>NC_082725.1:67439921-67810491 GCF_030144855.1 Hypanus sabinus | reverse complement strand
GAGGACGGTAGGCTGAGGATTGTTGAGTGCTGTATTGCACGGAGGGAGGATGGTAGGCTGAGGATTGTTGAGTGCTGTATTGCACGGAGGAGGATGGTAGGCTGATGATTGGTGAGTGCTGTATTGCACGGAGGAGGACGGTAGACTGATGATTGGTGAGTGCTGTATGGCACGGAGGAGGACGGTAGGCTGATGATTGGTGAGTGCTGTATTGCACGGAGGGAGGACGGTAGGCTGATAATTGGTGAGTGCTGTATTGCACGGAGGGAGGACGGTAGGCTGATGATTGTTGAGTGCTGTATTGCACGGAGGGAGGATGGTAGGCTGATGATTGGTGAGTGCTGTATTGCACCCAGAGAGGACTGTAGGCTGAGTATTGGTGAGTGCTGTATTTCACAGAGTGGAGGACGGTAGGCGGATAATTCATGAGTGCTGTATTGCACGGAGGGTGGGCGGTAGGCTGATAATTGGTGAGTGCTGTATTGCACGGAGGGAACACGGTAGGCTGAGGATTATTGAGTGCTGTATTGCACGGAGGGACGATGGTAGGCTGATGATTGTTGAGTGCTGTATTGCACGGAGGAGGATGGTAGGCTGATGATTGGTGAGTGCTGTATTGCACGGAGGGAGGACAGTAGGCTGAGGATTGTTGAGTACTGTATTGCACGGAGGGAGGATGGTAGGCTGAGGATTGTTGAATGCTGTATTGCACGGAGGGAGGACTGTAGGCTGAGGATTGTTGAGTGCTGTATTGCACGGAGGGAGGACAGTAGGCTGTGGATTGCTGAATGCTGTATTGCACGGAGGGAGGACGGTAGGCTGAGGATTGCTGAGTGCTGTATTGCACGGAGGGAGGACGGTAGGCTGATGATTGGTGAGTGCTGTATTGCACGGAGGGAGGACGGTAGGCTGAGGAGTGTTGAGTGCTGTATTGCACGGAGGGAGGACGGTAAGCTGAGGATTGTTGAGTTCTGTATTGCACGGAGGGAGGGCGGTAGGCTGATGATTGCGGAGTGCTGTATTGCACGGAGGGAGGACGGTAGGCTGATGATTGTTCAGTACTGTATTGCACGGAGGGAGGACGGTAGGCTGAGGATTGTTGAGTGCTGTATTTCACGGAGGGAGGACAGTAGGCTGATGATTGTTGAGTGCAGTATTGCACGGAGGGACAATGGTAGGCTGATGATTGTTGAGTGCTGTATTGCACGGAGGAGGATGGTAGGCTGATGATTGGTGAGTGCTGTATTGCACGGAGGAGGACGGTAGGCTGAGGATTGTTGAGTGCTGTATTGCATGGAGGGAGGACGACAGGCTGAGGATTGTTGAGTGCTGTATTGCACGGAGGGAGGACGACAGGCTGATAATTGGTGAGTGCTGTATTGCACGGAGGGAACACAGTAGGCTGAGGATTATTGAGTGCTGTATTGCACGGAGGGACGATGGTAGGCTGATGATTGTTGAGTGCTGTATTGCACGGAGGAGGATGGTAGGCTGATGATTGTTGAGTACTGTATTGCACGGAGGGAGGACGGTAGGCTGATGATTGTTGAGTACTGTATAGCACGGAGGGAGGACGGTAGGCTGATGATTGTTGAGTGCTGTATTGCACGGAGGGAGGATGGTAGGCTGATGATTGTTGAGTACTGTATTGCACGGAGGGAGGACGGTAGGCTGATGATTGTTGAGTACTGTATTGCACGGAGGGAGGACGGTAGGCTGATGATTGGTGAGTGCTGTATTGCACGGAGGGAGGACGGTAGGCTGAGGAATGTTGAGTTCTGTATTGCACGGAGGGAGGACGGTAGGCTGAGGATTGTTGAGTGCTGTATTGCACGGAGGGAGGACTGTAGGCTGAGGATTGCTGAGTGCTGTATTGCACGGAGGAAGGACAGTAGGCTGTGGATTGCTGAATGCTGTATTGCACGGAGGGAGGACAGTAGGCTGAGGATTGCTGAGTGCTGTATTGCACGGAGGGAGGACGGTAGGCTGATGATTGGTGAGTGCTGTATTGCACGGAGGGAGGACGGTAGGCTGAGGAGTATTGAGTGCTGTATTGCAAGGAGGGAGGACGGTAAGCTGAGGATTGTTGAGTTCTGTATTGCACGGAGGGAGGGAGGTAGGCTGATGATTCTTGAGTGCTGTATTGCATGGAGGGAGGACGGTAGGCTGATGATTGTTCAGTACTGTATTGCACGGAGGGAGGACGGTAGGCTGAGGATTGTTGAGTGCTGTATTGCACGGAGGGAGGACGGTAGGCTGATGATTGTTGAGTGCTGTATTGCACGGAGTGACAATGGTAGGCTGATGATTGTTGAGTGCTGTATTGCACGGAGGAGGATGGTAGGCTAATGATTGGTGAGTGCTGTATTGCACGGAGGAGGACGGTAGGCTGAGGATTGTTGAGTGCTGTATTGCACGGAGGATGTTGGTAGGCTGATGATTGGTGAGTGCTGTATTGCACGGAGGAGGACGGTAGGCTGATGATTGGTGAGTGCTGTATTGCACGGAGGAGGACGGTAGGCTGATGATTGGTGAGTGCTGTATTGCACCCAGAGAGGACGGTAGGCTGAGGATTGTTGAGTGCTGTATTGCACGGAATGAGGACGGTAGGCTGATGATTGTTGAGTGCTGTATTGCACGGAGGCAGGACGGTAGGCTGAGGATTGTTGGGTGCTGTATTGCACGGAAGGAGGACGGTAGGCTGAGGATTGTTGGGTGCTGTATTGCACGGAGGGAGGACGGTAGGCTGAGGATTGTTGAGTGCTGTATTGCACGGTGGGAGGCCGGTAGGCTGAGGATCGTTGAGTGCTGTATTGCACGGAGGGAGGACAGTAGGCTGAGGATTGTTGGGTGCCGTATTGCACGGAGGGAGGATGGTAGGCTGAGGATTGGTGAGTGTTGTATTTCACGGAGGGAGGACGGTAGGCTGATAATTGGTGAGTGCAGTATTGCACGGTGGGAGGACGGTAGGCTGGTGATTGTTGAGTACTGTATTGCACGGAGGGAGGATGGTAGGCTGAGGATTGGTGAGTGCTGTATTGCACGGATGGAGGATGGTAGGCTGATGATTGGTGAGTGCTGTATTGCCAGGAGGGAGGACGGTTGGCTGAAGATTGTTGAGTACTGTATTGCACGTAGGGAGGACGGTAGGCTGATGATTGTTGAGTGCTGTATTGCACGGAGGGAGGACGGTAGGCTGATGATTGTTGAGTACTTTATTGCACGGAGGGAGGACGGTAGGCTGATGATTGTTGAGTGATGTATTGCACGGAGGGAGGACGGTATGCTGAGGAGTATTGAGTGCTGTATTGCACGGAGGGAGGACGGTATGCTGAGGATTGTTGAGTTCTGTATTGCACGGAGGGAGGGCGGTAGGCTGATGATTGTTGAGTGCTGTATTGCACGGAGGGAGGACGGTAGGCTGATGATTGTTCAGTACTGTATTGCACGGAGGGAGGACGGTAGGCTGAGGATTGTTGAGTGCTGTATTGCACGGAGGGAGGACGGTAGGCTGATGATTGTTGAGTGCTGTATTGCACGGAGTGACAATGGTAGGCTGATGATTGTTGAGTGCTGTATTGCACGGAGGAGGATGGTAGGCTGATGATTGGTGAGTGCTGTATTGCACGGAGGAGGACGGTAGGCTGAGCATTGTTGAGTGCTGTATTGCACGGAGGGAGGATGGTAGGCTGAGGATTGTTGAGTGCTGTATTGCACGGAGGATGTTGGTAGGCTGATGATTGGTGAGTGCTGTATTGCACGGAGGAGGACGGTAGGCTGATGATTGGTGAGTGCTGTATTGCACGGAGGAGGACGGTAGGCTGATGATTGGTGAGTGCTGTATTGCACGGAGGGAGGATGGTAGGCTGATGATTGGTGAGTGCTGTATTGCACCCAGAGAGGACTGTAGGCTGAGTATTGGTGAGTGATGTATTTCACAGAGTGGA
The DNA here is from genome assembly GCF_030144855.1 of Hypanus sabinus. Lineage (NCBI taxonomy): Eukaryota > Metazoa > Chordata > Chondrichthyes > Myliobatiformes > Dasyatidae > Hypanus > Hypanus sabinus. Next base: position 67,806,544 of record NC_082725.1, on the reverse strand, counting down.
GGACAGTAGGCTGATAATTCATGAGTGCTGTATTGCACGGAGGTTGGGCGGTATGCTGATAATTGGTGAGTGCTGTATTGCACGGAGGGTGGACGGTAGGCTGATGATTGTTGAGTGCTGTATTGCACGGAGGGAGGATGGTAGGCTGATGATTGTTGAGTACTGTATTGCACGGAGGGAGGACGGTAGGCTGATGATTGTTGAGTACTGTATTGCACGGAGGGAGGACGGTAGGCTGATGATTGGTGAGTGCTGTATTGCACGGAGGGAGGACGGTAGGCTGAGGATTGTTGAGTTCTGTATTGCACGGAGGGAGTACGGTAGGCTGAGGATTGTTGAGTGCTGTATTGCACGGAGGGAGGACTGTAGGCTGAGGATTGCTGAGTGCTGTATTGCACGGAGGGAGGACAGTAGGCTGTGGATTGCTGAATGCTGTATAACACGGAGGGAGGACGGTAGGCTGAGGATTGCTGAGTGCTGTATTGCACGGAGGGAGGACGGTAGGCTGATGATTGGTGAGTGCTCTATTGCATGGAGGGAGGACGGTAGGCTGATAATTGGTGAGTGCTGTATTGCACGGAGGGAGGACAGTAGGCTGATGATTGTTGAGTGCTGTATTGCACGGAGGGAGGGCGGTAGGCTGATAATTGGTGAGAGCTGTATTGCACGGAGGGAGGACGGTAGGCTGATGATTGTTGAGTGCTGTATTCCATGGAGGGAGGACGGTAGGCTGATGATTGTTGAGTGCTGTATTGCACGGAGGGAGGACGGTAGGCTGATAATTGGTGAGTGCTGTATTGCACGGAGGGAGGACTGTAGGCTGAGGATTGTTGAGTGCTGTATTGCATGGAGGGAGGACGGTAGGCTGATGATTGTTGAGTACTGTATTGCACGGAGGGAGGACGGTAGGCTGATGATTGTTGAGTGCTGTATTGCACGGAGGGAGGACGGTAGGCCGATAATTGTTGAGTACTGTATTGCACGGAGGGATGACGGTAGGCTGATGATTGTTGAGTGCTGTATTGCACGGAGGGAGAACGGTAGGCTGATGATTGGTGAGTACTGTATTGCACGGAGGGAGGACGGTAGGCTGAGGATTATTGAGTGCTGTATTGCACGGAGGGCGGACGGTAGGCTGATAATTGTTGAGTGCTGTATTGCACGGAGGGAGGACGGTAGGCTGATGATTGGTGAGTGCTGTATTGCACGGAGGGAGGACGGTAGGCTGAGGATTGTTGGGTGCTGTATTGCACGGAAGGAGGACGGTAGGCTGAGGATTGTTGGGTGCTGTATTGCACGGAGGGAGGACGGTAGGCTGAGGATTGTTGAGTGCTGTATTGCACGGAGGGAGGCCGGTAGGCTGAGGATCGTTGAGTGCTGTATTGCACGGAGGGAGGACGGTAGGCTGAGGATTGTTGGGTGCCGTATTGCACGGAGGGAGGATGGTAGGCTGAGGATTGGTGAGTGTTTTATTGCACGGAGGGAGGACGGTAGACTGATAATTGGTGAGTGCTGTATTGCACGGTGGGAGGACGGTAGGCTGGTGATTGTTGAATACTGTATTGCACGGAGGGAGGATGGTAGGCTGAGGCTTGGTGACTGCTGTATTGCACGGAGGGAGGATGGTAGGCTGATGATTGGTGAGTGCTGTATTGCCAGGAGGGAGTACGGTTGGCTGAAGATTGTTGAGTACTGTATTGCACGTAGGGAGGACGGTAGGCTGATGATTGTTCAGTACTGTATTGCACGGAGGGAGGACGGTAGGCTGAGGATTGTTGAGTGCTGTATTGCACGAAGGGAGGACGGTAGGCTGATGATTGTTGAGTGCTGTATTGCACGGAGTGACAATGGTAGGCTGATGATTGTTGAGTGCTGTATTGCACGGAGGATGTTGGTAGGCTGATGATTGGTGAGTGCTGTATTGCACGGAGGAGGACGGTAGGCTGATGATTGGTGAGTGCTGTATTGCACGGAGGAGGACGGTAGGCTGATGATTGGTGAGTGCTGTATTGCACGGAGGGAGGATGGTAGGCTGATGATTGGTGAGTGCTGTATTGCACCCAGAGAGGACTGTAGGCTGAGTATTGGTGAGTGATGTATTTCACAGAGTGGAGGACAGTAGGCTGATAATTCATGAGTGCTGTATTGCACGGAGGTTGGGCGGTATGCTGATAATTGGTGAGTGCTGTATTGCACGGAGGGTGGACGGTAGGCTGATAATTGGTGAGTGCTGTATTCAACGGAGGGAGGACGGTAGGCTGATAATTGGTGAGTGCTGTATTGCACGGAGGGAGGACGGTAGGCTGATGATTGTTGAGTGCTGTATTGCACGGAGGGAGGGCGGTAGGCTGATAATTGGTGAGTACTGTATTGCACGGAGGGAGGACGGTAGGCTGATGATTGTTGAGTGCTGTATTGCACGGAGGGAGGATGGTAGGCTGATGATTGGTGAGTGCTGTATTGCACCCAGAGAGGACTGTAGGCTGAGTATTGGTGAGTGCTGTATTTCACAGAGTGGAGGACGGTAGGCTGATAATTCATGAGTGCTGTATTGCACGGAGGGTGGGCGGTAGGCTGATAATTGGTGAGTGCTCTATTGCATGGAGGGAGGACGGTAGGCTGATAATTGGTGAGTGCTGTATTGCACGGAGGGAGGACAGTAGGCTGATGATTGTTGAGTGCTGTATTGCACGGAGGGAGGGCGGTAGGCTGATAATTGGTGAGAGCTGTATTGCACGGAGGGAGGACGGTAGGCTGATGATTGTTGAGTGCTGTATTCCATGGAGGGAGGACGGTAGGCTGATGATTGTTGAGTGCTGTATTGCACGGAGGGAGGACGGTAGGCTGATAATTGGTGAGTGCTGTATTGCACGGAGGGAGGACTGTAGGCTGAGGATTGTTGAGTGCTGTATTGCATGGAGGGAGGACGGTAGGCTGATGATTGTTGAGTACTGTATTGCACGGAGGGAGGACGGTAGGCTGATGATTGTTGAGTGCTGTATTGCACGGAGGGAGGACGGTAGGCCGATAATTGTTGAGTACTGTATTGCACGGAGGGATGACGGTAGGCTGATGATTGTTGAGTGCTGTATTGCACGGAGGGAGAACGGTAGGCTGATGATTGGTGAGTACTGTATTGCACGGAGGGAGGACGGTAGGCTGAGGATTATTGAGTGCTGTATTGCACGGAGGGCGGACGGTAGGCTGATAATTGTTGAGTGCTGTATTGCACGGAGGGAGGACGGTAGGCTGATGATTGGTGAGTGCTGTATTGCACGGAGGGAGGACGGTAGGCTGAGGATTGTTGGGTGCTGTATTGCACGGAAGGAGGACGGTAGGCTGAGGATTGTTGGGTGCTGTATTGCACGGAGGGAGGACGGTAGGCTGAGGATTGTTGAGTGCTGTATTGCACGGAGGGAGGCCGGTAGGCTGAGGATCGTTGAGTGCTGTATTGCACGGAGGGAGGACGGTAGGCTGAGGATTGTTGGGTGCCGTATTGCACGGAGGGAGGATGGTAGGCTGAGGATTGGTGAGTGTTTTATTGCACGGAGGGAGGACGGTAGACTGATAATTGGTGAGTGCTGTATTGCACGGTGGGAGGACGGTAGGCTGGTGATTGTTGAATACTGTATTGCACGGAGGGAGGATGGTAGGCTGAGGCTTGGTGACTGCTGTATTGCACGGAGGGAGGATGGTAGGCTGATGATTGGTGAGTGCTGTATTGCCAGGAGGGAGTACGGTTGGCTGAAGATTGTTGAGTACTGTATTGCACGTAGGGAGGACGGTAGGCTGATGATTGTTCAGTACTGTATTGCACGGAGGGAGGACGGTAGGCTGAGGATTGTTGAGTGCTGTATTGCACGAAAGGAGGACGGTAGGCTGATGATTGTTGAGTGCTGTATTGCACGGAGTGACAATGGTAGGCTGATGATTGTTGAGTGCTGTATTGCACGGAGGATGTTGGTAGGCTGATGATTGGTGAGTGCTGTATTGCACGGAGGAGGACGGTAGGCTGATGATTGGTGAGTGCTGTATTGCACGGAGGAGGACGGTAGGCTGATGATTGGTGAGTGCTGTATTGCACGGAGGGAGGATGGTAGGCTGATGATTGGTGAGTGCTGTATTGCACCCAGAGAGGACTGTAGGCTGAGTATTGGTGAGTGATGTATTTCACAGAGTGGAGGACAGTAGGCTGATAATTCATGAGTGCTGTATTGCACGGAGGTTGGGCGGTATGCTGATAATTGGTGAGTGCTGTATTGCACGGAGGGTGGACGGTAGGCTGATAATTGGTGAGTGCTGTATTCAACGGAGGGAGGACGGTAGGCTGATAATTGGTGAGTGCTGTATTGCACGGAGGGAGGACGGTAGGCTGATGATTGTTGAGTGCTGTATTGCACGGAGGGAGGGCGGTAGGCTGATAATTGGTGAGTACTGTATTGCACGGAGGGAGGACGGTAGGCTGATGATTGTTGAGTGCTGTATTGCACGGAGGGAGGATGGTAGGCTGATGATTGGTGAGTGCTGTATTGCACCCAGAGAGGACTGTAGGCTGAGTATTGGTGAGTGCTGTATTTCACAGAGTGGAGGACGGTAGGCTGATAATTCATGAGTGCTGTATTGCACGGAGGGTGGGCGGTAGGCTGATAATTGGTGAGTGCTCTATTGCATGGAGGGAGGACGGTAGGCTGATAATTGGTGAGTGCTGTATTGCACGGAGGGAGGACAGTAGGCTGATGATTGTTGAGTGCTGTATTGCACGGAGGGAGGGCGGTAGGCTGATAATTGGTGAGAGCTGTATTGCACGGAGGGAGGACGGTAGGCTGATGATTGTTGAGTGCTGTATTCCATGGAGGGAGGACGGTAGGCTGATGATTGTTGAGTGCTGTATTGCACGGAGGGAGGACGGTAGGCTGATAATTGGTGAGTGCTGTATTGCACGGAGGGAGGACTGTAGGCTGAGGATTGTTGAGTGCTGTATTGCATGGAGGGAGGACGGTAGGCTGATGATTGTTGAGTACTGTATTGCACGGAGGGAGGACGGTAGGCTGATGATTGTTGAGTGCTATATTGCACGGAGGGAGGACGGTAGGCCGATAATTGTTGAGTACTGTATTGCACGGAGGGATGACGGTAGGCTGATGATTGTTGAGTGCTGTATTGCACGGAGGGAGAACGGTAGGCTGATGATTGGTGAGTACTGTATTGCACGGAGGGAGGACGGTAGGCTGAGGATTGTTGGGTGCTGTATTGCACGGAAGGAGGACGGTAGGCTGAGGATTGTTGGGTGCTGTATTGCACGGAGGGAGGACGGTAGGCTGAGGATTGTTGAGTGCTGTATTGCACGGAGGGAGGCCGGTAGGCTGATGATTGGTGAGTGCTGTATTGCACCCAGAGAGGACTGTAGGCTGAGTATTGGTGAGTGCTGTATTTCACAGAGTGGAGGACGGTAGGCTGATAATTCATGAGTGCTGTATTGCACGGAGGGTGGGCGGTAGGCTGATAATTGGTGAGTGCTCTATTGCATGGAGGGAGGACGGTAGGCTGATAATTGGTGAGTGCTGTATTGCACGGAGGGAGGACAGTAGGCTGATGATTGTTGAGTGCTGTATTGCACGGAGGGAGGGCGGTAGGCTGATAATTGGTGAGAGCTGTATTGCACGGAGGGAGGACGGTAGGCTGATGATTGTTGAGTGCTGTATTCCATGGAGGGAGGACGGTAGGCTGATGATTGTTGAGTGCTGTATTGCACGGAGGGAGGACGGTAGGCTGATAATTGGTGAGTGCTGTATTGCACGGAGGGAGGACTGTAGGCTGAGGATTGTTGAGTGCTGTATTGCATGGAGGGAGGACGGTAGGCTGATGATTGTTGAGTACTGTATTGCACGGAGGGAGGACGGTAGGCTGATGATTGTTGAGTGCTGTATTGCACGGAGGGAGGACGGTAGGCCGATAATTGTTGAGTACTGTATTGCACGGAGGGATGACGGTAGGCTGATGATTGTTGAGTGCTGTATTGCACGGAGGGAGAACGGTAGGCTGATGATTGGTGAGTACTGTATTGCACGGAGGGAGGATGGTAGGCTGAGGATTATTGAGTGCTGTATTGCACGGAGGGCGGACGGTAGGCTGATAATTGTTGAGTGCTGTATTGCACGGAGGGAGGACGGTAGGCTGATGATTGGTGAGTGCTGTATTGCACGGAGGGAGGACGGTAGGCTGAGGATTGTTGGGTGCTGTATTGCACGGAAGGAGGACGGTAGGCTGAGGATTGTTGGGTGCTGTATTGCACGGAGGGAGGACGGTAGGCTGAGGATTGTTGAGTGCTGTATTGCACGGAGGGAGGCCGGTAGGCTGAGGATCGTTGAGTGCTGTATTGCACGGAGGGAGGACGGTAGGCTGAGGATTGTTGGGTGCCGTATTGCACGGAGGGAGGATGGTAGGCTGAGGATTGGTGAGTGTTTTATTGCACGGAGGGAGGACGGTAGGCTGATAATTGGTGAGTGCTGTATTGCACGGTGGGAGGACGGTAGGCTGGTGATTGTTGAATACTGTATTGCACGGAGGGAGGATGGTAGGCTGAGGCTTGGTGACTGCTGTATTGCACGGAGGGAGGATGGTAGGCTGATGATTGGTGAGTGCTGTATTGCCAGGAGGGAGTACGGTTGGCTGAAGATTGTTGAGTACTGTATTGCACGTAGGGAGGACGGTAGGCTGATGATTGTTGAGTGCTGTATTGCACGGAGGGAGGACGGTAGGCTGATGATTGTTGAGTACTGTATTGCACGGAGGGAGGACGGTAGGCTGATGATTGTTGAGTGCTGTATTGCATGGAGGGAGGACGATAGGCTGAGGGTTGTTGAGTGCTGTATTGCACGGAGGGAGGACAGTAGGCTGAGGATTGTTGAGTACTGTATTGCACGGAGGGAGGACGGTAGGCTGATGATTGTTGAGTACTGTATAGCACGGAGGGAGGACGGTAGGCTGATGATTGGTGAGTGCTGTATTGCACGGAGGGAGGACGGTAGGCTGATGATTGGTGAGTACTGTATTGCACGGAGGGTGGACGGTAGGCTGATGATTGTTGAGTACTGTATAGCACGGAGGGAGGACGGTAGGCTGATGATTGTTGAGTGCTGTATTGCACGGAGGGAGGAGGCTAGGCTGATGATTGTTGAGTACTGTATTGCACGAAGGGAGGACGGTAGGCTGATGATTGTTGAGTATTGTATTGCACGGAGGGAGGACGGTAGGCTGATGATTGGTGAGTGCTGTATTGCACGGAGGGAGGACGGTAGGCTGAGGATTGTTGAGTTCTGTATTGCACGGAGGGAGGACGGTAGGCTGATGATTATTGAGTACTGTATTGCACGGAGTGAGGACGGTAGGCTGATAATTGGTGAGTCCTGTATTGCACGGAGGGAGGACGGTAGGCTGAGGATTGTTGAGTGCTGTATTGCACGGTGGGAGGACGGTAGGCTTTTGATTGTTGACTGCTGTATTGCACGCAGGGAGGATGGTAGGCTGATGATTGTTGAGTGCTGTATTGCACGGAGGGAGGACGGTAGGCTGACGATTGTTGAGTGCTGTATTGCACGGAGGGAGGACGGTAGGCTGATGATTGTTGACTGCTGTATTGCACGCAGGGAGGATGGTAGGCTGATGATTGTTGAGTGCTGTATTGCACGGAGGGAGGACGGTAGGCTGACGATTGTTGAGTGCTGTATTGCACGGAGGGAGGACCGTAGGCTGGTGATTGTTGGGTACTGTATTACACGGACGGTAGGCTGATGATTGGTGAGTGCTGTATTGCACGGAGGGAGGATGGAAGGCTGTTGATTTGTGGGTGCTGTATTGCACGGTGGGAGGACGGTAGGCTGATGATTGGTGAGTACTGTATTGCACGGAGGAGGACGGTAGGCTGATGATTGGTGAGTGCTGTATTGCACGGAGGAGGACAGTAGGCTGATGATTGGTGAGTGCTGTATTGCACGGAGGGCGGATGGTAGGCTGATGATTGGTGTGTGCTGTATTGCACCCAGAGAGGACTGTAGGCTGAGTATTGGTGAGTGCTGTATTTCACAGAGTGGAGGACAGTAGGCTGATAATTCATCAGTGCTGTATTGCACGGAGGTTGGGCGGTATGCTGATAATTGGTGACTGCTGTATTGCACGGAGGGTGGACGGTAGGCTAATAATTGGTGAGTGCTGTATTGCACGGAGGGAGGACGGTAGGCTGATAATTGGTGAGTGCTGTATTGCACGGAGGGAGGACGGTAGGATGATGATTGTTGAGTGCTGTATTGCACGGAGGGAGGGCGGTAGGCTGATAATTGGTGAGTGCTGTATTGCACGGAGGGAGGACGGTAGGCTGATGATTGTTGAGTGCTGTATTGCACGGAGGGAGGATGGTAGGCTGATGATTGGTGAGTGCTGTATTGCACCCAGAGAGGACTGTTGGCTGAGTATTGGTGAGTGCTGTATTTCACAGAGTGGAGGACGGTAGGCTGATAATTCATGAGTGCTGTATTGCACGGAGGGTGGGCCGTAGGCTGATAATTGGTGAGTGCTGTATTGCACGGAGGGTGGACGGTAGGCTGATAATTGGTGAGTGCTGTATTGCACGGAGGGAGGATGGTAGGCTGAGGATTATTGAGTGCTGTATTGCACGGAGTACGGACGGTAGGCTGATAATTGTTGAGTGCAGTATTGCACGGAGGGAGGACGGTAGGCTGATGATTGGTGAGTGCTGTATTGCACGGAGGGAGGACAGTAGGCTGAGGATTGCTGAGTGCTGTATTGCACGGAATGAGGACGGTAGGCTGATGATTGTTGAGTGCTGTATTGCACGGAGGGAGGACGGTAGGCTGAGGATTGTTGGGTGCTGTATTGCACGGAAGGAGGACGGTAGGCTGAGGATTGTTGGGTGCTGTATTGCACGGAGGGAGGACGGTAGGCTGAGGATTGTTGAGTGCTGTATTGCACGGAGGGAGGCCGGTAGGCTGAGGATTGTTGGGTGCCGTATTGCACGGAGGGAGGATGGTAGGCTGAGGATTGGTGAGTGTTGTATTGCACGGAGGGAGGACGGTAGGCTGATAATTGGTGAGTGCTGTATTGCACGGTGGGAGGACGGTAGGCTGGTGATTGTTGAGTACTGTATTGCACGGAGGGAGGATGGTAGGCTGAGGATTGGTGAGTGCTGTATTGCACGGAGGGAGGATGGTAGGCTGATGATTGGTGAGTGCTGTATTGCCAGGAGGGAGGACGGTTGGCTGAAGATTGTTGAGTACTGTATTGCACGTAGGGAGGACGGTAGGCTGATGATTGTTGAGTGCTGTATTGCACGGAAGGAGGGCGGTAGGCTGATAATTGGTGAGTGCTGTATTGCACGGAGGGAGGACGGTAGGCTGATGATTGTTGAGTGCTGTATTGCACGGAGGGAGGATGGTAGGCTGATGATTGTTGAGTGCTTTATTGCACGGAGTGAGGACAGTAGGCTGAGGATTATTGAGTGCTGTATTGCACGGAGGGAGGACGGTAAGCTGATGATTGTTGAGTACTGTATTGCACGGAGCGAGGACGGTAGGCTGAGGATTGTTGAGTGCTGTATTGCACGGAGGGAGGACAGATGGCTGAGGATTGTTGAGTGCTCTATTGCACGGAGGGAGGACAGTAGGCTGATGATTGGTGAGTGCTGTATTGCACGGAGGGAGGATGGTAGGCTGAGGATTGTTGAGTACTGTATTGCACGGAGGGAGGACGGTAGGCTGAGGATTGGTGAGTGCTGTATTGCACGGAGGGAGGACGGTAGGCTGAGGATTGTTGAGTACTGTATTGCACGGAGGGAGGACGGTAGGCTGATGACTGCTGGGTGTTGTAGTGCACGGAGGAGGACAGTAGGTTGATGATTGCTGGGTGTTGTAGTGCACGGCGGAGGACAGTAGGTTGATGATTGCTGGGTGTTGTAGTGCATGGAGGAAGACAGTAGGTTGATGATTGCTGGGGTTGTAGTGCACGGAGTAGTACAGTAGGTTGATGATTGCTGGGTGTTGTAGTGCACGGAGGAGGACAGTAGGTTGATGATTGCTGGGTGTTGTGCACGGAGGAGGACAGTAGGTTGATGATTGCTGGGTGTTGTAGTGCACGGAGGAGGACAGTAGGTTGATGATTGCTGGGTGTTGTAGTGCACGGAGGAGGACAGTAGGTTGATGATTGCTGGGTGTTGTAGTGCACGGAGGAGGACAGTAGGTTGATGATTGCTGGGTGTTGTAGTGCACGGATGAGGACAGTAGGTTGATGATTGGTGAGTGTTGCAGTGCACGGAGGAGGACAGTAGGTTGATGATTGCTGGGTGTTGTAGTGCACGGAGGAGGACAGTAGGTTGATGATTGCTGGGTGTTGTAGTGCACGTAGGGGGACAGTAGGTTGATGATTGCTGGGTGTTGTAGTGCACGGAGGGAGGACAGTAGGCTGAGGATTGTTGAGTACTGTATTGCACGGAAAGAGGACGGTAGGCTGAGGATTGTTGAGTGCTGTATTGCACGGAGGGAGGACGGTAGGCTGAGGATTGTTGAGTGCTGTATTGCACGGAGGGAGGACAGTGGGCTGAGGATTGCTGAATGCTGTATTGCACGGAGGGAGGACGGTAGACTGAGGATTGCTGAGTGCTGAATTGCACGGAGGGAGGACGGTAGGCTGATGATTGGTGAGTGCTGTATTGCACGGAGGGAGGACGGTAGGCTGAGGAGTGTTGAGTGCTGTATTGCACGGAGGGAGGATGGTAGGCTGATGATTGTTGAGTGCTGTATTGCACAGAGGGACGATGGTAGGCTGATGATTGGTGAGTGCTGTATTGCACGGAGGAGGACGGTAGGCTGAGGATTGTTAAGTGCTGTATTGCACGGAGGGAGGATGGTAGGCTGGGGATTGTTGAGTGCTGTATTACACGGAGGAGCATGGTAGGCTGATGATTGGTGAGTGCTGTATTGCACGGAGGAGGACGGTAGGCTGATGATTGGTGAGTGCTGTATTGCACGGAGGAGGACGGTAGGCTGATGATTGGTGAGTGCTGTATTGCACGGAGGGAGGATGGTAGGCTGATGATTGGTGAGTGCTGTATTGCACCCAGAGAGGACTGTAGGCTGAGTATTGGTGAGTGCTGTATTTCACAGAGTGGAGGACAGTAGGCTGATAATTCGTGAGTGCTGTATTGCACGGAGGTTGGGCGGTATGCTGATAATTGGTGAGTGCTGTATTGCACGGAGGGAGGGCGGTAGGCTGATAATTGGTGAGTGCTGTATTGCCAGGAGGGAGGACGGTTGGCTGAGGATTGTTGAGTACTGTATTGCACGTAGGGAGGACGGTAGGCTGATGATTGTTGAGTGCTGTATTGCATGCAGGGAGGACGATAGGCTGAGGATTGTTGAGGGCTGTATTGCACGGTGGGAGGACAGTAGGCTGAGGATTGTTGAGTACTGTATTGCACGGAGGGAGGATGGTAGGCTGAGGATTCTTGAGTGCTATATTGCACGGAGGGAGGACGGTAGGCTGAGGATTGTTGAGTGCTGTATTGCACGGAGGGAGGACGGTAGGCTGAGGACTGTTGAGTACTGTATTGCACGGAGGGAGGACGGTAGGCTGAGGATTGTTGAGTACTGTATTGCAAGGAGGGCGGACGGTAGGCTGATGATTGTTGACTGCTGTATTGCACGGAGGGAGGACCGTAGGCTGATAATTGGTGAGTGCTGTATTGCACGGAGGGAGGACGGTAGGCTGATGATTGTTGAGTGCTGTATTTCACGGAGGGAGGACGGTAGGCTGATGATTGTTGAGTGCTGTATTGCACGGAGGGAGGACGGTAGGCTGATGATTGGTGAGTACTGTATTGCACGGAGGGAGGACGGTAGGCTGATGATTGGTGAGTACTGTATTGCACGGAGGGAGGACGGTAGGCTGATGATTGTTGAGTGCTGTATTGCACGGAGGGAGGACGGTAGGCTGAGGATTGTTGAGTGCTGTATTGCACGGAGTGAGGACAGTAGGCTGAGGATTATTGAGTGCTGTATTGCACGGAGGGAGGACGGTAAGCTGATGATTGTTGAGTACTGTATTGCACGGAGCGAGGACGGTAGGCTGAGGATTGTTGAGTGCTGTATTGCACGGAGGGAGGACAGAAGGCTGAGGATTGTTGAGTGCTCTATTGCACGGAGGGAGGACAGTAGGCTGATGATTGGTGAGTGCTGTATTGCACGGAGGGAGGATGGTAGGCTGAGGATTGTTGAGTACTGTATTGCACGGAGGGAGGACGGTAGGCTGATGGTTGTTGAGTGCTGTATTGCACGGAGGGAGGACGGTAGGCTGAGGATTGTTGAGTGCTGTATTGCACGGAGTGAGGACAGTAGGCTGAGGATTATTGAGTGCTGTATTGCACGGAGGGAGGACGGTAAGCTGATGATTGTTGAGTACTGTATTGCACGGAGCGAGGACGGTAGGCTGAGGATTGTTGAGTGCTGTATTGCACGGAGGGAGGACAGATGGCTGAGGATTGTTGAGTGCTCTATTGCACGGAGGGAGGACAGTAGGCTGATGATTGGTGAGTGCTGTATTGCACGGAGGGAGGATGGTAGGCTGAGGATTGTTGAGTACTGTATTGCACGGAGGGAGGACGGTAGGCTGAGGATTGGTGAGTGCTGTATTGCACGGAGGGAGGACGGTAGGCTGAGGATTGTTGAGTACTGTATTGCACGGAGGGAGGACGGTAGGCTGATGACTGCTGGGTGTTGTAGTGCACGGAGGAGGACAGTAGGTTGATGATTGCTGGGTGTTGTAGTGCACGGCGGAGGACAGTAGGTTGATGATTGCTGGGTGTTGTAGTGCATGGAGGAGGACAGTAGGTTGATGATTGCTGGGGTTGTAGTGCACGGAGTAGTACAGTAGGTTGATGATTGCTGGGTGTTGTAGTGCACGGAGGAGGACAGTAGGTTGATGATTGCTGGGTGTTGTGCACGGAGGAGGACAGTAGGTTGATGATTGCTGGGTGTTGTAGTGCACGGAGGAGGACAGTAGGTTGATGATTGCTGGGTGTTGTAGTGCACGGAGGAGGACAGTAGGTTGATGATTGCTGGGTGTTGTAGTGCACGGAGGAGGACAGTAGGTTGATGATTGCTGGGTGTTGTAGTGCACGGAGGAGGACAGTAGGTTGATGATTGGTGAGTGTTGCAGTGCACGGAGGAGGACAGTAGGTTGATGATTGCTGGGTGTTGTAGTGCACGGAGGAGGACAGTAGGTTGATGATTGCTGGGTGTTGTAGTGCACGTAGGGGGACAGTAGTTTGATGATTGCTGGGTGTTGTAGTGCACGGAGGGAGGACAGTAGGCTGAGGATTGTTGAGTACTGTATTGCACGGAGGGAGGACGGTAGGCTGAGGATTGTTGAGTGCTGTATTGCACGGAGGGAGGACGGTAGACTGAGGATTGCTGAGTGCTGTATTGCACGGAGGGAGGACGGTAGGCTGATGATTGGTGAGTGCTGTATTGCACGGAGGGAGGACGGTAGGCTGAGGAGTGTTGAGTGCTGTATTGCACGGAGGGAGGATGGTAGGCTGATGATTGTTGAGTGCTGTATTGCACAGAGGGACGATGGTAGGCTGATGATTGGTGAGTGCTGTATTGCACGGAGGAGGACGGTAGGCTGAGGATTGTTAAGTGCTGTATTGCACGGAGGGAGGATGGTAGGCTGGGGATTGTTGAGTGCTGTATTACACGGAGGAGCATGGTAGGCTGATGATTGGTGAGTGCTGTATTGCACGGAGGAGGACGGTAGGCTGATGATTGGTGAGTGCTGTATTGCACGGAGGAGGACGGTAGGCTGATGATTGGTGAGTGCTGTATTGCACGGAGGGAGGATGGTAGGCTGATGATTGGTGAGTGCTGTATTGCACCCAGAGAGGACTGTAGGCTGAGTATTGGTGAGTGCTGTATTTCACAGAGTGGAGGACAGTAGGCTGATAATTCGTGAGTGCTGTATTGCACGGAGGTTGGGCGGTATGCTGATAATTGGTGAGTGCTGTATTGCACGGAGGGAGGGCGGTAGGCTGATAATTGGTGAGTGCTGTATTGCCAGGAGGGAGGACGGTTGGCTGAGGATTGTTGAGTACTGTATTGCACGTAGGGAGGACGGTAGGCTGATGATTGTTGAGTGCTGTATTGCATGCAGGGAGGACGATAGGCTGAGGATTGTTGAGGGCTGTATTGCACGGTGGGAGGACAGTAGGCTGAGGATTGTTGAGTACTGTATTGCACGGAGGGAGGATGGTAGGCTGAGGATTCTTGAGTGCTATATTGCACGGAGGGAGGACGGTAGGCTGAGGATTGTTGAGTGCTGTATTGCACGGAGGGAGGACGGTAGGCTGAGGACTGTTGAGTACTGTATTGCACGGAGGGAGGACGGTAGGCTGAGGATTGTTGAGTACTGTATTGCAAGGAGGGAGGACGGTAGGCTGATGATTGTTGACTGCTGTATTGCACGGAGGGAGGACCGTAGGCTGATAATTGGTGAGTGCTGTATTGCACGGAGGGAGGACGGTAGGCTGATGATTGTTGAGTGCTGTATTTCACGGAGGGAGGACGGTAGGCTGATGATTGTTGAGTGCTGTATTGCACGGAGGGAGGACGGTAGGCTGATGATTGGTGAGTACTGTATTGCACGGAGGGAGGACGGTAGGCTGATGATTGGTGAGTACTGTATTGCACGGAGGGAGGACGGTAGGCTGATGATTGTTGAGTGCTGTATTGCACGGAGGGAGGACGGTAGGCTGAGGATTGTTGAGTGCTGTATTGCACGGAGTGAGGACAGTAGGCTGAGGATTATTGAGTGCTGTATTGCACGGAGGGAGGACGGTAAGCTGATGATTGTTGAGTACTGTATTGCACGGAGCGAGGACGGTAGGCTGAGGATTGTTGAGTGCTGTATTGCACGGAGGGAGGACAGAAGGCTGAGGATTGTTGAGTGCTCTATTGCACAGAGGGAGGACAGTAGGCTGATGATTGGTGAGTGCTGTATTGCACGGAGGGAGGATGGTAGGCTGAGGATTGTTGAGTACTGTATTGCACGGAGGGAGGACGGTAGGCTGAGGATTGGTGAGTGCTGTATTGCACGGAGGGAGGACGGTAGGCTGAGGATTGTTGAGTACTGTATTGCACGGAGGGAGGACGGTAGGCTGATGACTGCTGGGTGTTGTAGTGCACGGAGGAGGACAGTAGGTTGATGATTGCTGGGTGTTGCAGTGCACGGCGGAGGACAGTAGGTTGATGATTGCTGGGTGTTGTAGTGCATGGAGGAGGACAGTAGGTTGATGATTGCTGGGGTTGTAGTGCACGGAGGAGTACAGTAGGTTGATGATTGCTGGGTGTTGTAGTGCACGGAGGAGGACAGTAGGTTGATGATTGCTGGGTGTTGTGCACGGAGGAGGACAGTAGGTTGATGATTGCTGGGTGTTGTAGTGCACGGAGGAGGACAGTAGGTTGATGATTGCTGGGTGTTGTAGTGCACGGAGGAGGACAGTAGGTTGATGATTACTGGGTGTTGTAGTGCACGGAGGAGGACAGTAGGTTGATGATTGCTGGGTGTTGTAGTGCACGGAGGAGGACAGTAGGTTGATGATTGGTGAGTGTTGCAGTGCACGGAGGAGGACAGTAGGTTGATGATTGCTGGGTGTTGTAATGCACGGAGGAGGACAGTAGGTTGATGATTGCTGGGTGTTGTAGTGCACGGAGGGGGACAGTAGGTTGATGATTGCTGGGTGTTGTAGTGCACGGAGGGAGGACAGTAGGCTGAGGATTGTTGAGTACTGTATTGCACGGAGGGAGGACGGTAGGCTGAGGATTGTTGAGTGCTGTATTGCACGGAGGGAGGACGGTCGGCTGAGGATTGTTGAGTGCTGTATTGCACGGAGGGAGGACAGTAGGCTGAGGATTGCTGAATGCTGTATTGCACGGAGGGAGGACGGTAGGCTGAGGATTGCTGAGTGCTGTATTGCACGGAGGGAGGACGGTACGCTGATGATTGGTGAGTGCTGTATTGCACGGAGGGAGGACGGTAGGCTGATGATTGGTGAGTGCTGTATTGCACGGAGGAGGACGGTAGGCTGAGGATTGTTAAGTGCTGTATTGCACGGAGGGAGGATGGTAGGCTGGGGATTGTTGAGTGCTGTATTACACGGAGGAGCATGGTAGGCTGATGATTGGTGAGTGCTGTATTGCACGGAGGAGGACGGTAGGCTGATGATTGGTGAGTGCTGTATTGCACGGAGGAGGACGGTAGGCTGCTGATTGGTGAGTGCTGTATTGCACGGAGGGAGGATGGTAGGCTGATGATTGGTGAGTGCTGTATTGCACCCAGAGAGGACTGTAGGCTGAGTATTGGTGAGTGCTGTATTTCACAGAGTGGAGGACAGTAGGCTGATAATTCGTGAGTGCTGTATTGCACGGAGGTTGGGCGGTATGCTGATAATTGGTGAGTGCTGTATTGCACGGAGGGTGGACGTTAGGCTGATAATTGGTGAGTGCTGTATTGCACGGAGGGAGGACGGTAGGCTGATAATTGGTGAGTGCTGTATTGCACGGAGGGAGGACGGTAGGCTGATGATTGTTGAGTGCTGTATTGCACGGAGGGAGGGCGGTAGGCTGATAATTGGTGAGTGCTGTATTGCACGGAGGGAGGATGATAGGCTGATGATTGGTGAGTGCTGTATTGCACCCAGAGAGGACTGTAGGCTGAGTATTGGTGAGTGCTGTATTTCACAGACTGGAGGACGGTAGGCTGATAATTCATGAGTGCTGTATTGCACGGAGGTTGGGCGGTAGGCTGATAATTGGTGAGTGCTGTATTGCACGGAGGGTGGACGGTAGGCTGATAATTGGTGAGTTCTGTATTGCACGGAGGGAGGATGGTAGGCTGAGGATTGTTGAGTACTGTATTGCACGGAGGGAGGACGGTAGGCTGATGATTGTTGAGTGCTGTATTGCACGGAGGGAGGGCGGTAGGCTGATAATTGGTGAGTGCTGTATTGCACGGAGGGAGGACGGTAGGCTGATGATTGTTGAGTGCTGTATTGCACGGAGGGAGGATGGTAGGCTGATGATTGTTGAGTGCTGTATTGCACGGAGGGAGGACGGTAGGCTGATAATTGGTGAGTGCTGTATTGCACGGAGGGAGGACTGTAGGCTGAGGATTGTTGAGTGCTGTATTGCATGGAGGGAGGACGGTAGGCTGATGATTGTTGAGTACTGTATTGCACGGAGGGAGGTCGGTAGGCTGATGATTGTTGAGTGCTGTATTGCACGGAGGGAGGACGGTAGGCTGAGGATTGGTGAGTGTTGTTTTGCACGGAGGAAGGAGGGTAGGCTGATGATTGTTGAGTGCTCTATTGCCCGGAGGGAGGACAGTAGTCTGAGGATTGTTGAGTGCTGTATTGCACGGAGGGAGGACGCTAGGCTGATGATTGTTGAGTGCTGTATTGCACGGAGGGAGGACGGTAGGCTGAGGATTGTTGAGTGCTGTATTGCACGGAGGCAGGACGGTAGGCTGATAATTGGTGAGTGTTGCATTGCACGGAGGGAGGACGGTAGGCTGATAATTGGTGTGCTGTATTGCATGGAGGGAGGACGGTAGGCTGATGATTGGTGAGTGCTGTATTGCACGGAGGGAGGACGGTAGGCTGAGGATTGTTGAGTACTGTATTGCACGGAAGGAGGACGGTAGGCTGAGGATTGTTGAGTGCTGTATTGCACGGAGTGAGGATGGTAGGCTGAGGATTGTTGAGTGCTGTATTGCACGGAGGGAGGACGGTAGGCTGATGATAGTTGAGTGCTGTATTGCACGGAGGGAGGATGGTAGGCTGAGGATTTTTGAGTGCTGTATTGCACGGAGGGAGGATGGTAGGCTGAGGATTGGTGAGTGTTGTATTGCACGGAGGGAGGATGGTAGGCTGATGATTGTTGAGTGCTGTATTGCACGGAGGGAGGACGGTAGGCTGAGGATTGTTGAGTGCTGTATTGCACGGAGGCAGGACGGTAGGCTGATAATTGGTGAGTGTTGCATTGCACGGAGGGAGGACGGTAGGCTGATAATTGGTGAGTGCTGTATTGCATGGAGGGAGGACGGTAGGCTGATGATTGGTGAGTGCTGTATTGCACGGAGGGAGGACGGTAGGCTGAGCATTGTTGAGTGCTGTATTGCACGGAGGGAGGACAGTAGGCTGAGGATTGTTGAGTACTGTATTGCACGGAAGGAGGACGGTAGGCTGAGGATTGTTGAGTGCTGTATTGCACGGAGGGAGGATGGTAGGCTGAGGATTGTTGAGTGCTGTATTGCACGGAGGGAGGACGGTAGGCTGATGATTGTTGAGTGCTGTATTGCACGGAGGGAGGATGGTAGGCTGAGGATTGGTGAGTGTTGTATTGCACGGAGGAAGGTTGGTAGGCTGATGATTGTTGAGTGCTGTATTGCACAGAGGGAGGACAGTAGTCTGAGGATTGTTGAGTGCTGTATTGCACGGAGGGAGGACGGTAGGCTGACGACTGTTGAGTGCTGTATTGCACGGAGGGAGGACGGTAGGCGGAGGATTGTTGAATGCTGTATTGCACGGAGGCAGGACGGTAGGCTGATAATTGGTGAGTGTTGTATTGCATGGAGGGAGGACGGTAGGCTGAGGATTGTTGAGTACTGTATTGCACGGAGGGAGGACGGTAGGCTGAGGATTGTTGAGTGCTGTATTGCACGGAGGGAGGACGGTCGGCTGATGATTGTTGAGTACTGTATTGCACGGAGGGAGGACGGTAGGCTGAGGATTGTTGAGTGCTGTATTGCACGGAGGAGGATGGTAGGCTGATGATTGGTGAGTGCTGTATTGCACGGAGGGAGGACAGTAGGCTGAGGATTGTTGAGTACTGTATTGCACGGAGGGAGGACGGTAGGCTGATGATTGGTGAGTGCTGTATTGCACGGAGGGAGGACGGTAGGCTGAGGATTGTTGAGTGCTGTATTGCACGGAGGGAGCACGGTAGGCTGAGGATTGTTGGGTACTGTATTGCACGGAGGGAGGGCGGTAGGCTGATGATTGTTGAGTGCTGTATTGCCCGGAGGGAGGACGGTAGGCTGATGATTGTTCAGTACTGTATTGCACGGAGGGAGGACGGTAGGCCGATAATTGGTGAGTGCAATATTGCACGGAGGGAGGACGGTAGGCTGAGGATTGTTGAGTGATGTATTGCACGGAGGGAGGACGGTAGGCTGATGATTGTTGAGTGCTGTATTGCACGGAGGGACGATGGTAGGCTGATGATTGTTGAGTGCTGTATTGCACGGAGGAGGATCGTAGGCTGATGATTGGTGAGTGCTGTATTGCACGGAGGAGGACGGTAGGCTGAGGATTGTTGAGTGCTGTATTGCATGGAGGGAGGATGGTAGGCTGAGGATTGTTGAGTGCTGTATTGCATGGAAGAGGATGGTAGGCTGATGATTGTTGAGTGCTGTATTGCACGGAGGGAGGATGGTAGGCTGAGGATTGGTGAGTGTTGTATTGCACGGAGGAAGGAGGGTAGGCTGATGATTGTTGAGTGCTCTATTGCCCGGAGGGAGGACAGTAGTCTGAGGATTGTTGAGTGCTGTATTGCACGGAGGGAGGATGGTAGGCTGAGGATTGTTGAGTGCTGTATTGCACGGAGGGAGGACGGTAGGCTGATGATTGTTGAGTGCTGTATTGCACGGAGGGAGGATGGTAGGCTGAGGATTGGTGAGTGTTGTATTGCACGGAGGAAGGTTGGTAGGCTGATGATTGTTGAGTGCTGTATTGCACAGAGGGAGGACAGTAGTCTGAGGATTGTTGAGTGCTGTATTGCACGGAGGGAGGACGGTAGGCTGACGACTGTTGAGTGCTGTATTGCACGGAGGGAGGACGGTAGGCGGAGGATTGTTGAATGCTGTATTGCACGGAGGCAGGACGGTAGGCTGATAATTGGTGAGTGTTGTATTGCATGGAGGGAGGACGGTAGGCTGAGGATTGTTGAGTACTGTATTGCACGGAGGGAGGATGGTAGGCTGAGGATTGTTGAGTGCTGTATTGCACGGAGGGAGGACGGTCGGCTGATGATTGTTGAGTACTGTATTGCACGGAGGGAGGACGGTAGGCTGAGGATTGTTGAGTGCTGTATTGCACGGAGGAGGATGGTAGGCTGATGATTGGTGAGTGCTGTATTGCACGGAGGGAGGACAGTAGGCTGAGGATTGTTGAGTACTGTATTGCACGGAGGGAGGACGGTAGGCTGATGATTGGTGAGTGCTGTATTGCACGGAGGGAGGACGGTAGGCTGAGGATTGTTGAGTGCTGTATTGCACGGAGGGAGCACGGTAGGCTGAGGATTGTTGAGTACTGTATTGCACGGAGGGAGGGCGGTAGGCTGATGATTGTTGAGTGCTGTATTGCCCGGAGGGAGGACGGTAGGCTGATGATTGTTCAGTACTGTATTGCACGGAGGGAGGACGGTAGGCCGATAATTGGTGAGTGCAATATTGCACGGAGGGAGGACGGTAGGCTGAGGATTGTTGAGTGATGTATTGCACGGAGGGAGGACGGTAGGCTGATGATTGTTGAGTGCTGTATTGCACGGAGGGACGATGGTAGGCTGATGATTGTTGAGTGCTGTATTGCACGGAGGAGGATCGTAGGCTGATGATTGGTGAGTGCTGTATTGCACGGAGGAGGACGGTAGGCTGAGGATTGTTGAGTGCTGTATTGCATGGAGGGAGGATGGTAGGCTGAGGATTGTTGAGTGCTGTATTGCATGGAAGAGGATGGTAGGCTGATGATTGGTGAGTGCTGTATTGCACGGAGGAGGACGGTAGGCTGATGATTGGTGAGTGCTGTATTGCACGGAGGAGGACGGTAGGCTGATGATTGGTGAGTGCTGTATTGCACGGAGGGAGGATGGTAGGCTGATGATTGGTGAGTGCTGTATTGCACCCAGAGAGGACTGTAGGCTGAGTATTGGTGAGTGCTGTATTTCACAGAGTGGAGGACAGTAGGCTGATAATTCGTGAGTGCTGTATTGCACGGAGGTTGGGCGGTATGCTGATAATTGGTGAGTGCTGTATTGCACGGAGGGAGGGCGGTAGGCTGATAATTGGTGAGTGCTGTATTGCCAGGAGGGAGGACGGTTGGCTGAGGATTGTTGAGTACTGTATTGCACGTAGGGAGGACGGTAGGCTGATGATTGTTGAGTGCTGTATTGCATGCAGGGAGGACGATAGGCTGAGGATTGTTGAGTGCTGTATTGCACGGTGGGAGGACAGTAGGCTGAGGATTGTTGAGTACTGTATTGCACGGAGGGAGGATGGTAGGCTGAGGATTCTTGAGTGCTATATTGCACGGAGGGAGGACGGTAGGCTGAGGATTGTTGAGTGCTGTATTGCACGGAGGGAGGACGGTAGGCTGAGGATTGTTGAGTACTGTATTGCAAGGAGGGAGGACGGTAGGCTGATGATTGTTGACTGCTGTATTGCACGGAGGGAGGACGGTAGGCTGATGATTGTTGAGTGCTGTATTTCACGGAGGGAGGACGGTAGGCTGATGATTGTTGAGTGCTGTATTGCACGGAGGGAGGACGGTAGGCTGATGATTGGTGAGTACTGTATTGCACGGAGGGAGGACGGTAGGCTGATGATTGGTGAGTACTGTATTGCACGGAGGGAGGACGGTAGGCTGATGATTGTTGAGTGCTGTATTGCACGGAGGGAGGACGGTAGGCTGAGGATTGTTGAGTGCTGTATTGCACGGAGTGAGGACAGTAGGCTGAGGATTATTGAGTGCTGTATTGCACGGAGGGAGGACGGTAAGCTGATGATTGTTGAGTACTGTATTGCACGGAGCGAGGACGGTAGGCTGAGGATTGTTGAGTGCTGTATTGCACGGAGGGAGGACAGAAGGCTGAGGATTGTTGAGTGCTCTATTGCACGGAGGGAGGACAGTAGGCTGATGATTGGTGAGTGCTGTATTGCACGGAGGGAGGATGGTAGGCTGAGGATTGTTGAGTACTGTATTGCACGGAGGGAGGACGGTAGGCTGAGGATTGGTGAGTGCTGTATTGCACGGAGGGAGGACGGTAGGCTGAGGATTGTTGAGTACTGTATTGCACGTAGGGAGGACGGTAGGCTGATGACTGCTGGGTGTTGTAGTGCACGGAGGAGGACAGTAGGTTGATGATTGCTGGGTGTTGCAGTGCACGGCGGAGGACAGTAGGTTGATGATTGCTGGGTGTTGTAGTGCATGGAGGAGGACAGTAGGTTGATGATTGCTGGGGTTGTAGTGCACGGAGGAGTACAGTAGGTTGATGATTGCTGGGTGTTGTAGTGCACGGAGGAGGACAGTAGGTTGATGATTGCTGGGTGTTGTGCACGGAGGAGGACAGTAGGTTGATGATTGCTGGGTGTTGTAGTGCACGGAGGAGGACAGTAGGTTGATGATTGCTGGGTGTTGTAGTGCACGGAGGAGGACAGTAGGTTGATGATTGCTGGGTGTTGTAGTGCACGGAGGAGGACAGTAGGTTGATGATTGCTGGGTGTTGTAGTGCACGGATGAGGACAGTAGGTTGATGATTGGTGAGTGTTGCAGTGCACGGAGGAGGACAGTAGGTTGATGATTGCTGGTTGTTGTAGTGCACGGAGGAGGACAGTAGGTTGATGATTGCTGGGTGTTGTAGTGCAAGGAGGGGGACAGTAGGTTGATGATTGCTGGGTGTTGTAGTGCACGGAGGGAGGACAGTAGGCTGAGGATTGTTGAGTACTGTATTGCACGGAGGGAGGACGGTAGGCTGAGGATTGTTGAGTGCTGTATTGCACGGAGGGAGGACGGTCGGCTGAGGATTGTTGAGTGCTGTATTGCACGGAGGGAGGACAGTAGGCTGAGGATTGCTGAATGCTGTATTGCACGGAGGGAGGACGGTAGGCTGAGGATTGCTGAGTGCTGTATTGCACGGAGGGAGGACGGTACGCTGATGATTGGTGAGTGCTGTATTGCACGGAGGGAGGACGGTAGGCTGATGATTGGTGAGTGCTGTATTGCACGGAGGAGGACGGTAGGCTGAGGATTGTTAAGTGCTGTATTGCACGGAGGGAGGATGGTAGGCTGGGGATTGTTGAGTGCTGTATTACACGGAGGAGCATGGTAGGCTGATGATTGGTGAGTGCTGTATTGCACGGAGGAGGACGGTAGGCTGATGATTGGTGAGTGCTGTATTGCACGGAGGAGGACGGTAGGCTGATGATTGGTGAGTGCTGTATTGCACGGAGGGAGGATGGTAGGCTGATGATTGGTGAGTGCTGTATTGCACCCAGAGAGGACTGTAGGCTGAGTATTGGTGAGTGCTGTATTTCACAGAGTGGAGGACAGTAGGCTGATAATTCGTGAGTGCTGTATTGCACGGAGGTTGGGCGGTATGCTGATAATTGGTGAGTGCTGTATTGCACGGAGGGTGGACGTTAGGCTGATAATTGGTGAGTGCTGTATTGCACGGAGGGAGGACGGTAGGCTGATAATTGGTGAGTGCTGTATTGCACGGAGGGAGGACGGTAGGCTGATGATTGTTGAGTGCTGTATTGCACGGAGGGAGGGCGGTAGGCTGATAATTGGTGAGTGCTGTATTGCACGGAGGGAGGATGATAGGCTGATGATTGGTGAGTGCTGTATTGCACCCAGAGAGGACTGTAGGCTGAGTATTGGTGAGTGCTGTATTTCACAGACTGGAGGACGGTAGGCTGATAATTCATGAGTGCTGTATTGCACGGAGGTTGGGCGGTAGGCTGATAATTGGTGAGTGCTGTATTGCACGGAGGGTGGACGGTAGGCTGATAATTGGTGAGTTCTGTATTGCACGGAGGGAGGATGGTAGGCTGAGGATTGTTGAGTGCTGTATTGCACGGAGGGAGGGCGGTAGGCTGATAATTGGTGAGTGCTGTATTGCACGGAGGGAGGACGGTAGGCTGATGATTGTTGAGTGCTGTATTGCACGGAGGGAGGATGGTAGGCTGATGATTGTTGAGTGCTGTATTGCACGGAGGGAGGACGGTAGGCTGATAATTGGTGAGTGCTGTATTGCACGGAGGGAGGACTGTAGGCTGAGGATTGTTGAGTGCTGTATTGCATGGAGGGAGGACGGTAGGCTGATGATTGTTGAGTACTGTATTGCACGGAGGGAGGTCGGTAGGCTGATGATTGTTGAGTTCTGTATTGCACGGAGGGAGGACGGTAGGCTGATAATTGTTGAGTACTGTATAGCACGGAGGGATGACGGTAGGCTGATGATTGTTATGTGCTGTATTGCATGGAGGGAGGACGGTAGGCTGATGATTGGTGAGTGCTGTATTGCACGGAGGTAGGACGGTAGGCTGAGGATTGTTGAGTGCTGTATTGCACGGAGGGCGCACGGTAGGCTGATGATTGTTGAGTACTGTATTGCACGGAGGGAGGACGGTAGGCTGATGATTGGTGAGTGCTTTATTGCACGGAGGGAGGACAGTAGGCTGAGGATTGCTGAGTGCTGTATTGCACGGAGGGAGGACGGTAGGCTGATGATTGTTGAGTGCTGTATTGCACGGAGGGAGGACGGTAAGCTGAGGATTGTTGGGTGCTGTATTGCACGGAGGGAGGACGGTAGGCTGAGGATTGTTGGGTGCTGTATTGCACGGAGGGAGGACGGTAGGCTGAGGATTGTTGGGTGCTGTATTGCACGGAGGGAGGACGGTAGGCTGAGGATTGTTGGGTGCTGTATTGCACGGAGGGAGGCCGGTAGGCTGAGGATCGTTGAGTGCTGTATTGCACGGAGGGAGGACGGTAGGCTGAGGATTGTTGGGTGCCGTATTGCACGGAGGGAGGATGGTAGGCTGAGGATTGGTGAGTGTTGTTTTGCACGGAGGGAGGACGGTAGGCTGATAATTGGTGAGTGCTGTATTGCACGGTGGGAGGACGGTGGGCTGGTGATTGTTGAGTACTGTATTGCACGGAGGGAGGATGGTAGGCTGATGATTGGTGAGTGCTGTATTGCCAGGAGGGAGTACGGTTGGCTGAGGATTGTTGAGTACTGTATTGCACGTAGGGAGGACGGTAGGCTGATGATTGTTGAGTGCTCTATTGCATGGAGGGAGTACGATAGGCTGAGGATTGTTGAGTGCTGTATTGCACGGAGGGAGGACAGTAGGCTGAGGATTGTTGAGTACTGTATTGCATGGAGGGAGGACGGTAGGCTGAGGATTGTTGAGTGCTATATAGCACGGAGGGAGTACTGTAGGCTGAGGATTGTTGAGTGCTGTATTGCACGGAGGGAGGAGGTAGGCTGAGGACTGTTGAGTACTGTATTGCACGGAGGGAGGACGGTAGGCTGAGGATTGTTGAGTACTGTATTGCACGGAGGCAGGACGGTAGGCTGATGATTGTTGAGTGCTGTATTGCACGGAGGGAGGACGGTAGGCTGATAATTGGTGAGTGCTGTATTGCACGGAGGGAGGACGGTAGGCTGATGATTGTTGAGTGCTGTATTGCACGGAGGGAGGACGGTAGGCTGATGATTCTTGAGTGCTGTATTGCACGGAGGGAGGACGGTAGGCTGATGATTGGTGAGTACTGTATTGCACGGAGGGAGGACGGTAGGCTGATGATTGTTGAGTGCTGTATTGCACGGAGGGAGGACAGTAGGCTGAGGATTGTTGAGTGCTGTATTGCACGGAGGGAGTATAGTAGGCTGAGGATTGTTGAGTGCTGTATTGCACGGAGGGAGGACGGTAGGCTGATGATTGTTGAGTACTGTATTGCACGGAGGGAGGACGGTAGGCTGATGATTGTTGAGTGCTGTATTGCACGGAGCGAGGACGGTAGGCTGAGGATTGTTGAGTGCTGTATTGCACGGAGGGAGGACAGTAGGCTGAGGATTGTTGAGTGCTGTATTGCACGGAGGGAGGACAGTAGGCTAATGATTGGTGAGTGCTGTATTGCACGGAGGGAGGATGGTAGGCTGAGGATTGTTGAGTACTGTATTGCACGGAGGGAGGACGGTAGGCTGAGGATTGATGAGTGCTGTATTGCACGGAGGGAGGATGGTAGGCTGAGGATTGTTGAGTACTGTATTGCACGGAGGGAGGACGGTAGGCTGATGACTGCTGGGTGTTGTAGTGCACGGAGGAGGACAGTAGGTTGATGATTGCTGGGTGTTGTAGTGCACGGCGGAGGACAGTAGGTTGATGATTGCTGGGTGTTGTAGTGCACGGAGGAGGACAGTAGGATGATGATTGCTGGGTGTTGTAGTGCACGGAGGAGGACAGTAGGATGATGATTGCTGGGTGTTGTAGTGCGCAGAGGAGGACAGTAGGTTGATGATTGCTGGGTGTTGTAGTGCACGGAGGAGGACAGTAGGTTGATGATTGCTGGGTGTTGTAGTGCACGGAGGAGGACAGTAGGTTGATGATTGCTGGGTGTTGTAGTGCACGGAGGAGGACAGTAGGTTGATGATTGCTGGGTGTTGTAGTGCACGGCGGAGGACAGTAGGTTGATGATTGCTGGGTGTTGTAGTGCATGGAGGAGGACAGTAGGTTGATGATTGCTGGGGTTGTAGTGCACGGAGGGAGGACGGTAGGCTGATGATTGGTGAGTTCTGTATTGCACGGAGGGAGGACGGTAGGCTGAGGATTATTGAGTGCTGTATTGCACGGAGGGACGATGGTAGGCTGATGATTGTTGAGTGCTGTATTGCACGGAGGAGGATGGTAGGCTAATGATTGGTGAGTGCTGTATTGCACGGAGGGAGGACAGTAGGCTGAGGATTGTTGAGTACTGTATTGCACGGAGGGAGGACGGTAGGTTGAGGATTGTTGAATGCTGTATTGCACGGAGGGAGGACGGTAGGCTGAGGATTGTTGAGTGCTGTATTGCACGGAGGGAGGACGGTAGGCTGAGGATTGTTGAGTACTGTATTGCACGGAGGGAGGATGGTAGGCTGATAATTGGTGAGTGCTGTATTGCACGGAGGGAGGATGATAGGCTGATGATTGGTGAGTGCTGTATTGCACTCAGAGAGGACTGTAGGCTGAGTATTGGTGAGTGCTGTATTTCACAGACTGGAGGACGGTAGGCTGATAATTCATGAGTGCTGTATTGCACGGAGGTTGGGCGGTAGGCTGATAATTGGTGAGTGCTGTATTGCACGGAGGGAGGACGGTAGGCTGATGATTGTTGAGTGCTGTATTGCACGGAGGGAGGATGGTAGGCTGATGATTGTTGAGTGCTGTATTGCACGGAGGGAGGACGGTAGGCTGATAATTGGTGAGTGCTGTACTGCACGGAGGGAGGACTGTAGGCTGAGGATTGTTGAGTGCTGTATTGCATGGAGGGAGGACGGTAGGCTGATGATTGTTGAGTACTGTATTGCACGGAGGGAGGTCGGTAGGCTGATGATTGTTGAGTGCTGTATTGCACGGAGGGAGGACGGTAGGCTGATAATTGTTGAGTACTGTATAGCACGGAGGGATGACGGTAGGCTGATGATTGTTATGTGCTGTATTGCATGGAGGGAGGACGGTAGGCTGATGATTGGTGAGTGCTGTATTGCACGGAGGTAGGACGGTAGGCTGAGGATTGTTGAGTGCTGTATTGCACGGAGGGAGGACGGTAGGCTGATGATTGGTGAGTGCTGTATTGCACGGAGGGAGGACAGTAGGCTGAGGATTGCTGAGTGCTGTATTGCACGGAGGGAGGACGGTAGGCTGATGATTGTTGAGTGCTGTATTGCACGGAGGGAGGACGGTAGGCTGAGGATTGTTGGGTGCTGTATTGCACGGAGGGAGGACGGTAGGCTGAGGATTGTTGGGTGCTGTATTGCACGGAGGGAGGACGGTAGGCTGAGGATTGTTGGGTGCTGTATTGCACGGAGGGAGGCCGGTAGGCTGAGGATCGTTGAGTGCTGTATTGCACGGAGGGAGGACGGTAGGCTGAGGATTGTTGGGTGCCGTATTGCACGGAGGGAGGATGGTAGGCTGAGGATTGGTGAGTGTTGTTTTGCACGGAGGGAGGACGGTAGGCTGATAATTGGTGAGTGCTGTATTGCACGGTGGGAGGACGGTGGGCTGGTGATTGTTGAGTACTGTATTGCACGGAGGGAGGATGGTAGGCTGATGATTGGTGAGTGCTGTATTGCCAGGAGGGAGTACGGTTGGCTGAGGATTGTTGAGTACTGTATTGCACGTAGGGAGGATGGTAGGCTGATGATTGTTGAGTGCTCTATTGCATGGAGGGAGTACGATAGGCTGAGGATTGTTGAGTGCTGTATTGCACGGAGGGAGGACAGTAGGCTGAGGATTGTTGAGTACTGTATTGCATGGAGGGAGGACGGTAGGCTGAGGATTGTTGAGTGCTATATAGCACGGAGGGAGTACTGTAGGCTGAGGATTGTTGAGTGCTGTATTGCACGGAGGGAGGAGGTAGGCTGAGGACTGTTGAGTACTGTATTGCACGGAGGGAGGACGGTAGGCTGAGGATTGTTGAGTACTGTATTGCACGGAGGCAGGACGGTAGGCTGATGATTGTTGAGTGCTGTATTGCACGGAGGGAGGACGGTAGGCTGATAATTGGTGAGTGCTGTATTGCACGGAGGGAGGACGGTAGGCTGATGATTGTTGAGTGCTGTATTGCACGGAGGGAGGACGGTAGGCTGATGATTGTTGAGTGCTGTATTGCACGGAGGGAGGACGGTAGGCTGATGATTGGTGAGTACTGTATTGCACGGAGGGAGGACGGTAGGCTGATGATTGTTGAGTGCTGTATTGCACGGAGGGAGGACAGTAGGCTGAGGATTGTTGAGTGCTGTATTGCACGGAGGGAGTATAGTAGGCTGAGGATTGTTGAGTGCTGTATTGCACGGAGGGAGGACGGTAGGCTGATGATTGTTGAGTACTGTATTGCACGGAGGGAGGACGGTAGGCTGATGATTGTTGAGTGCTGTATTGCACGGAGCGAGGACGGTAGGCTGAGGATTGTTGAGTGCTGTATTGCACGGAGGGAGGACAGTAGGCTGAGGATTGTTGAGTGCGGTATTGCACGGAGGGAGGACAGTAGGCTGATGATTGGTGAGTGCTGTATTGCACGGAGGGAGGATGGTAGGCTGAGGATTGTTGAGTACTGTATTGCACGGAGGGAGGACGGTAGGCTGAGGATTGATGAGTGCTGTATTGCACGGAGGGAGGATGGTAGGCTGAGGATTGTTGAGTACTGTATTGCACGGAGGGAGGACGGTAGGCTGATGACTGCTGGGTGTTGTAGTGCACGGAGGAGGACAGTAGGTTGATGATTGCTGGGTGTTGTACTGCACGGCGGAGGACAGTAGGTTGATGATTGCTGGGTGTTGTAGTGCACGGAGGAGGACAGTAGGATGATGATTGCTGGGTGTTGTAGTGCACGGAGGAGGACAGTAGGATGATGATTGCTGGGTGTTGTAGTGCGCAGAGGAGGACAGTAGGTTGATGATTGCTGGGTGTTGTAGTGCACGGAGGAGGACAGTAGGTTGATGATTGCTGGGTGTTGTAGTGCACGGAGGAGGACAGTAGGTTGATGATTGCTGGGTGTTGTAGTGCACGGAGGAGGACAGTAGGTTGATGATTGCTGGGTGTTGTAGTGCACGGCGGAGGACAGTAGGTTGATGATTGCTGGGTGTTGTAGTGCATGGAGGAGGACAGTAGGTTGATGATTGCTGGGGTTGTAGTGCACGGAGGGAGGACGGTAGGCTGATGATTGGTGAGTTCTGTATTGCACGGAGGGAGGACGGTAGGCTGAGGATTATTGAGTGCTGTATTGCACGGAGGGACGATGGTAGGCTGATGATTGTTGAGTGCTGTATTGCACGGAGGAGGATGGTAGGCTAATGATTGGTGAGTGCTGTATTGCACGGAGGGAGGACAGTAGGCTGAGGATTGTTGAGTACTGTATTGCACGGAGGGAGGACGGTAGGTTGAGGATTGTTGAATGCTGTATTGCACGGAGGGAGGACGGTAGGCTGATGATTGGTGAGTGCTGTATTGCACGGAGGGAGGACGGTAGGCTGAGGATTGTTGAGTACTGTATTGCACGGAGGGAGGATGGTAGGCTGAGGATTGTTGAGTACTGTATTGCACAGAGGGAGGACGGTAGGCTGATGATTGTTCAGTACTGTATTGCACGGAGGGAGGACTGTAGGCTGAGGATTGTTGAGTGCTGTATTGCATGGAGGGAGGACGGTAGGCTGATAATTGTTGAGTACTGTATAGCACGGATGGATGACGGTAGGCTGATAATTGTTGAGTACTGTATAGCACGGAGGGATGACGGTAGGCTGATGATTGTTGAGTGCTGTATTGCATGGAGGGAGGACGGTAGGCTGATGATTGGTGAGTGCTGTATTGCACGGAGGTAGGACGGTAGGCTGAGGATTGTTGAGTGCTGTATTGCACGGAGGGCGGACGGTAGGCTGATGATTGTTGAGTGCTGTATTGCACGGAGGGAGGACTGTAGGCTGATGATTGGTGAGTGCTGTATTGCACGGAGGGAGGACAGTAGGCTGAGGATTGCTGAGTGCTGTATTGCACGGAGGGAGGTCGGTAGGCTGATGATTGTTGAGTGCTGTATTGCACGGAGGGAGGATGGTAGGCTGAGGATTGTTGGGTGCTGTATTGCACGGAGGGAGGACGGTAGGCTGAGGATTGTTGGGTGCTGTATTGCACGGAGGGAGGACGGTAGGCTGAGGATTGTTGAGTGCTGTATTGCACGGAGGGAGGCCGGTAGGCTGAGGATCGTTGAGTGCTGTATTGCACGGAGGGAGGATGGTAGGCTGAGGATTGTTGGGTGCCGTATTGCACGGAGGGAGGATGGTAGGCTGAGGATTGGTGAGTGTTGTTTTGCACGGAGGGAGGACGGTAGGCTGATAATTAGTGAGTGCTGTATTGCACGGTGGGAGGACGGTAGGCTGGTGATTGTTGAGTACTGTATTGCACGGAGGGAGGATGGTAGGCTGAGGATTGGTGAGTGCTGTATTGCACGGAGGGAGGATGGTAGGCTGATGATTGGTGAGTGCTGTATTGCCAGGAGGGAGGACGGTTGGCTGAGGATTGTTGAGTACTGTATTGCACGTAGGGAGGACGGTAGGCTGATGATTGTTGAGTGCTGTATTGCACGGAGGGCGGACGGTAGGCTGATGATTGTTGAGTGCTGTATTGCACGGAGGGAGGACGGTAGGCTGATGATTGGTGAGTGCTGTATTGCACGGAGGGAGGACAGTAGGCTGAGGATTGCTGAGTGCTGTATTGCACGGAGGGAGGACGGTAGGCTGATGATTGTTGAGTGCTGTATTGCACGGAGGGAGGATGGTAGGCTGAGGATTGTTGGGTGCTGTATTGCACGGAGGGAGGACGGTAGGCTGAGGATTGTTGAGTGCTGTATTGCACGGAGGGAGGACGGTAGGCTGATGATTGTTGAGTGCTGTATTGCATGGAGGGAGGACAATAGGCTGAGGATTGTTGAGTGCTGTATTGCACGGAGGGAGGACAGTAGGCTGAGGATTGTTGAGTACTGTATTGCACGGAGGGAGGACGGTAGGCTGAGGACTGTTGAGTGCTGTATTGCATGGAGGGAGTACGGTAGGCTGATGATTGGTGAGTGCTGTATTGCACGGAGGTAGGACGGTAGGCTGATGATTGTTGAGTGCTGTATTGCACGGAGGGATGACGGTAGGCTGATGATTGGTGAGTGCTGTATTGCACGGAGGAAGGACAGTAGGCTGAGGATTGCTGAGTGCTGTATTGCACGGAGGGAGGATGGTAGGCTGAGGATTGTTGAGTACTGTATTGCACGGAGGGAGGACGGTAGGCTGAGGATTGATGAGTGCTGTATTGCACGGAGGGAGGATGGTAGGCTGAGGATTGTTGAGTACTGTATTGCACGGAGGGAGGACGGTAGGCTGATGACTGCTGGGTGTTGTAGTGCACGGAGGAGGACAGTAGGTTGATGATTGCTGGGTGTTGTAGTGCACGGCGGAGGACAGTAGGTTGATAATTGCTGGGTGTTGTAGTGCACGGAGGAGGACAGTAGGATGATGATTGCTGGGTGTTGTAGTGCACGGAGGAGGACAGTAGGATGATGATTGCTGGGTGTTGTAGTGCGCAGAGGAGGACAGTAGGTTGATGATTGCTGGGTGTTGTAGTGCACGGAGGAGGACAGTAGGTTGATGATTGCTGGGTGTTGTAGTGCACGGAGGAGGACAGTAGGTTGATGATTGCTGGGTGTTGTAGTGCACGGAGGAGGACAGTAGGTTGATGATTGCTGGGTGTTGTAGTGCACGGCGGAGGACAGTAGGTTGATGATTGCTGGGTGTTGTAGTGCATGGAGGAGGACAGTAGGTTGATGATTGCTGGGGTTGTAGTGCACGGAGGGAGGACGGTAGGCTGATGATTGGTGAGTTCTGTATTGCACGGAGGGAGGACGGTAGGCTGAGGATTATTGAGTGCTGTATTGCACGGAGGGACGATGGTAGGCTGATGATTGTTGAGTGCTGTATTGCACGGAGGAGGATGGTAGGCTAATGATTGGTGAGTGCTGTATTGCACGGAGGGAGGACAGTAGGCTGAGGATTGTTGAGTACTGTATTGCACGGAGGGAGGACGGTAGGTTGAGGATTGTTGAATGCTGTATTGCACGGAGTGAGGACGGTAGGCTGAGGATTGTTGAGTGCTGTATTGCACGGAGGGAGGACGGTAGGCTGAGGATAGTTGAGTACTGTATTGCACGGAGGGAAGATGGTAGGCTGAGGATTGTTGAGTACTGTATTGCACAGAGGGAGGACGGTAGGCTGATGATTGTTCAGTA
The DNA here is from genome assembly GCF_030144855.1 of Hypanus sabinus. Taxonomy (NCBI): domain Eukaryota; kingdom Metazoa; phylum Chordata; class Chondrichthyes; order Myliobatiformes; family Dasyatidae; genus Hypanus; species Hypanus sabinus. Next base: position 67,773,621 of record NC_082725.1, on the reverse strand, counting down.
CTGTATTGCACGGAGGGAGGACTGTAGGCTGAGGATTGTTGAGTGCTGTATTGCATGGAGGGAGGACGGTAGGCTGATAATTGTTGAGTACTGTATAGCACGGAGGGATGACGGTAGGCTGATAATTGTTGAGTACTGTATAGCACGGAGGGATGACGGTAGGCTGATGATTGTTGAGTGCTGTATTGCATGGAGGGAGGACGGTAGGCTGATGATTGGTGAGTGCTGTATTGCACGGAGGTAGGACGGTAGGCTGAGGATTGTTGAGTGCTGTATTGCACGGAGGGCGGACGGTAGGCTGATGATTGTTGAGTGCTGTATTGCACGGAGGGAGGACTGTAGGCTGATGATTGGTGAGTGCTGTATTGCACGGAGGGAGGACAGTAGGCTGAGGATTGCTGAGTGCTGTATTGCACGGAGGGAGGTCGGTAGGCTGATGATTGTTGAGTGCTGTATTGCACGGAGGGAGGATGGTAGGCTGAGGATTGTTGGGTGCTGTATTGCACGGAGGGAGGACGGTAGGCTGAGGATTGTTGGGTGCTGTATTGCACGGAGGGAGGACGGTAGGCTGAGGATTGTTGAGTGCTGTATTGCACGGAGGGAGGCCGGTAGGCTGAGGATCGTTGAGTGCTGTATTGCACGGAGGGAGGATGGTAGGCTGAGGATTGTTGGGTGCCGTATTGCACGGAGGGAGGATGGTAGGCTGAGGATTGGTGAGTGTTGTTTTGCACGGAGGGAGGACGGTAGGCTGATAATTAGTGAGTGCTGTATTGCACGATGGGAGGACGGTAGGCTGGTGATTGTTGAGTACTGTATTGCACGGAGGGAGGATGGTAGGCTGAGGATTGTTGAGTGCTGTATTGCACGGAGGGAGGATGGTAGGCTGATGATTGGTGAGTGCTGTATTGCCAGGAGGGAGGACGGTTGGCTGAGGATTGTTGAGTACTGTATTGCACGTAGGGAGGACGGTAGGCTGATGATTGTTGAGTGCTGTATTGCACGGAGGGCGGACGGTAGGCTGATGATTGTTGAGTGCTGTATTGCACGGAGGGAGGACGGTAGGCTGATGATTGGTGAGTGCTGTATTGCACGGAGGGAGGACAGTAGGCTGAGGATTGCTGAGTGCTGTATTGCACGGAGGGAGGACGGTAGGCTGATGATTGTTGAGTGCTGTATTGCACGGAGGGAGGATGGTAGGCTGAGGATTGTTGGGTGCTGTATTGCACGGAGGGAGGACGGTAGGCTGAGGATTGGTGAGTGCTGTATTGCACGGAGGGAGGATGGTAGGCTGATGATTGGTGAGTGCTGTATTGCCAGGAGGGAGGACGGTTGGCTGAGGATTGTTGAGTACTGTATTGCACGTAGGGAGGACGGTAGGCTGATGATTGTTGAGTGCTGTATTGCACGGAGGGCGGACGGTAGGCTGATGATTGTTGAGTGCTGTATTGCACGGAGGGAGGACGGTAGGCTGATGATTGGTGAGTGCTGTATTGCACGGAGGGAGGACAGTAGGCTGAGGATTGCTGAGTGCTGTATTGCACGGAGGGAGGACGGTAGGCTGATGATTGTTGAGTGCTGTATTGCACGGAGGGAGGATGGTAGGCTGAGGATTGTTGGGTGCTGTATTGCACGGAGGGAGGACGGTAGGCTGAGGATTGTTGAGTGCTGTATTGCACGGAGGGAGGACGGTAGGCTGATGATTGTTGAGTGCTGTATTGCATGGAGGGAGGACAATAGGCTGAGGATTGTTGAGTGCTGTATTGCACGGAGGGAGGACAGTAGGCTGAGGATTGTTGAGTACTGTATTGCACGGAGGGAGGACGGTAGGCTGAGGACTGTTGAGTGCTGTATTGCATGGAGGGAGTACGGTAGGCTGATGATTGGTGAGTGCTGTATTGCACGGAGGTAGGACGGTAGGCTGATGATTGTTGAGTGCTGTATTGCACGGAGGGACGACGGTAGGCTGATGATTGGTGAGTGCTGTATTGCACGGAGGAAGGACAGTAGGCTGAGGATTGCTGAGTGCTGTATTGCACGGAGGGAGGACGGTAGGCTGATGATTGTTGAGTGCTGTATTGCACGGAGGGAGGATGGTAGGCTGAGGATTGTTGGGTGCTGTATTGCACGGAGGGAGGACGGTAGGCTGAGGATTGTTGGGTGCTGTATTGCACGGAGGGAGGACGGTAGGCTGAGGATTGTTGAGTGCTGTATTGCACGGAGGGAGGCCGGTAGGCTGAGGATCGTTGAGTGCTGTATTGCACGGAGGGAGGACGGTAGGCTGAGTATTGTTGGGTGCCGTATTGCACGGAGGGAGGATGGTAGGCTGAGTATTGGTGAGTGTTGTATTGCACGGAGGGAGGACGGTAGGCTGGTGATTGTTGAGTACTGTATTGCACGGAGGGAGGATGGTAGGCTGAGGATTGGTGAGTGCTGTATTGCACGGAGGGAGGATGGTAGGCTGATGATTGGTGAGTGCTGTATTGCCAGGAGGGAGGACGGTTGGCTGAGGATTGTTGAGTACTGTATTGCACGTAGGGAGGACGGTAGGCTGATCATTGTTGAGTGCTGTATTGCATGGAGGGAGGACGATAGGCTGAGGATTGTTGAGTGCTGTATTGCACGGAGGGAGGACAGTAGGCTGAGGATTGTTGAGTACTGTATTGCACGGAGGGAGGACGGTAGGCTGAGGATTGTTGAGTGCTATATTGCACGGAGGGAGGACGGTAGGCTGAGGATTGTTGAGTGCTGTATTGCACGGAGGGAGGACGGTAGGCTGAGGACTGTTGAGTACTGTATTGCACGGAGGGAGGACGGTAGGCTGAGGATTGTTGAGTACTGTATTGCACGGAGGGAGGACGGTAGGCTAATGATTGGTGAGTACTGTATTGCACGGAGGGAGGACGGTAGGCTGATGATTGTTGAGTGCTGTATTGCACGGGGGGAGGACAGTAGGCTGAGGATTGTTGAGTGCTGTATTGCACGGAGGGAGGACAGTAGGCTGAGGATTGTTGAGTGCTGTATTGCACGGAGGGAGGACGGTAGGCTGATGATTGTTGAGTGCTGTATTTCACGGAGGGAGGACGGTAGGCTGATGATTGTTGAGTACTGTATTTCACGGAGGGAGGACGGTAGGCTGATGATTGTTGAGTGCTGTATTGCACGGAGCGAGGACGGTAGGCTGAGGATTGTTGAGTGCTGTATTGCACGGAGGGAGGACGGTAGGCTGAGGATTGTTGAGTGCTGTATTGCATGGAGGGAGGACAGTAGGCTGATGATTGGTGAGTGCTGTATTGCACGGAGGGAGGATGGTAGGCTGAGGATTGTTGAGTACTGTATTGCACGGAGGGAGGACGGTAGGCTGAGGATTGGTGAGTGCTGTATTGCACGGAGGGAGGACGGTAGGCTGAGGATTGTTGAGTACTGTATTGCACGGAGGGAGGACGGTAGTCTGATGACTGCTGGGTGTTGTAGTGCACGGAGGAGGACAGTAGGTTGATGATTGCTGGGTGTTGTAGTGCACGGAGGACAGTAGGTTGATGATTGCTGGGTGTTGTATTGCACGGAGGAGGACAGTAGGTTGATGATTGCTGGGTGTTGTAGTGCGCAGAGGAGGACAGTAGGTTGATGATTGCTGGGTGTTGTAGTGCACGGAGGGAGGACAGTAGGTTGATGATTGCTGGGTGTTGTAGTGCACGGAGGAGGACAGTAGGTTGATGATTGGTGAGTGTTGTAGTGCGCAGAGGAGGACAGTAGGTTGATGATTGCTGGGTGTTGTAGTGCACGGAGGAGGACAGTAGGTTGATGATTGCTGGGTGTTGTAGTGCACGGAGGACAGTAGGTTGATGATTGCTGGGTGTTGTAGTGCATGGAGGAGGACAGTAGGTTGATGATTGCTGGGGTTGTAGTGCACGGAGGAGGACAGTAGGTTGATGATTGCTGGGTGTTGTAGTGCACGGAGGACAGTTGGTTGATGATTGCTGGGTGTTGTAGTGCACGGAGGAGGACAGTAGGTTGATGATTGCTGGGTGTTGTAGTGCACGGCGTAGGACAGTAGGTTGATGATTGCTGGGTGTTGTAGTGCACGGAGGAGGACAGTAGGTTGATGATTGCTGGGTGTTGTAGTGCACGGAGGGAGGACAGTAGGTTGATGATTGCTGGGTGTTGTAGTGCACGGAGGAGGAAAGTAGGTTGATGATTGCTGGGTGTTGTAGTGCATGGAGGAGGACAGTAAGTTCATGATTGCTGGGTGTTGTAGTGCACGGAGGAGGACAGTAGGTTGATGATTGCTGGGTGTTGTCGTGCGCAGAGGAGGACAGTAGGTTGATGATTGCTGGGTGTTGTAGTGCACGGAGGAGGACAGTAGGTTGATGATTGCTGGGTGTTGTAGTGCACGGAGGATGACAGTAGGTTGATGATTGCTGGGTGTTGTAGTGCACGGAGGGGGACAGTAGGTTGATGATTGCTGGGTGTTGTAGTGCACGGAGAGAGGACAGTAGGTTGATGATTGCTGGGTGTTGTAGTGCACGGAGGAGGAAAGTAGGTTGATGATTGCTGGGTGTTGTAGTGCATGGAGGAGGACAGTAGGTTGATGATTGCTGGGTGTTGTAGTGCACGGAGGAGGACAGTAGGTTGATGATTGCTGGGTGTTGCAGTGCACGGAGGAGGACAGTAGGTTGATGATTGCTGGGTGTTGTAGTGCACGGAGGGAGGACAGTAGGTTGATGATTGCTGGGTGTTGTAGTGCACGGAGGAGGAAAGTAGGTTGATGATTGCTGGGTGTTGTAGTGCACGGAGGAGGACAGTAGGTTGATGATTGCTGGGTGTTGTAGTGCACGGAGGAGGACAGTAGGTTGATGATTGCTGGGTGTTGTAGTGCACGGAGGAGGACAGTAGGTTGATGATTGCTGGGTGTTGTAGTGCACGGAGGAGGACAGTAGGTTGATGATTGCTGGGTGTTGTAGTGCACGGAGGAGGACAGTAGGTTGATGATTGCTGGGTGTTGTAGTGCACGGAGGAGGACAGTAGGTTGATGATTGCTGGGTGTTGTAGTGCACGGAGGAGGACAGTAGGTTGATGATTGCTGGGTGTTGTAGTGCACGGAGGAGGACAGTAGGTTGATGATTGCTGGGTGTTGTAGTGCACGGAGGAGGACAGTAGGTTGATGATTGCTGGGTGTTGTAGTGCACGGAGGGGGACAGTAGGTTGATGATTGCTGGGTGTTGTAGTGCATGGAGGAGGACAGTAGGTTGATGATTGCTGGGTGTTGTAGTGCATGGAGGGTGGACGGTAGGCTGAGGATTGCTGGGTGTTGTAGTGCACGGAGGGAGGACAGTAGGTTGATGATTGCTGGGTGTTGTAGTGCACGGAGGAGGACAGTAGGTTGATGATTGCTGGGTGTTGTAGTGCACGGAGGAGGACAGTAGGTTGATGATTGCTGGGTGTTGTAGTGCACGGAGGGAGGACAGTAGGTTGATGATTGCTGGGTGTTGTAGTGCACGGAGGAGGACAGTAGGTTGATGATTGGTGAGTGTTGTAGTGCGCAGAGGAGGACAGTAGGTTGATGATTGCTGGGTGTTGTAGTGCACGGAGGAGGACAGTAGGTTGATGATTGCTGGGTGTTGTAGTGCACGGAGGAGGACAGTAGGTTGATGATTGGTGAGTAATGTGTTGCACCGAGGGAGGACGGTAGGATGATATTTGGGAATTCTGCCACATTGTCAAATAGATGCCAATGTTGCACCAGAGCAGTTGTCTGAAGGTGCAGCTAGTTCTCGACTGCAGCTCCTCAGAGCAGATGTTGTCTGAATCCTCTGGGTTTTGCTGTACCCAGTGTGATGGTGAGGAAGCAAGTTGATTATCTACTTGGTACTTCTGGTTGACCTGGTTCTGATTGCTTCAGCCTTGTCTTAGTTGAGGATGGAGATGTTCTTCCAACCTCCTCTTCCTGTTAGCTGTTTAATTACAGCTAGCTGTGTTAGATCTTTGATTCTATTAACTGTGAGATTTTTCACTGTCTGTTGCTTGCTATTTTTGGTGTTTACCTCACATGTAGTTCACTAAGCTGACACCTCTTCACTCTTAGTGACACCTGATGCTGCTCCCAGCCTACGCACCAATACTCATTGAAGGAGAGTTAATCCTCCAGTTTGACTGTAATGTTGAGTTTACAGGGTGGTCAGGGGGCGGGGGGGGGAGGGTACTTTTCTAATACTCTAAAGGCCCATCTCACCTCATGGCTAGCCAGTTTTGAGTCGCCAGATCTGTTTTAGAGTCTGTCCCATTTAGCTCGTGTGTAATGCCACACAGCATGGTGGAGTGTGTCCTGGAAGTGGGAATGGACATTACCGTCACAAGGATTTGATGGTGATCATAATGTGATTATGGGCAGGTGGTAAGGAAAAGGCCAACCCCTCTTGTTGGTTCATTCTCCACTTGAATTGCTATAGAGGGTACTTGGACAAATGGAGACTGCTGATAAACGTAGGCAAGCTCCTTAGTGATACGATCCCAAGACAATGGAAAGGGACATGGGTAGAACGTTCAACCACCATAACCTAGAACACTAACTGACAAGATCTGATCATTATACCATGATACCCATGACTTCAGCTACCTGGAATTCCAAGTTTGAAATCTGTCTCAAGCTCTTTCTTCTTTTATCACGTCTCTTAAAATTTTGACTGTCGCCTTTTTGGCATATTTTGTCTGATTCCACAATAAATGGCTCCAAACCAGCATCCTAACTGCCTGTGACATCGGTCAACATTCCTGACACTGAAAATACTTGATACCAACTGGAAATAGACCCTTTAGCCCATTCTCTATAGAAAGGAATAGACAGTTGATGTTTTGGTCCGAGACCCTTCTTCATGAGTCTTGATGAAGAGTTTTGGCCGAAAACATCAACTGTTTATTCACCTGCATAGCTGAGTTCAATTCAAGTTTAATTGTCATTCAACCATAAATGAATCAGCGTTACTCTGGGGTCATAGTGAAAAACTTGCTCGTAGACTGTATGCCTCATTTGACCCATGCGCTGCTCCTCGCCAACGAGCAACTTGCTGATGGGGTAGACCTGCACTTCTTAAAGTTCTTAATGTCTAGCAGGATCTTGCAATCATTAAAAATACTTTTAAATAAGTCAGTAGCTCCTTTTGTTAACCCCGTAGAAGCTGCTGTGACCAAACGCACCATCGTCTTACGGGAAGTCCTCCAGAATTTTGTGTGTATTACTCAAGAATGTCCACATCTGCAGAATCCCTGTGTTCATTACTTCAGTCCATCGTGTTGTGGCATGGCTACAGACTGGCACGAGAGTTACAACATCTCCAAGGACCAGCAGGAGTTCACCACACGATGCCAGAATCGGAACTTGCAATAGATATCTGATAACAGTGTCTCACATCAGACTGTTCTTTACAGAGCCCCTCACGATCTCTTGTTAAATGCAATCTGCTTGACCAGAGCTTTGAGGGAGGCTCTAAACTAATTTGGCATGGGTGTGGGAACCGGAGCAATAGGGTCGAGGAAGGGGCAATTAGTATACAAGTTGATGCAGGTGTAGCGAGTCTATGAGGATGGACAGGCAGATGGTTGGACAAAATTGCTGTCAATGGGATGAGTTGAAGTGTAAGATTGGGGCAAAATCAAAAAGCATGATGAAAACACGATTGATGGTGTTATGTTTGAATGCACAGAGTATGTGAATAAGGTAGATGATCTTGTAGCCCACTCAGATTGGCAGGTATGATATTGTGGGTATCAATGACTCATGGCTGATAGAAGATCACAGTTGGGAACTTAATATCTACGGATACATATTGTATCAAAAGGGTAGGCAGAAAGGGTGGGGTGGCTCTGTTCGTAAAAAATCAAATCAAATCATTAGAAAATGGTGGCATAGAATAGAATAGTACAGCACAGTACAGGCCCTTCAGCCCACAATGTTGTGCCGACCCTTAAACCCTGCCTCCCATATAACCCCCCGCCTTAATTTCCTCCATATACCTGTCGAGTAGTCTCTTAAACTTCACTAGTGTATCTGCCTCCACCACTGACTCAGGTAGTGCATTCCACGCACCAACCACTCTCTGAGTAAACAACCTTCTGCAAATATCCCCCTTGAAATTCCCTCCCCTTACCTTAAAGCCATGTCCTCTTGTACTGAGCCGTGGTGCCCTGGGGAAGAGGCACTGGCTGTCCACTCTATCTATTCCTCTTAATATCTGTATACCTCTATCATGTCTCCTCTCATCCTCCTTCTCTCCAGAGAGTAAAGCCCTAGCTCCCTTAATCTCTGATCATAATGCATACTCTCTAAACCAGGCAGCATTCTGGTAAATCTCCTCCGTACCCTTTTCAATGCTTCCACATCCTTCCTATAGTGAGACGACCAGAACTGGACACAGTACTCCAAGTGCGGCCTAACCAGAGTTTTATAGAACTGCATCATTACCTCGCGACTCTTAAACTCTATTACTCAACTTATGAAAGCTAACACCCCATAAGCTTTCTTAACTATCCTATCTACCTGTGAGGCAACTCTCAGGGATCAGTGGACATGTACCCCCAGATCCCTCTGCTCCTCCACACTACCAAGTATCCTGCCTTTTACTTTGTACTCTGCCTTGTAATTTGTCTTTCCAAGGTGTACCACCTCATACTTCTCCGGGTTGAACTCCATCTGCCACTTCTCAGCCCACTTCTGCATCCTATCAATGTCTCTCTGCAATCTTCGACAATCCTCAGCGCTATCCACCACCAACCTTTGTGTCATCTGCAAACTTGCCAACCCACCCTTCTACCCCCACATATCCAGGTCGTTAATAAAAATGACAAAAAGTAGAGGTCCCAGAACAGATCCTTGTGGGACACCACTAGTCACAACCCTCCAATCTGAATGTACTCTCTCCACCACAACCCTCTGCTTTCTGCAGGCAAGCTAATTCTGAATCCACCTGGCCAAACCTCCCTGGATCCCATGCATTCTGACTTTCTGAATAAGCCTACCATGTGGAACCTCATTAAATGCCTTACTAAAATCCATGTAGATCACATCCACTGCACTACCCTCATCTATATGCCTGGTCACCTCCTCAAAGAACTCTAACAGACTTGCTAGACATGATCTGCCCTTCACAAAGCCATGCTGATGGTCCCTGATCAGACCATGATTCTCTAATTGCCCACAGATCCTATCTCTAAGAATCTTTTCCGACAACTTCCCCACCACAGGCTGGTCTATAATTACCCAGACTATCCCTACTAACTTTTTTGAACAAGGGAACAACATTCGCCTCCCTCCAATCCGCCGGTACCATTCCCATGGACAATGAGGACATGAAGATCCTAGCCAGAGGCTCAGCAATCTCTTCCCTTGCCTCATGGAACAGCCTGGGGAATATTCTGTCAGGCCCCGGTGACTTATCCATCCTAATGTATTTTAACAACTCCAACACCTCCTCATCTTAATATCAACATGCTTCAGAACTTCAACCTCACTCATATTGTCCTCACCGTCATCAAGTTCCCTCTCATTGGTGACTACTGAAGAGAAGTATTCATTAAGGACCTCGCTCACTTCCACAGCCTCCAAACACATCTTCCCACCTTTATCTCTAATCGGTCCTATCTTCACTCCTGTTATCCTTTTGTTCTTCACATAATTGAAGAATGCCTTGGGGTTTTCCTTTACCCTACTCGCCAAGGCCTTCTCATGTCCCCTTCTTGCTCTCCTCAGCCCCTTCTTAAGCTCCTTTCTTGCTACCCTATATTCCTCAATAGCCCCATCTGATCCTTGCACCCTAAACCTCATATAGGATCAAAAGGTACAGAATCTTTGTGAGCAGAGTTAAGAAACTGCAAGGGTAAAAATGTCCTGATAAACAGGCCTCCAAAGGGTAGCCAGGCTATGGGATACAATGAGAGACAGAGAATGCATGTAGGAGGGGCAGCAATACAGTGGATTTCAAATGCAAGTAGAAGCTGGGAAACTCAGGCTGGTGCTGGATACCAGGAGAGGGAATCTGTAGAATGCTGACAAGGTGGCTTGTTAGAACAGCTTGTGGTTGAGCCCATGAGGGGAAAGACATCTCTGGATTGGGTTTTGTATAATGAACCAGATTTGAATTGGGAGTTTAAGATAATGGAACCCTTAGGAGACAGTGATCATAAGATGGTAGAATTCACCCTGTAGCTTGAGAGCGAGAAGTTAAAGTCAGATATATCAGTGGAGTCATCGAGTTTAAGATGGCACTCCTGAAGTTGGGTGACAGCTTACTGGTGGTTAATAAGGCAAGAAATACTTCATTAATAACATTTCTCTGTGGGAAATTATGGTAAACTACCACCGCAAACAATGCAGAGGCAAGCAAAGGTGAGGTTGATTTGAGGGTGAGCCATGTGGGTGTGATGCAATATTGGTGCATGATATGCTCAAGGAGAAGTGGTCAAATAGAGGTCAAGGCATGGTTGACATGGTGTTGGAGTTGGTGATGGAGTTGGAGTGAGCAAATTGGAGAGGCTGGATTAACCTAAGCGCTGAGTTAATTTGGAAAGGTCAAGAATGGCCTCAGGCCGGGTGGAGGGTACAGGCCCAGAGCCTATTGCTACAGTGGGGCCTGGGACCTGGTGTCTGGACGATTTAAATGCCGTCCCAGATAGATGAAAAGGCAGGGTGTCAGGACCAGAGGTGAGGCTTCGGCTGATTCCACTCCCTCTCTCCATGGCCTGAGGTGTGAGGCTGCTCTAGTTGCTATGCACTTCGTGTTCCACAGGGTTTGTGGCCATTTGCCCTGCTGTGTAATAAAGTGAGACTGAGGCTATGGGCCTATGCTCCAGGCTCTGGGTCTATGGACTCAATTTGGCTCGCAATGCTGTTGCTTGCTTTTATTTTTTGCTCGGTTAGTGTTTTTTTTGGTGAAAAAGGCAAATGGTATGTTGGCATTCATAGCAAAAGGATTTGAGTACAGGAGCAAGGAGGTTCTACTGCAGTTGTATAAGGCCTTGGTGAGACCACACCTAGAATATTGTGTGCAATTTTGGTCCCCTAATCTGAGGAAAGATGTTCTTGCCATAGAGAGAGTACAGAAAAGGTTCACCAGATTGATTCCTGGGATGGCAGGACTTTCATATGAAGAAAGACTGGATCGACTAGGCTTATACTCACTGGAATTTAGAAGATTGGGGGGGGATCTTATTGAAACGTATAAAATTCTAAAGGGATTGGACAGGCTAGATGCAGGAAGATTGTTTCCGATGTTGAGGAAGTCCAAAATGAGGGGTCACAGTTTAAGGATAAAGGGGAAGCCTTTTAGGACCGAGATGAGGAAAAACTTCTTCACACAGAGAGTGCTGAATCTTTGGAATTCTCTGCCACAGGAAACAGTTGAGGCCAGTTCATTGGCTATATTTAAGAGGAAGTTAGATATGGCCCTTGTGACTAAAGGGATCAGGGGGTATGGAGAGAAAGCAGGTACAGGGTTCTGAGTTGGATGATCAGCCATGATCATACTGAATGGCAGTGCAGGCTCGAAGGGCCGAATGGCCTACTCCTGCACCTTGCAGTTTCTTAACTCTGCTCACAAAGATTCTGTACCTTTTGATCCTATATGAGGTTTAGGGTGCAAGGATCAGAAGGGGCTATTGAGGAATATAGGGTAGCAAGAAAGGAGCTTAAGAAGGGGCTGAGGAGAGCAAGAAGGGGGCATGAGATGGGATGGTTTGAGTATCTCAGACACTGCTGCTCTTGTCGGATTTTCATGCACTGCAGTCTCTAGAGTTTCCAGAGAATAGTATGAAAAGAAAAAAAAAATCCAGTGAGCAGAAGTTTTGTAGGTGAAAATTCCTTGTTAATGAGAGAGGTCGGAGGAGAAAGGCCAGGGTGGTTCACACTGACAAAAAAGCAACAGTTCCTCGGAGAATCACGTGTTACAAGCAGTGGTGTGTACAAGAGCATCTCTGAATGCACAACACATTGAACTTTGAAGTGGATGGGCTACAGCAGGAGAAGACACTCAGCGGCCATGTCAGTAGGTATGGGGGTACCGAACAATGTGGTCGCTGAGGATAAGTTGAAATGAAGTTCTAGGATAGTATTTAGATCACTGCCTTATTCATCCAAGACCAACCAGAACATCATGGAATCTTTTCAACCCAACTGAGAGAAGATCCTGAGTCTGTGAAACTGTACCTGTGACAGTGCAGCATTCTCTTAGTACTGGTCCGTGACCTGACTCAGTGGTTTCTGTCAGAAGTCTATTGAGGGACAGCAGGTTTTATAAGTCATCAACTTTAACATTTCTCTAGTAGCTGAAGCCTTGTCCTTCCTTGCATACAATGAATGACGGAGAGAGATGAGGGTTTGCCCAAGTGCGCTTGAACTGCCAATCATACTTCTCTTCTGCTGAGATCAAAGATCTCCTCCATTTCAAATTACATTACTCAGCTCACTTTTAAACTGGTTTGGCACAATGTGAATAGGAACTGTGATATTGTTTCTCTTAATACAGTGAAATAGTCAATAAACTTCCATAGAACTTCCACACAGAATTGCTTGTTAACAATCAGCAGATACAGTGAAATGTGCGTACTCTCCATTAATCCAAGAATTGCCTCACAATACAGGAAGAAATTAATCATGTCATGTGACACAACAAGTGAAGATGAGAGAAAAGCTTGCATTTAATGCTGTCCCTTTAAGAAGTGCAGGACATGCTAAAGAAGTTTGCAGTCAATAAAGTAGCCCTCAACTGTAGCCATGCTATAAAGCTGGAAACACAGCAGCCAGTTTGTGTGTTGTCAGATTCAGATTTTTATCACATGTGCATACACACTTGGGGACAAGTGACCACACACCTTCCAACTCTCACTTACAGCGGTGTATAAATGTCCTAATAATCTGTTTGAGGCATCAGTACTTGCTTAGTTCCACATTGGAACACGGTCCTTAGTCCTTGCACTGAAGTTTCAACCCAAAAACTTCTGACCTAAAGATGAGATTGCAAACTGAGCTATACATAAATTATTGTCTTTTGAAGCAGTGTGGGAGAGAGTAGGGGTATATTAATATTTTTACTTTCAGGTATATTTATTTGTGTTAAAATATGTAGGTTTTTTTAAATTCTTGCATCATCATCATTTTTTGCAACCTCTCCAACAGCTCAATGTTTTTTTATATATAATACAGAGATCAGAACTCATGGTACTTCAATTGTGGTCTAACCAAGGTCTCTAACTAGCAGACCTTGAAAACTTCTGAAATCTAAAAGTAAACAAGATTGCTGGAAAGCTACAACAATTGAAGTATTAGTTCAATGGTATTTGAAAAGGAGTCTTGTTTCATTTTGGATTAACATGCCTTAAAAAACTACTCTTACCTGGGTTTCTGTAGACACGTTTAAGTAGGTGCCTTCCAGTGTCAGAGCTAACACACCAGTTAATTACAGGAGATAAGCATAAGCCACCTGCATGAATTCTTTGAAGATGAATGCAACCTTTTTATGTGGGACAAGTTGGAATGTCTGCAGGACGTGACATGATGACACCTTTTACCTGACTTCCTTTGTCACAGCTTCAAAGAGAATTTCAAACCTCAGATTTCAGGTTACGCAGACTTTGCCTTTTGATTTGACTTTCATAGAACATAAAACAATACAACATGATACAGACCCTTCAGCCCGTGATGCTGTGCAGGCCTTTCAAACTACTCCAAGGTCAATCTAATCCTTCCCTCACTCATTTGTTTTTATCCATGTGCCTATCTTAGAGTGTCTTAAATATCCCTAACGTATCTGTGTTAACCACCTCCCTGACAGGATGTTCCATACACCCACTACTCTCTGTGTAAACAATTATTATCTCTGACATCCCCCCCTATATTTTCCTCCAAAGTTTTCTAAAGTTGTACCCCCTTATACTGTTCTTCTCCTCTAGGTTGAAGCAGAGAGTTTCAAGATATTGAACACGGCATTTTAAATCTTCAGAAGTTAAGTCAATGCGAGATAAATGTTCAGCATGTTCATCCACTCTAGCATTGATCTGATCCAATTTGACATTCAGCTGGTTGAAAGAAGTTCTAAATTCAGTTCTAAAATTCATTAAAGTATCTTGTCGATGTTGTTCCAAAACAGCGAGAATGTCAGCCAGCAAAGCCGTAGAAGTTTCCTTTTTCCCGGTTTTAGTACTTTTGGTAGCCATTATAAGATAGATGTGTTCGCAGGCAGGTAAAAGAGAACTAATAGAATACCTAACTAAGGTTTAAGAAGGGAGACATATAGTGCAAAGGTAAGAAGAATAACGGAGCAAAAGTTCGGAGCGACTAAACAATCGCCATCTTACCAGAAGTCCCTGTACCACCATTGCTGGGTGTCTGCTCTGTCAGTACCTCTTAATATCTTGTATATCTCTATCAAGTCATCTCTCATTCTCCTTCTCCCAAAGAGAATCCACTCAATCTTCATAAGACATTCTCTCCAATCCAGACAGTATTCTGATAAATCTCTTCTGCACCCCCTCTAAAGCTTCTACATCTTTCTTATAATAAGGCAACCAGAACTAAACACAATTCTCCAAGGCTGATCTAACCAGAATTTTATAGAGCTGCAAAATTACCCTATGGCACTTGAACATAGCCAATGAAGGCCAACATACCATATGCTTTCTTAACCTCTCCTTCAACTTGCACTGCAACTTTGAAGAATCTATGGATGTGAACCTTAAGATCCCTCTGTTCCTCCACGCTGTTAAGATTCCTGCCATTAACCCTGTATTCTGCCTTCAAGTTTGACTTTCCAAAGTGAATCATTTCATGCTTTACTGGATTGAACTCCATTTGCCACTTCTCAGCCCAACTCTGCATTCTATCAAGTTTCCTTTGTAACTTACAACAAACGACTACACTAGCAACGGCAGCACCAGACTTTGTGTCACCTACAAGCTTATTAACCTACCGTCCATCGTAGCTCTGCCCTTTCCACATCGGAAACACTCCCTCCACATCCACTCTGTCTAAGCCTTTCAATATTCGATAGGTTTCAATGAGATCTCACCTCATTCTTCTACACTCCAGTGAGTACAGGCCCAGAGCCATCAAATAACCCTTATATTCCTCACACATTAACCCTTATATTCTCAGAATCATTCTCATTAACCTCCTCTGGACCCTCTCTGATGTCAAACCATCTTTTCTTTAATAAGGGCCCAAAACTGCTCACAATACCCCAAGTGCATCTGACCAATGCCATTATAAACCCTCAGCATCACATCTTTGGTCTTATATTCTAGTCCTCTTGACATTGCTAACATTGCATTTATTTTCTTACCACTGACTCAACTTAACCATTAACCTTCTGGGAAATCTGCACAAAGACTCCCAAGTTCCTTCATATAGTGTATTTAATATTCCAGGAATATTTGAGCAATATTATAAATACATTGTTTGATTAACCATTCATTGTTGTTTACATAATTCATTAAAAGTTATACGTAAAAGTACATGAATGGCATACGTCATTACATCACTACATCATATGTACACATCTCACTAAAGTAAAGATAAATGTACATGAGTTATCCCCAGCCTCCGTGTTTTTCTTTCAACTAGTTTTATGTTTTGGAGTTATAAAACACAACAGATGCAAAAGGTAAGCTTTAAAACAAACCTAAGACAACTACCTACCTGTTGAGCACAGAGCATCTTTTCTTCAGGGCTGAGAGGGGGAGAGTAAGAGATATTTGACAGAAAAAGCACAGCACATGTTTCTTCAGAACTGGACAGAGATGGTTGAGTTATAAACAGGCAGGAAACAGACAACATTCACGGGTTCATAAACAGTGAGTACCAGGTGATAATAATTATAATTTTTTATAAAAGCAGAAATGGTCGGCTACATTGGAAAGACAGGCATATTTGATTGCACAACAATTAACAGGCTGATGTATACTGAATGAATTGAGCAGTATTTTAAAGCAAAGTATGGAACTGGAGGAAATAACAGAGGTACTTAATGAATTCAACCCGGAGAAGTGTGAGGTGGTACACTTTGGAAGAACAAAATCCAAGGCAGAGTACAAAGTAAATGGCAGGATATTTGGTAGTGTGGAGGAACAGAGGGATCTGGGGGTACATGTCCACAGATCCCTGAAAGTTGCCTCACAGGTAGATAAGGTAGTTAAGAAAACTTATGGGGTATTAGCTTTCATAAGTCGAGGGATAGAGTTTTAGAGATGCGATATAATAATGCTGCTCTATAAAACTCTAGTTAGGCCACACTTGGAGTACTGTGTCCAGTTCTGGTCACCTCACTATAGGAAGGATGTGGAAGCATTGGAAAGGGTACAGAGGAGATTTACCAGAATGCTGCCTGGTTTAGAGAGTATGCATTATGATCAGAGATTAAGGGAGCTAGGGCTTTACTCTTTGGAGAGAAGGAGGATGAGAGAAGACATGATAGAGGTATACAAGATATTAAGAGGAATAGATAGAGTGGACAGCCAGCGCCTCTTCCCCAGGGCACCACGGCTCAGTACAAGAGGACATGGCTTTAAGGTGAGGGGAGGGAAGTTCAAGGGGGATATTAGAGGAAGGTTTTTCACTCAGAGAGTGGTTGGTGCGTGGAATGCACTGTCTGAGTCAGTGATGGAGGCAGATACACTAGTGAAGTTTAAGAGACTACTAGACAGGTATATGGAGGAATTTAAGGTGGGGGGTTATATGGGAGGCAGGGTTTGAGGGTCGGCACAACATTGTGGGCCGAAGGGTCTGTAATGTGCTGTACTATTCTATGTTCTTTGTTCTAATGCTTTACTTCAGTATTCACTATGGAAAAGGATCTTAGTGATTGTAGTGATGACTTGCAGCAGACTGAAAACCTTGAGCATGTAGATATTAAGAAAGAGGATGTGCTGGAGCTTTTGGAAAGCATCAATTTGGATAAGTCGCCGGGACCAGATGAGATGTACCCCAGGCAACTGTGGGAGGCGAGGGAGGAGATTGCTGAGCCTCTGGCAATGATCTTTGCATCATCAATAGGACAGGAGAGGTTTCGGAGGATTGGAGGGTTGCAGATGTTGTTCCCCTATTCAAGAAAAGGAGTAGAGATAGCCCAGGAAATTATAGACCAGTGAATCTTACCTCAGTGGTTGGCAAGTTGATGGAGAAGATCCTGAGAGGCAGGATTTATGAACACTTGGAGAGGTATAATATGATTAGGAATAGTCAGCATGGCTTTGTCAAGGGCAAGTCGTGCTTTATGAGCCTGATTGAATTTTTTGAGGATGTGACTAAACACATTGATGAAGGAAGAGCAGTAGATGTAGTGTTTATGGATTTCAGAAGGTATTTGACAAGGTACCCCATGCAAGGCTTATTGAGAAAGTAAGGTGGCATGGGATCCAAGGGGACATTGCTTTGTGGATCCAGAACCCGCTTGCACACAGAAGGTTGTAGATGGGTCATATTCTGCATGGAGGTCGGTCACCAGTGCAGTGTCTCAGGGATCTGTTCTGGGACCCCTACTCTTCGTGATTTTTAAAAATGACCTGAATGAGGAAGTGGAGGGATGGGTTAGTAAGTTTGCTGATGACACAAAGGTTGGAGGTGTTGTGGATAGTGTGGAGGGCTGTCAGAGGTTACGGTGAGATGTTGATAGGATGCAAAACTGGGCTGAGAAGTGGCAGATGGATTTCAACCCAGATAAGTGTGAGGTGGTTCATTTTAGTAGGTCAAATATGATGGCAGAATATAATATTAATGTTAAGACTCTTGGCGGTGTGGAGGATCAGAGGGATTTTGGGGTCCGAGTCCATAGGACGCTCAAAGCAGCTGTGCAGGTTGACTCTGTGGTTAAGAAGGCATATGGTGTACTGGCCTTCATCAACCATGGAATTGAATTTAGGAACCGAAAGGTAATGTTGCAGCTATATAGGACGCTGGTCAGACCCCACTTGGAGTGCTGTGCTCAGTTCCAGTCACCTCACTACAGGAAGGACGTGGAAGCCATAGAAAGGGTGTAGAGGAGATTTACAAGGATGTTGCCTAGATTGGGGAGAATGGCTTATGAGAATGGGTTGAGTGAACTTGGCCTTTTCTCCTTGGAGCGAAGGAGGATGAGAGGTGACGATAGAGATTTATAAGGTGATGAGAGGCATTGATTGTGTGGATAGTCAGAGGCTTTTTCCCCAGGGCTGAAATGGTTGCCACAAGAGGATACAGGTTTAAGGTGCTGGGGGATAGATACAGAGGAGATGTCAGGTGTAAGTTTTTTACTCAGAGAGTGGTGAGTGTGTGGAATGGGCTGCCGGCAACAGTGGTGGAGGCGGATACGATAGGGTCTTTTAAGAGGCTTTTAGATAGGTACATAGAGCTTAGTAAAATAGAGGGCTATAGGTAAACCTAGTAATTTCTAAGGTGGGGACATATTTGGCACAACTTTGTGGACTGAAGGGCATGTATTGTGCTGTACGTTTTTCATGTTTCTATGTTTCAAATGGAACAATCAATAAGAAATAAGTGCCAGTTTTGTTTCTGGTGGAAAAGCATACAGTTTGCTTAAAAATTTAACTGCTTCAACCAAACCAGCCAAAATGAGCTTTGCTGATATTGTGAAAGTAATGCAGGAACAGTTAGAACCAAAACCACTTTTTATTGCAGAAAACTGGAATGGAAAATGTAATCTAAAGCAAAATGGAGTCCACTTCAGCTTATATGGCTAAATTGAAGAGAGTGCCTGAGCATTGTCAGTTCAGTAGTGAGCTTAATGATGCACTGAGAGATTCTTTAGTTCATGGAATCTTACAAGAAAACATTCAAAAATGATTCCTAATTGAAGCACAACTTAAAAGAGCAGTTGAAATTGCTGTATCAATGAAAACAGAGGCCAGAGATGCAATTGACTTGTAGTTAGGAATGAAAGTGAGCATGAACAACATTGCAACGTCTAGACAGAAACCTGCTTAGCCAAACACATTGTGTTACTATTGCAGCAGCGTCTCACATATACCAGGCCAATGCAAGTTTAAAGGTGAAACTTGCAGGAATTGCAACAAAGTAGGACACATACAAAGAGCATGTTAGGCAGACAAAAATAAAAAGACTTCATAGGAAAGCAAAAATGATAATAAGCTGAGTTGCGCTTTCAAACTGAGCATTAATCTGAATGTTGTTGATGAAAAATATGACAATGATTCAAGTTACACAGGACTGAGGAGCCTTGAGATTTACAGTATGAAAACTAACAAGAGACAAGCAATATGGCTTACAGCAGAAGTAAACAGTAAATTAGTTGAAATGGCATTGGATACTGGCCTGGCTGATTCAGTTCATCCACAAGTGACTCGGCTGTTTCAGTCATTACACAAAATGAGTTTAAACATCATTTCAAAGATACTGAACTGAAGCCTGCAGATATCCAACTAAGAACTTATTCTGGAGAAAAGATCATTGCTATAGGAATGAGATTCATAACAGTGAAATACAACAATCAACAAGTGACATTGGGCTTGTATGTGGTAAAAATAGGAGAACCAACATTGTGGGTGCGTGATTGGCTGAGACAACTACAACTTGATTAGAGATCCATCCACCATTTGCATGCCACATCTGCAATAGAGTCAACTGAACATGAATTAAGAAAGGCTCTGGATGATGCCACAGCAGTGTTCAAGGATGACACTGGAAAACTGAAATATATCAAGGGTAAAATAGTGTTAAATGAAAATGCCATTCAAGTTTTACAAAGCCCAACCAGTTCTTTATACAAAACCATCTATGGTAAACTAGCTGGATTACATGGAGGCTGAAGGAATTCTTTCCAAGACTGAATGGACCCCTTGGGCAACACCAGTGGTCCCAGTATCCTGTCAGTCAGGATCTGTGGTCACTATCAACCCAGTACTGAAGTAGATCAGTACTCTTCCCCCAAGAGAGAGGATATCTTTGTAAACCTGTCTGCAGGGGAACACTTCAGCAGAGGCTACCTACAGATGGAGATGGAAGAAGGGTGAAGTATTTCTCACCATAAACACTCACAAAGGAAAGCTGTAAATAAGGTTAAAGAATACACAGAAAATTTACGAGAATGTTGGCGAGCCTGGAGGACCTGTGTTATGAGGAAAGATCAAACAGGTTAGGACTATACTCCTTGGAACATAGAACATTGAGAGGAGATTTGCTAGAGGTATACAAAATTATGAGGGGTATAGATAGGGTAAGAAGCAGGCTTTTTTCCACTGAGGTTGGGTGGGACTAAAAAAAAAGAGGTCATGTTTTAAGGGTAAAAGGTGAAAAGTTTAAGGGGAACTTGAGGGAAAACTTCTTCACTCAGAGGTTTATGAGAGTGTGGAAACAGCTGCCAGCGCAAGTGTTGCAAACGAGCTCGATTACTGTATATGTTTAAATGAAGTTTGAATAGGTACATGGATAGTAGGGATATGGTTGGCTAAGCTCCTGGTGCAGGATGATGGGACTAAAATGGCTAAAGCACCTGCTTCTGTGCTGTACTTTTCTATGACTCTAAAGGTGATGAGAGTCCTTGATGAGGTTGGCTTGGACCCAAATGCTGGAGTATCTGAGGCTGGGATTGAGACACGGTCTCAAATGGGATCGAGAAACTGAGCTTGAGACAAACTCCAGACAAAATCACTGGTAGACTTATGATAGAGCATTGAACCTATGTTCATGTGTTCCTTAAATACTCAATTCTTGGTGCCCAAAACATAATTATCAGTTAACGGAAGTGTACTCCAGAGAGTTAGAGCTGGCAGGGTTGGGAGTGTAATGTAGCATTTGGGTGCTTTACTACTATAACTGGCTTATTTTGGAGTAGCATCCGCACCCCTACTCGGGCAGAAAGCCGTAGATAAGGTGCTGCAAGGCTGCCCAGGCACTGGTGTTACCTGGACGACATCATTGTTACCAGTAAGGATGACAGGAACATCTCCAAAATCTCAAGACAGTGTTAAAAAGATTATAAGATTATGGGCTCAGAGCATGACACAAGTGTAAATTCTTTAAACCATGCATCACTTACTGTGGACACACCATTGTCACACAAGGAATACCCAAGTGTGCTGAGAAAATTCAAGCAGTAGTGTATGCTCCAAGACCAAAGGACATGTCACATTTGCGGTCCTTTATAGGGTTTGTCAATTACTATAACACGTTCCTGGTAATCCTGGCTATTCTGCACCCTTTGAATTCATTACTACAGATTGGGAAGGGATGACAACAGACAAAGCACTGTGAGGTGGTTTTCAAAAAAACAAAGAAAATGGTGACATCAGACACTGCACTTACATGTGATGATTCACATTATCCAGTGAAGCTTGTCAGTGAAATTTCACCTTACAATATACGTGCAGTCATGTTACATGTTATGAGCGATGGGAGTGAACACTCCATAGCCTTTGCATCACATTCCCTTACTGCTGCAGAGAAAAATTACACACAGATTGGCAGAGGCCTTGAGTCTGCATTGGGTTTAAAGTACTTGTACAGGAGACAGCTCACCTTCATTACTAATCATCAACCACTAATGTCCATTTTCAATCCACAGAAAGGTGCTCCACAACAGCAGAAGGAAGAGATGCACTTTGTTTCTTGGAGGGCACAGTTACACGATCAAACGTGCGATCATGAGGGGCTGGATAAACTCTGGAGTGCCGGAGGCTGAGGGCAGATCTGACAGAGGGTTACAAGATTATGAGGCATAGATAAAGTGGACAGAGGGTTCCCAGGGTTGAAATGTCTAATACCAGAGGGCATCCATTGAAAGTGAGAGGGGGTAGGTTCAAGAGGAATGAGAGGTAAGTTCTTTACTCAGTGAGTCGTGGATGCCTTCTTGGTATGGTGGTAAGTGCAAATACATTTAAGTTTGTTTGGATAGGCACTTGGATGTAAGGAAGATGATAGGAGATGTCATATTTGGTTCCATAATATATGGAGCATTCCATATACTAATAGCAAGCTAATAATATAGAAGGGGATACCAAAAGATTTTTCAGATATATGAAGTGTAAAGAGAGGTGAGAGAAGATAAGGACCGCTGGAACAAGATGCTGGAGAGGTAGTGATGAGAGACAAAGAAATGCAGACAAACTTAATAAGCATTTGTGTCAAATTTCACTGCGGAAGGCACTAGCAGAATGCCAGAAATGCAAGAGTGTCAGGGGCAGAAATGAATGTCATTGCTATTACTAAGGAGAAACTGCTTAGGGAACTGAAAAGTTTGAAGGTAAATCGGTCACCTGGACTAGTTGGACTGAAAAACGTAGCTGAAGAGATTGTGAAGGCATTAGTAATGCTCTTGTAAGTATCCTGGAATGGGTCCAGAGGACTGGAAAATTGCAAATGTCACTCCACTCTTCAGAAGGGAGGGAAGCAGAAGAAAGGTTATAGTTTAATTAACCTGACCTCAGTGGCAGGAAGATGTTGCAGTCCATTATTAAAGATGAAGTTTTAGGGTACTTGGAGGTACATGATAAAATAAGTCCTTAAGAAGAAATCTTGCCTGACAAATTAGCTGGAATTCTTTGAGTTAAAAATAAGCAGGATATACAAAGGAGAGTTAGTGGATGTTGTATACTTGGATTTTCAGATTTTTTTATACTTTAACAAGGTGCCATAGATGAGGCTTCTAAACAAGATAAGAGCCCATGGCATTACAGTAAAGATAGCAGCATGGACAGAAAATCAGCTGACCAGCAGGAGTGGGAATAAAGGGGGGCCTTTCTGATTGGTATCCGCAGGGATCAGTGTTGAGATCACTTCTTCTAATGTTATACCAGAGGCCCTGTACCCTAGTCTGTGGATGATGCAAAAATAGCTGAATGGGCAGGTACTGTTGAGGAAATAGGGATTCTGCAGAAGGACTTAGACTGATTTAGAGAATTGGCAAAGAAAATGCAGATGAAATATTGTGCAGGGAAGTGCATGGTCATGCAGTTTGGTAGAAAGAGTAAAGGCATGGACTATTTTCTAAATGGGGAATAAATTCAAACATCAGAGGTGCAAAGGGTCTTGGGAGTCCTTGTATAAGGTTCCCTAAATGTTAACTTGCAGGTTGAATAAGTGGTAAGAAAGCCAAATATAATGTTAACATTCACTCCAAGAGGACTAGAATATAAAAGCAAGGATGTAATTATGTGGCTTTATAAGGCATTGACCAGACCATACTTGGAGTATAGTGAACAGTTTTAGGTACCTTATCTAAGAAAGGATATGCTGACATTGGAGGGGGTCCAGTGTAGGTTCACGAGAATTTCCTGGGAATCAAAAAGTTAGTGTTTGATGGCTCTAGGCCTGAATTTACTGGAGTTTTAAAGGATGAGTGGGGTAACTCATTGAATCCCATCAAATATTGAAAGGCCTAGATTGAGGATGATTGGTGAATGAGTCTAGGATCAGAAGGCATAGCCTCAGAATAGAAGGATGTCACTTTAGAACAGACATGAGGAAAGATTTCTTTTGTCAAAGGTTGGTGAATCTGAGGAAAGCATTGCCACAGATGGCTGTGGAGGCCAATGACTGGGTATATTTAAAGCAGAGGTTAATAAATTCTTCATTAGTAAGGGTGTCAAAAGTTACATAGAGAAGGAAGGTGTTGAGAAGGATAATAAATCATCATGATTAAATGACAGAGCAGTATCAATAAGCTGAATGGCCTGATGGTCTTATGGAATGTCACTGCCAGCATTACATGCTAATTGATAATCTTGTTTTTGCTTTGCATTCACATCAATATTAACTTCACAGTAAAGTGGTACTTGAGTGATAAGCTATTTGCAGCAGGACCCATAAGAGAGAGACTCACTACCATTATCCTAACAATATCACCCTTTTTCCCATATTACTGTTACCTAATCTCGATTAGGAACAGACCTTTTGCAAGAGTTTGTTTAACTTCTTCATTAATTTGAACAATCTCCTCCATCCATACAGTCTGTTATATCATAGCATCTGATGGAATCCAAATAGATGTTTCAGTGAATGTTGCAAATAGTTTATCTGTCACCATCTTAATCATAATTTTTTGCATTTGTCTAGGTAAATATTCAATTGGCCAGTAGTATACTGTATTAGCCAATATATAACCTTCAGAAGAATATTTAACTGTAATCCGGCCACTGATTTTCGAATAGCTGGACAGGAACACCAAGAGCAATTTTTACCTTGGGCTTGACACACTGATATAATCGTGAAAAAGGCTTGCCAGTAAATCTACTTCATTATAAATTTGAAGAGATTTGGTACTTTACAAAGTTTCTTACAAATTTCACAGATGTATGGAGGAGAGCATTCTGACTGGTTTCATCATTGCCCGGGATGGAGCCTCCAACACACAAGAGGCTTATAGACTCAGCCAGCTCCATCACAGGCATTTCTCTCCTCCATCTGGAAAAGGAAGTGTCTCAGAAAGGCGGCATCAGTCACTAAGACCTTGACCTTCTTAGACATGCCCTCTTGTTTCTATCATCAAAGAGAAAGTAGGAACCTGAAGACACACTCACAATTTCTTCCTCTTTGCTATCAGGATTCTGAATGGTCCACATGACCTGATATTTCTTTTGCCTTATTTATTTTTGGAATCTATATATGTCAGGCCCAAACTGCTGAAGATAAATAACAAATTTGTCATCATATGCCAGTGATAATAAATCTGATTCTGGCTCTGTACTTACCTAAACAACTACTATTTTTGATGTGTTTCCTAAATGTAACACTTCCGTCACCTGCTTTATTTGCACAAGATCTGGTGAACAATGCTACCTCCCATTCGACCCTTTCATTGTCCCAGTTCTGCATCGGGAGTTGCCCAGCTTTAACTTTCCCCAAATGGGAAGCAGCTGCTTCACTTAATGGGGAGCATTGCTCCTTCATCCTCAAACTCCCAGTTGACTGACAATCAGAACTAAGAACATCATTATCTCAGCAGTTTGTTCTGTGAACCTCAGCTACAAAATGACATTGATTCTCTCCAAATAGTTTCAGTTAATTATTATGCTACCAACCAACTTGGTGGAAACAAACTGGTCTCAATATGGATTACGCTGGGCACAAATGCTTACAATAATGTTCTAATCACCCTGCATTCTTGCCTACAACACACATCCTTCAACCTTTCTGTAATCCTGCCCACTCCTTGATACTCATAAATGTCATGGCACCAATACTTTCACCTTCCATTACCACAAATCTGTCATTATTAGGTATAATCAATCCCATCCAATAACTATATTCTTGGATATTTTCCATATTCTTCAGAATTCACCCCCCCCCCTTGTACCTTTGTTAATTCCTGATCCTGTTTCTGTCCCTGGAATAAATTGATAGGTATCCTCTTTGTTGATATCTGTGTCATCATCCCCTTTATATCCAGGCTCCATCCCATTTCAGATCTCACTCCTGGTTTGGCTAACTCATACACATTCCTGTTCCCTTCTGAGGACGTTTTCAGGTAAACTTTTACCTTAGGAACTTTGATGGTAAAGGCTTACCATCTGCTAAAATCCATCTATTTAACCCTAGCCTAATCAAAGGACAATATATCTTGAACAATTAATCTACTAACTGGTATGTCTTTGAAACATGGGAGGAAAATGGAGCACCCAGAGGAGACACTCACACTCGTGGGAAGGACATTCAAATTTCTTGCAGAAGGCGTCAGAATTGAATTCCAAACCCCGATGTCCTGAGCTGTGTTGGCATTGCACTAACCAAATTAACGTGGTGCCCCTTCTGTACGGAGTCTGTTCTTCCCCCCCCACCCCCCATGACCTCATGTTACTGTGTTGCCAAATGCACTGTAAAACTTCTCTAGGATTGGTCCCCAGCCCATACTCTGGTAAAAATTAAGGCTCTAGCACTTAATTGGTTCATGTTAAAAGGAGTGGAATGCAATGACACAACCAGTCTCCCTAGATCCAGAGCGTCCTAGATTAATTGAAGCCAAGGCTGCAGAGGAAGCATGCTATAACCCCAATCATCCTCATTGTTGTAGTGTGTCACTTCATTTGCCAAATCACCCCAGTCAACATTATCATCATCATTAATCCTCAGTCCAAATGTACATTTCATTCTTCTCTGAGTGGTGAGTTCACATTGCAACTACTCAATCTGTTTCAAACACTTGGTATTACCAGTGTTCCTTCTCCTGTTTTCTAGTGCCAACTTCTGCATGACATAGAAACATAGAAAACCTACAGCACAATACAGGCCCTTCAGCCCACAAAGTTGTGCCAAACGCGTCCCTATCTTAGAAATTACTAGGCTTACCCATAGCCCTCTATTTTTCTAAGCTCCATGTACCTATCCAAAAGTCTCTTAAAAGACCCTATCGTATCTGCCTCCACCACCGTTGATGGCAGCCCATTCCACGCACTCACCACTCTCTGAGTAAAAAACTTACCCCTGACATTTAAAAAGCGACCCACTTTCAGGAGTGGGCAGCGTCGGTGCGAGCAGCGGAGTGCGCAGGAGCAGAGTGCTGGGCTTTGGCTCAGCGGGCTTCGGCGCAAGAAGACTTCGACAAGAAGCCTGTTTTTCATTTATTCTGACTAATCTGGGATCAGGTAATGGGGGAGACAGTTACAGCAGTGGTGTGCTTGGTATGCAGTATGTGGGAGGTCAGAGTCAACACAGTTGTCCCTGATGACCACACCTGCAATAGGTGCATCCAGCTGCAGCTCCTATCAGACCGAGTTAGGGAATTGGAGCAGGAGCTGGATGAACTACGGATCATTCGGGAGGCAGAGGCAGAGATAGATAAGAGTTATCAGGAGGTAGTCACACCGAAAAGACAGGAGGTAGGCAAATGGGTGACGGTCAAGAGAGGCAGGGGGAGCAGACAGAGAGAGCAGAGCACACCTGTGGCCGTTCCCATCAAAAATAAGTATACCGCTTTGGATACTGTTGGTGGGGATGACCTACCAGGAACAAGCTGCAGTGGTCCTGTCTCTGGCACTGAGGTTGGACCCTCGACTAGGAAGGGGAGGAGGGAAGAGAAGAGAGCGGTAGTGATAGGGGATTCTATAGTCAGGGGGGCGGATAGGAGATTTTGTGGGGAAGATCGGGAGTCTCAGATGGTATGTTGCTTCCCTGGTGCCAGGGGTCCGAGACATCTCAGATCGGGTGCAGGTTATTCTCGAGACGGAGGGCAAGAATCCAGATGTTGTGGTCCATGTAGGGACCAATGACGTGGGTAGGATGAGTGAGGGGGTCTTGCGTAGGGAGTTCAGGGGGTTAGGTGCAAAGCTGAAGAGCAGGACCTCCAGGGTAACAATCTCAGGATTTCTACCTGTGCCACATGCGAGTGAGGCAAGGAACAGAAAGACTATACAGATTAATACGTGGCTGAGAGGATGGTGCAGGAGGGAGGGCTTCAGGTTTGTAGATAATTGGGCTTTGTTCCAGGGAAGGTGGGATCTGTTCCAAAGGGACGGTTTACACCTGAACTGGAGCGGTACTAACATTCTTGCAGGGAAGTTTGCTAGTGCTTCTTGGGGGGGGTTTAAACTAAATTTGCAGGGGGCGGGGATCCAGAATGTGAGAGAGGGTAGCGAGAGGAAGAATAAAGGACAGGTGGGGACTACACGGTTCTGGAATATTAAGTGTGTAGTAGAGGAAGGTGAGGCGGAACAAGTGATAAGGAGGACACATGTACAGAGGGATGGTCTGATGGAACATGGAGTTAAATGTGTTGAAAGAATAAGTAAATTTAGGAAGGACAACAAAATTCCAGGGGCGTATAGCCCGATGGGAGTTCAGGGAGCTGGGTTAAGCACAATAGGCAGTGATTCAAACAGAGAGAGGAGAAATGGGTTAAAAATTCTATATCTGAATGCACGGTGTCAGAAATAAGGCAGATGAGCTTGAAGCTCAGGTGTGAATAGGTAACTATGATGTTGTTGGGATAACGGAGACATGGTTGCAGGGAGATCAGACCTGGGAAATGAATGTGCACGTGCTATCGTAGGGACAGAAATGTGGACAGAGGGGGTGGGGTGTCCCTGTTGGTGAGGAATGAGATTCAGCCCTTTGCAAGGGGGGACATAGGGTCAGGAGAAGTAGAGTCTGTGTGGATAGAACTGAGGAACAGTAAGGGCAAAAGGACCCAAATGGGTGTTGTCTACAGGCCACCAAACAGTAGCATAGATATTGGGTGCAAGTTGAATAGGGAATTAACATTGGCATGTGGCAAAGGTAATGTCGCAGTAGTTATGGGAGATTTCAACATGCAGGTGTACTGGGAGAATCAGGTTAGTGCTGGACCACAGGATAGGGAGTTTGTAGAGACCTACGGGATGCATTCTTGGAACAGCTTGTACGAGAGCCGACCAGGGACAAGACTATTCTGGATTTAGTGTTATATAATGAACAGGATTTGATAAGCGATCTCGCAGTAAAGGAGCCATTAGGAGGTAGTGATCACAATATGATAAGCTTTTATCTGCAATTTGAGAAGGATAAGGGCAGCTCGGAGGTGTCAGTGTTGCAGTTGAACAGGGGAAACTATAGAGCCATGAGGGAGGAGCTGGCCAAAGTTGACTGGACGGATATCCTAGCAGAAAAGACAGTGGAACAGCAATGGCAGGTATTCATGGGAATAATGCACAAGGTGCAAAATCAGTTCATCCCCCAGAGAAGGAAGGATTCAAAGGGGGGAAAGGGGCCACAATGGTTGTCAAAGGAAGTCAGAGATTGCATAGCATTAAAAAAAAGGAAATATGATAGAGCTAAGGTGAGTGGGAGGACAGATGATTGGGAAGTTTTTAAGGAACAACAGAACTTAACTAAAAAGACAATATGGGGAGAAAAAATGAGGTACGAACACAAGCTAGCCAGGAATATAAAGGAAGATAGCAAAAGCTTTGTTAGGTATGTGAAGAGAAAGAAGATAGTTAAGAACAATGTTGGACCCTTGAAGAATGAATTGGGTGAAATTATTATGGGAAACAGAGAAATGGCAGAAGAATTTAATGAGTACTTTAGATCTGTTTTCACGACGGAAGACACAAGCAATCTCCCAGATGTATGGATGGGCCAAGGACATAGGGTAACAGAGGAAATGAATCGGATTGACATTCGGAAGGAAATGGTGATGAGAAGACTGATGGGACTGAAGGCTGACAAATCCCCAGATCCAGATGGTCTGCACCCTAGGGTACTAAAGGAGGTGGCCCTGGAAATTGCGGATGCACTGGTTTTCCAATGAGTTTTCCAAACTCATTTTCCAATGTTCCTTAGATTCAGGATCAGTTCCTGAGGATTGGAGAATGGCTAATGTTATCCCACTTTTTAAGAAAGGAGGGAGGGAGAAAACAGAGAACTATCGACCTGTCAGCCTGACATTGGTGGTGGGAAAGATGCTAGAGTCCATTATTAAAGATGAAATAGTGACATATCTAGATAGCAGTGATAGGATTGGGCCGAGCCAGCATGGATTTACCAACGGTAAATCATGCTTGACTAATCTGTTGGAATTTTTCGAGGATGTAACCAGGTAGTTAGATGGGGGAGATCCAGTGGATGTAGTGTACCTCGATTTTCAGAAGGCATTTGATAAGGTCCCACACAGAAGATTGGTGGGTAAAATCAAAGCTCAGGGCATCAGGGGGAAGGGATTGACGTGGATAGAAAACTGGTTGGCAGATAGAAAGCAAAGGGTAGCAGTGAATGGGTGTTTCTCGGAATGGCAGGTGGTGAGTAGCGGGGTGACACAGGGCTCGGTATTGGGACCACAGCTGTCTACCATTTACGTTAACGATTTGGACGAAGGCATAAAAAATAACATCAGCAAATTTGCTGATGATACTAAGCTGGGTGGCAGTGTGACATGTGATGAGGATGTTAGGAGAATTCAGGGTGACTTGGATAGGCTGGGTGAGTGGGCAGATACTTGGCAGATGGCGCTTAATGTGAATAAGTGTGGGGTTATCCACTTTGGGAGTAAGAACAGGAAGGCAGATTATTATCTGAATAGTGTAGAGTTGGGTAAGGGAGAAATACAAAGAGATCTCGGAGTCCTTGTTCATCAATCACTGAAGGTGAATGAGCAAGTGCAGCAGGCAGTGAAGAAGGCTAATGGAATGTTGGCCTTTATTACAAAGGGAATTGAGTACAAGAGCAAGGAAATCCTCTTGCATTTGTACAGGGCCCTGGTGAGACCACACCTGGAGTATTGTGTACAGTTTTGGTCTCCAGGGTTAAGGAAGGACATCCTGGCTATAGAGGAAGTGCAGCGTAGATTCACGAGGTTAATTCCTGGGATGTCTGGACTGTCTTACGCAGAGAGGTTAGAGAGACTGGGCTTGTACATGCTGGAATTAAGGAGATTGAGAGGGGATCTGATTGAAACATATAAGATTATTAAGGGATTGGACAAGATAGAGGCAGGAAATATGTTCCAGATGCTGGGAGAGTCCAGTACCAGAGGGCATGGTTTGAGAATAAGGGGTAGGTCATTTAGGACAGAGTTAAGGAAAAACTTCTTCTCCCAGAGAGTTGTGGGGGTCTGGAATGCACTGCCTCGGAAGGTAGTGGAGGTCAATTCTCTGGATGCTTTCAAGAAGGAGCTAGATAGGTATCTTATGGATAGGGGAATCAAGGGATATGGGAACAAGGCAGGAACCGGATATTGATAGTAATTGATCAGCCATGATCTCAGAATGGCGGTGCAGGCTCGAAGGGCCGAATGGTCTACTTCTGCATCTATTGTCTATTGTCTATTGTCTACCTCCTCTGTACCTACTCTACAGCACCTCAAACCTGTGTCCTCTTGTGGCAACCATTTCAGCCCTGGGAAAAAGCCTCTGACTATCCACACGATCAATGCCTCTCATCATCTTATACACCATCAGTCTGTGAATCCTGGTACTGACTTTTCTATTTTTTTACTTCCATAGTCACCTTTTTACACTCCTCTTAACTTGTTCACACTGAGCCTGAAATTGATTCATGTTTAAAATATGCCTGCTCCTGCACCAATTCAATTTCTCTTTCTCTCCAACTCTTCCCTGCACTCACATTTTGTAAAATTTTAGTATAAGCAATTTCCTGATTCAATAATCTCACATATGAAGAGGTTCAATTTAAAACAGGGTCTCAGATGCTCATTCTTCCAAGCACACCGTGGGACACCAACTATGTTGGCTTACCTTAAGTATATGACCACACAAAACCATCATTAATTCAAATCAGCAACTTCAATGTATCAGCTTTATGACATCAAATCAAATACTGTATCCACTTGTTATGCTAACAATTCCTGAATCATATCATTTCATTCCTTATGGATTAGTACTCACCAAAACTACTTTTCTCAACATCAAAATATGGAATATCCCACTGGCCAAATGATTGATCTTTCTTCTCCCTATTCCCGATATAGGAGCCTTCCTTATATAGTTGGTCTCACTGCTCTACCTTTGAAAACCTTCATTACCATTCTTTGGCCCTAGTCTACATGGGCACCACCTCACCACTTTTCTCTCAAACAAGGACATGCCCCTGATGTCATTCCTTTACCTTTTGCTGAATCAGACCACTCCTCTATAACCCCATATAGATTTTTCTGCCTTATTGAAGAGCATGCATTAGTAACTAATTATTTGGAAATGCTCTCCAGTTAGCAGCTTATTTCTAAAGCCTTTGGTATGCCTATTTTCAATTATTTCAATCCAGAGAGAATAAATTTCAAAAACAGGAGTCTCCAATGTTCCACCAAATAACACACACAAAATGCTCAGGAGGCAGCCGCACTACGTGCTACACTGCCATGCTGTGGCTGGCCCTGACTAGGAAGTGCACTGGAAATCTGGTTTGGAATTCAGCAGCACAGAAACAGGCTCTTTAGCCCAATTTGTCCACACTGACCATGATGTCAGTCCCATTTGTTTCTCTTTCACCCAAATATCTTTAAGTCTTCTCTATCTATGTATGTACAAGTCTGATTGCCTTTTAAGTGTAATTGTACCTGCTATAGCTTCCTCTGGCAGTTCACTGCATATACATACCAACTCCTGTGCAAAAGCCTGCCCCCCAGATCCCCTTTAAATCTCATCTGAAATCTATACCTTTTAGATTTAGAACCCATTCTACCCTGGTAAAAGACTATAACCATCCAACTTACCTATGCCCTTGTGATTTTGCATACCTATACAAGGTCACAATTGTGCCCCCTACCCCATGGAGCACAGTCCAGCTTCTTATAACTCAAGCCTTTAGTTATGGTAACATTCAAGTGAACCTTTTCTGCAACCTTTCCAGCTTCATATGGGAGGGTGATCAAAAGTACACACAATACTACAATGTAGTCTCACCAACAAGATGTAACAAGGCATCCTAACTTCTGTAAGTTTCTGACCAATGAAAGCAAGTGTGTTTTATTTAGTATCTTAATGAATGATACTGTAGCATGGTCACACATAGGATTTTGTATATTGCAAACTTGGTAGATATGACCTTTGAATTTGTACTGGTATTCTGAATTAACTAGGCAGATTTAACTAGGAACACTTACAACATGCTGGAGGAACTCAGCAGGTCGGGCAGCATCCGTGGAGATGAACAGTCAACATTTCAGGCTGAGACCCTTTGTCAGGACTGAAGAGGGAGGGGGTGGGGCCCTATAAAGAAGGTGGGGGGAGGGTGGGAAGGAGAAGGCTGGAGGTGCAGCTGAAAAACCAGTAAGGGGAAAGATCAAGGGGTGGGGGAGGGGAAGCAGGGAGGGGATAGGCAAGAGAGGTGAAGAAGGAATGTAAGGGGAAAGCACTATGGGTAGAAGAAGGCGGAATCATAAGAGAGGTGATAGGCAGCTGGAGGAGGAGGCAGAGTGAAACTGGGATGGGGGAAGGGAGAGGGAGGGAATTACCAGAAGTTAGAGAATTCAATGAATTACCAGAAGTTAGAGAATTCAATGTTCATACCAAGGAGCTGGAGTCTACCCAGACGCTATATGAGGTGTTGCTCCTCCAGTCTGAGTTTGGCCTCATCATGGCAGTAGTGGAGGCCATGTATGGACATATCCGAATGGGAATGTGAAGCAGAGTTGAAGTGGGTGGTGTTATGTCCGCAGCCCCCTCCTTTGTAAGAATCGCAAGAGCACTAGTTGGGGGGGGGTCAGTAGACCCAGGAAATGGGAGAGAGAGACGTGCCGAATGCCTCGTTCCCCAGCGATGCGAAATAACGCAACATTGACCATTGTCTCCTGGAGACCACGTTTGTGGATTGGGGACTATGCTACGTGCAAGCCCTCGGGCAAAGTGGGCTGGTTGAGAGAGAGATTGTATCATCCCAACCTGATTGACATCTGAGACCCCATGAGGAAGTATAAAAGAGGGTCTGGGGGAACAACCCCTTTAGACGCACCAGAAGAAAAGCTAACGATCCCGTAGTAGCGGGAAGCCATTTGAAGGAAGTCACCTGCGTTCGATTCCGTTGCTGGAATCAGCGACGGGAACCACGGAAACCAGCTTTTAGCTAACAACGGGGAAGCCCGCTCCCCTGATTCAATGGATTCGCTTCATAAAAGACCCGGCCAAGTTCCTTTTCTCACCAATCTCACTCTCTCTCCAACAAGTGAAAACCCAGCGGTCCCCAAAGGCTGAAGCCTGCAGGAACTGAGTGACTTTTATGTTTCCATCGGACAATATATTATCCCCTAGACAAATGATCGGGCTGTTTCTTATTGATGGTTATTATTTTATTATTAGACCCGCGCTTTTAGATTGAGTAGTGACTACGTATATTATCGGAATGTTTATATTAATCTTATTTTTGTGCCCCTTTATAAATAAAGACTTTTAAAAATAGTACCATCAGACTTCAACGGACCTCTCTATCTTTGCTGGTAAGTGACCTAGTTACGGGGTACGTAACAGTGGCAACCGGGACATCCTGTCTGTTGTGGCGGACGGAGCGGAGGTGCTTGACAAAGCGGTCCCCCAATCTGTGTCGGGTCTCGTCGATGTAGAGGAGACTGCACTGGGAGCACCGGATGCAATAGATGACCCTAGCAGACTCACAAGTGAAGTGTTGCCTCACCTGGAAGGACTGTTTGGGGCCCTGAATGGTGGTAAGAGAGGAGGTGTAGGGACAGGTGTAGTACTTATGCTTGCAGGGATAAGTGCCAGGTGGGAGATCTGTGGGGAGGGACGTGTGGACCAGGGAGTCATGGAGGGAACAATCCCTGCGAAAAGCAGAGAGGGGTAGAGAGGGAAAGATGTCCTTAGTGGTGTGGTCCTGTTGAAGGTGGTGGAAGTTGCGGAGGATAATATGCTGGATCAGGAGGCTGGTGGGGTGATAGGTGAGGACAAGGGGAACTCTGTCCCTGTTGTGGTGACGGGAGGATGGGGTGAGGGCCGAAGTGCGGGAAATGGAGGAGATGCAGATGAGGGCATCATTGATGACGGCAGAAGGGAAACCACAATCCTTAAAGAAAGAATACATTTGAGATGTCCTGTAACAGAAAGCCTCATCCTGGGAGCAGATGTGGTGGAGACGGAGGAACTGGGAATAGGGAATAGCATTTTTGCATTTGGCATGGTGGGAAGAGGTATAGTTGAGGTAGTTATGAGACTCAGTGGGTTTATAGAAGCTGGTTTTTTTTAACTGATCGGGGCAAAGAGGCTAGATTGCACAGGCACGTGACGTAGCGCGCCAAAGGTTTAAAAGAAAGACCGCCATATACAGTAGCCATCGTCGGAGTGGACTGAGGCAGAGTGGGTTGGCTTTGGCTCAATCAGGCTTGGGCGAGAACAGGCAGAGGCGAGGTTTGAATGGGGCACAACAGCACAAGCGTGTGAAAGTCCGCCTCTGAGATCAGCGGGGGAATTTCAAAAGCGAGCAGAGGCTGAGTACGAGCTTCACTCCAGGTGAGGTAAGGCCAGGTAAGCTCCTTTAATTAATCTAATTAGATTAGGAGTAGGTAATGGAGGCAGCAGTTAGGGCAGTTGAGTGTCCGTTTGCAGTATGTGGGAAGTCAGGGCGAGCACTGTTGCCCCTGATGTCTACACCTGTAAAAGGTGCATCCAGCTGCAGCTCCTGACAAACTGTGTTAGGGAACTGGAGCTGGATGAACTTCAGATCATTCAGGAGGCAGAGGCAGAAATAGACAGGAGTTTCAGGGAGATGGTCACCCCTAGGAGTCAGGAGACAGGTAGTTGGGTGACTGTCAGGAGAGGGAAGGGGAATAGACGGGAAGAGCAGAGCACCCCTGTGGCCGTTCCCATCAACAACAAGTATACCGTTTTGGATACTGTTGGTGGGGTTGACCTACCAGGGACAAGTTGCAGTGGTTGCGTCTCTGGCACTGAGACTGGACCCTCAGCTCAGAAGGGAAGGAGGGAAAAGAGGAGAGCAGTAGTGATAGGGGATTCGATAGTCAGGGGGACAGATAGGAGGTTCTGTGGAAGAGATCAAGAATCCTGGATGGTCTGTTGCCTCCCTGGTGCCAGGGTCTGCGATATCTCAGATCGAGTTCTCAGTATTCTCAAGAGGGAGGGTGAGCAGCCGGATGTGGTGATCCATGTAGGGACCAATGACGTGGGTGGGAAGAGTGAGGAGGTCCTGAAAGGTGAGTTTAGGGAACTAGGTGCCAAGTTAAAGGACAGGACCTCCAGGATAGCAATCTCAGAATTGCTACCAGTGCCACGTGCAGGTGGGTTTAGAAATAGTAAGATAGTGCAGATCAACACGTGGCTGAAGACATGGTGCAGGAGGGAGGGCTGCAGATTTATAGATAATTGGGCAGTTTTCCAGGGAAGGTGGGACCTGTTCCGGTGGGACAATTTATATCTGAACTGGAGGGGGACAAATATTCTTGCAGGTAGGTTTGCTAGAGAGGCTCCAGTGGATTTAAACTAGATACGAGGAGGGAGGGGCACCAGAGTGTAGGAACAGATGTATAGGAGAAGGAAGAAAAAGACAGTAAAGTTCTTTGTACTGTTGGAGATAAACAGAGAGGGAGGTGGAGAATTTCTTAAATGCATTTATTTTAATGCTAGGAGCATTGTAAGAAAGGTGGATGAGCTTAGAGCATGGATTGATGCCTGGAAATATTATGTTGTAGCTATTCCTGAAACATGGTTGCAGGAGGGGTGTGATTGGCGACTAAATATTCCTGGATTTCGTTGCTTCAGGTGTGATAGAATCAGAGGGACAAGAGGGGGAGGTGTTTCGTTGCTTGTCAGAGAAAATATTACAGCGGTACTCTGGCAGGATAGATTAGAAGGCTCGTCTAGGGAGGCTATTTGGGTGGAATTGAGGAATGGGAAAGGTGTAGTAACACTTATAGGGGTGTATTATGACCAGCTAATGGGGAGCGAGAATTGGAGGAGCAAATTTGCAAGGAAATAGCAGATATTTGTAGTAAGCACAGGGTTGTGATTGTGGGAGATTTTAATTTTCCACACATAGATTGGGAAGCCCATACTGTAAAGGGATGGATGATTTGGAGTTGTAAAATGTGTGCAGGATAGTTTTTTGCAGTAATATATAGAGGTACCAACTAGAGAAGGGGCAGTGTTGGATCTTCTGTTAGGGAATGAAATAGGTCAGGTGATAGAGGTATGTGTTGGGGAGCACTTCGTGTCCAGTGATCACAATAGCATTAGCTTCAATATAATTATGGAGAAGAATAGGACTAGACCCAGGGTTAAGTTTTTTTATTGGAGAAGGGCTAACTTTGAGGAGATGCCAAAGGATTTGGAAGGAGAAAATTGGGACAATTTGTTTTATGGGAAGGATGTAATAGAGAAATGGAGGTCATTTAAAGGTGAAATTTTGAGGGTACAAAATCTTTATGTTCCTGTTAGGTTGAAAGGAAAGGTTAAAAGTTTGAGAGAGGTGTGCCTCAGGGATCTGTACTGGGTCCAGTGTTGTTTGTCATTTACATTAATGATCTGGATGATGGGGTGGTAAATTGGATTAGTAAGTATGCAGATAATACTAAGATAGGAGACATTGTGGATAATGAAGGAGGTTTTCAAAGCTTGCAGAGAGATTTAGGCCAGTTAGAAGAGTGAGCTGAACGATGACAAATGGAGTTTAATGTTGATAAGTGTGCTACATTTGATAATGTTGCTACATTTTGGTAGGAATAATCCAAATAGGACATGCATGGTAAGTGGTAGGGCATTGAAGAATGCAGTAGAATAGAGTGACCTAGGAATAATGGTGCATAGTTCCCTGAAGGTGGAATCTCATGTGGATACGGTGGTGAAGAAAGCTTTTGGTATGCTGGCCTATATAAATCAGAGCATTGAGTATAGGAGTTAGGATGTAATGTTAAAATTGGTAAGGCTGAATTTGGACTATTGTGTACAGTTCTGGTCACCGAATTATGGGAAAGGTATCAACAAAATAGAGAGAGTACAGAGAAGATTTACTAGAATGTTACCTGGGTTTCAGCACCTAAGTTTCTGGGAAAGGTTGAACAAGTTAGGTCTTTATTCTTTGTAGAAGGTTGAGGGGGGACTTGATAGGGGTATTTAAAATTATGAGGGGGATAGATAGAGTTGACATGGATAGGCTTTTTTCTATTGAGAGTAGGGGAGATTCAAACAAGAGGACCTGAGTTGAGAGTTAGGGGGCAAAAGTTTTAGGGTAACATGAGGTGGCATTTCTTTACTCAGAGAGTGGTAGCTGTGTGGAATGAGCTTCCAGTAGTAGTGGTAGAGTGAGGTTCGGTATTGTCATTTAAAGTAAAATTGGATAGGTATATGGACAGGAAAGGAATGGAGGGTTATGGGCTGAATGCGGGCCAGTGGGACTAGGTGAGAGTAAGCGTTCGGCACAGACTAGAAGGGCCGAGATGGCCTGTTTCCGTGCTGTAATTGTTACATGGTTATATTTCAGTGGACAGTCTGTCTCCAGAGATGGAGACCGAGAGATCGAGAAAGAGAAGAGAAGCGTCTGAGATGGACCAAGTGTATTTGAGGGCTGGGTGGAAGTTAGAGGCAAAGTCGATGAAATTGGCGAGCTCAGCATGGGTGCTCTCCTGCCTATCCCCTGATCTTTCCTCTGATTGGTTTTTCACCTGGCACCTACCAGCCTTCTCCTTCCCACCCTCTTTATAGGGCCCCTGCCCCCTCCCTCTTCAGTCCTGATGAAGGGTCTCCGCCCAAAACGTTGACTGCTCGTTTCCACAGATGCTGCCCAACTGCTGAGTTCCTCCAGCGTGTTGTACGTGTTGCTTTGACCACAGCTTCTCCAGAGTACTTTGTGTTTAAGATTTAACTAGGACACTCTTGGCTCTTCTTTGAAATTACGTCAGTGAATTATGCACCTGCACCTGAGGGAGCAGTGATTGAAGAACACATCAGAAATAGGTTAGGAAATAATATACCAACAACAGGCATCAAATAGATCCTCCAGTGTTTTAAATTATTTATATTACAGGATTCTTTTGTGAATCCTGCTTAACTCAACTGTT
This sequence comes from Hypanus sabinus, assembly GCF_030144855.1. Lineage (NCBI taxonomy): Eukaryota > Metazoa > Chordata > Chondrichthyes > Myliobatiformes > Dasyatidae > Hypanus > Hypanus sabinus. Next base: position 67,735,195 of record NC_082725.1, on the reverse strand, counting down.
TTCTACTGAAGATAACCATGAGTATCTGTCCTCAGCATGAAGAATGGGAAAGATAGTGCTCTGGAACTGAGTTCAATATTGTATGTCAGCTTCATGCAGCAACTGGCTAGGGTTTGATAAAAGTGGTCAATGGACATACAGCACAGAAACAGGTCTTTTCAGTTTGCACTGACCACCAACCTCCAATTTACTCTAAACCTACATTCATCCCAATTTTATTCTTCACAAATTCATATCAACTCCAAGATTCCACTACACAAACTCAGAGCAATTTACAGCAGACAGTAATCCAACCAACCTTCACATTTTGGGGCACAAGACAACTCCAGTGCGCTCAGGGATTACCCTTGAGGACACAGGAAGAACTCCACACTGACAGCAAAGAAATCAGGATCAAACCTGGAGCTGTGAAGCAGCAGTTCTACTAGCTGTGCTACAATACTGCACTATAGCCGGCTGAAGCTCTTCTCATCATTACTGCATATCTTACTCTAAACCACTTTTAATATTTAGGAGGAACACATAAAATCAGAAAATTTTCAATATGTGCTGCATACTAACAAGGTCAATAGAACCAGAGGGAAGATCTGCTTTTTAACAATTCCACAAATCAATACACAGTGTACAAAAATTCTGAGAACTTTATTTATAAAATTATCATCAGTAACTATTTTTCTATTTCCATTGAAGAATTAATGAATTTCTGCCTGGTCCTTTTTTCCCTTCTCCCTCTATTCTCCAGATGAAAACACTATATAACTTTTGGATTATTGTATAAAATCATAAGTAAGAGACAGCATCTGAGAATTTTGAGGCTTTTACTTTTAACATGCATAATTGTATCGCTGTTTTGTTTTAATGCAATTCATTAAGAAAAACTCACCTCAATTCATACAAGTCAATTTTCCAAAGATATAAAATATACTTACAATACAATCATTTCTGAATTACATCACATGCTACGTACAGTATAAACAAAAATTGAATTTTATATGCATACTCTACGAAAGATAAAATCCAGTCATAATATACCAGCATATTCCTCAGCTTTTGGAGAGAAGTTGATTACATGTAACCTCCTGAACACAATATTCTAAGGAAGAATTCTATAACATTTCTTATTTATTGTAGCAATTTATAGTTAGAGTTATAGTCAAGAGTTTTACAGCACAGAAATAGGCCATTTAGTCCATGCCAATTTGATCTTCTGCCTATCTACACGTGGGCAGTTTCCCTTCAAACCCCTCTCATCCATGTACCTATGTAAACGGCTCTCCAATGTTACAATTGAACTGTGTAAGTTTAACCTTAGCTTGTCCTCCCATCACTTATGGCTCACATTCTAGAAGCAAAACACAAATCTCATTAATTATTCAAATATTGTGAAGAATCAGATTCTGATACAAATGATTACCAATCTCTAGCCATAAAATTGGTAGTGAACTTCCAAGCACTTCTACACAGAAGAATAGTAGAGGTCTGAAAGTCTTTTGCAAAATGACGGTATTTCAGTTGTTAGATTTAAACCTAAAATTGATAAATCTTGATAATTTATGGGGTAATGGAGAACGTTTTGTCAGAAGATGTGCTTTGTGAGAGGACCAAGTTATGACTCTCCAGAATTCTCTAATTCTCTGATTCTTTACTCCTCTGTGCTCACTTAAGATCTTCCTTAAAGCACAATTCCATTTCCGATTTTAGAAATTCATCCTGATATTTTATAGCTTCCTGTCACCACTTGATAGTGGTTGTACTAAAGCTGTTATATAAAGAGAAACTGTTGTCAGAGTGCAATATCCTGCCACCAGTAGTGGTAAAAACTCAGATACAATTACATCATTTAAAGGGCAGTGGGCAGGTGATTGGGTAGGAAGGATAATGAAGGAGACAGATCCAATGCAGGCCAGAAGAATTAATGTTTCCACACTGAACAATTTGCAATGGTTCAACATTTATATTTCTGCTCATAAAATTTCAGAATTTTGAATAGGCCACTTAGGTATAAAACTTCTTAAACTCATTATCCTCAAGGAGAATACTTTACACCTTTTATTACCCACCCATCATGATTTGGTGTTGTACAAATGCTCAAGTAACAATACACAACACACATTTTTCAGGGGAGTCAAATGCAATGAAAGTATACCTCACTACTTCACTTCTTTTAACCATGGAAATGGCAAAACCAAGACTTTAAAAAAAAGGGGACATAGGAAGTATTCTACTGGTAGGGAGTCTAGACCTAGACAATATTATTTAAAGGCTGAGTCAGGTGTTATAAAAGTGAAGTTGAGCCCTTTTGCAGAGTGGTGGAGATGGCCTGGAACTCCTTCAGTTACAAACAGTAAGTGACACTGTGCAACTGTATACACTTGGGGACAGACAGGACTTACACTATCTTCACTGAAAATAATTGCTCACAGCTCAATACTTAGTTCTCCATCTTGTGCTGCTCTGCATTAACCATTCCTCAGGCTTCTGCCGTTAATCAGCATTCAAAGTGAGTGCTTCCTACTCTATTCATCATCATCAGACCCAAATGAAAGCAAACTGCTGTTCTTCACTTGCTTAGATTTATTTCCCGAACTTTTAGATTCTGTTTGGTCACCAGCATCTTCCTTCTTCTTTTTGCTTGATGTGGTGAACATTCCTGTGACTTTATTATCCAAGGATCGCTTTGAAGGCTTCCGAAACACAATCTTGCCACCATCTGGCTGTAAGTTTTCAGCTGAAGCACAGAATAATTCAAAGTTTTTCAGTAAGAAAAATAATGCTTAAAACAGTAAATATATGTATTAACATTCTACTATACCATAGAGTCCCGAGCAATCCAACTCTATGTGGTCAGTCATTTGGGACTGTGATGAAAAAAAAATTCTTTCACTTTGAAAGTAATGAATTATTGGAGGCTGTAGATGTTTGGTCATTGTATGTAGGGTAGCGATAAATGGACCCTGAGGAAATCACTAGATCTGGGGATCAAGGGAATGTGCATAAAGTAGGACAGTGTGATTAGTTTGAACGGTCAAACAGGTTTAAGGCTTGTATTGTCTACAAAGACAGAAGAGCCTGAATCTTTGTAGCCTCTTTATTGGCCTTAAGATGTTCCATAGTGCTTTATAGCAAGTAAATACCCTTGTAGTGTGGTCATTGTCATAACATGGGGAACATCTCTTTGTAATATATTCCTATTCCTTCTAAATTTTGTGCAGTACTGCCAATAGAGCATCCTGTAAGTAACTAATTATTTGGAAATGTTCTCTACTTAGCAGCTTATTGGTAAAGCTTTTGATAATTTTCAATTACTTCAATCCAGAAAGAGTAACTTCTGTAAACAACAGCCTCCACTTGTCCCACCACCTGGTGAGAACCAGATATTTGTTCTGTCCACTCACCACTCCCCACCTCAGGCTTGACTTGTTCCAGTTAGGTAGTCCACAGTTTTAATTTCTTCAGGCCAACAGGAGCATCAGGAGTGAGGTGGGGTCTCGGTCAAGAGGCAGTAGCACTACGTGCTACACTGCCATGCTGTGGCTGGCCCTGATTAGGAAGTGCACTGGAAACCTGGTTCGGAATTCAGCAGCACAGAAACAGGTTCGGTTTGTCCACACTGACCATGATGTCTACCTAAGCTAGTCCCATTCAGCACACACAAAATGCTGGTGGAACACAGCGGGCCAGGCAGTATCTATAGGGAGAAGCACTGTCAACGTTTCGGGTCGAGACCCTTCGTCAGGACTAACTGAAAGGAAAGATATTGATTTGAAAGTAGTGGGGGGAGGGGAAAATGCGAAATGATAGGAGAAGACCGGAGGGGGTGGGATGAAGCTAAGAGTTGGAAAGGTGATAGGCGTAAGTGATACAGAGCTGGAGAAGGGAAAGGATCATGGGACAGGAGGCCTCGGGAGAAAGAAGGTGGGGGGGGGGGGGAGCACCAGAGGGAGATGGAGAACAGGCAGGGTGATGGACAGAGTGAGAGAAAAAAAACAACTAAATACGTCAGGGATGGGGTAAGAAGGGGAGGAGGGGCATTAACAGAAGTTAGAGAAGTCAATGTTCATGCCATCAGATTGGAGGCTACCCAGCCGGTATATAAGGTGTTGTTCCTCCAACCTGAGTGTGGCTTCATCTTGACAGTAGAGGAGGCCATGGATAGACATATCATAATGGGAATGGGACATGGAATTAAAATGTGTGGCCACTGGGAGATCCTGCATTTTCTGGTGGACCGAGCGTAGGTGTTCAGCGAAACAGTCTCCCAGTCTGCTTCGGGTCTCACCAATGTATAAAAGGCCACACCGGGAGCACCGGACGCAGTATACCACACCAGCCGACTCACAGGCGAAGTGTCGCCTCACCTGGAAGGACTGTCTGGGGCCCTGAATGGTGGTGAGGGAGGAAGTGTAAGGGCAGGTGTAGCACTTGTTCCGTTTACAAGGATAAGTGCCAGGAGGGAGATCGGTGGGAAGGGATGGGGGGGGAAAGATGTGCTTGGTAGTGGGATCCCATTGGAGGTGGCAGAAGTTACGGAGAATTATACGTTGGACCTGGAGGCTGGTGGGGTGGTAGGTGAGGACAAGGGGAACCCTATCCTGAGTGGGGTGGCGGGCGGATGGGGTGAGGGCAGGTGTGTGGGAAATGGGAGAGATGCACGAGAGCAGAGTTGATGGTGGAAGAAGGGAAGCCCCTTTGTTTAAAAAAGGAAGACATCTCCTTTGTCCTGGAATGAAAAGCCTCATCCTGAGAGCAGACGCGGGCGCAGACGAAGGGATTGTGAGAAGGGGATAGCATTTTTGCAAGAGACTGGGTGGGAAGAGGAATAGTCCAGGTAGCTGTGAGAGTCTGTAGGCTTAGAGTAGATATCAGTAGATAGGCCGTCTCCAGAGATGGAGACAGAAAGATCAAGAAAGGGGAGGGAGGTGTCGGAAATGGACCAGGTAAATTTGAGGGCAGGGTGAAAGTTGGAGGCAAAGTTAATGAAGTCAACGAGCTCAGCATGCGTGCAGGAGGCAGCGCCAATGCAGTCGTCGATGTAGTGAAGGAAAAGAGGGGGAGATGGATACTCGTATAGACTTGGAACATGGACTGTTCCACAAAGCCAACAAAAAGGCAGGCATAACTGGGACCCATGCGGGTGCCCATGGCTACACCCTTGGTTTGGAGGAAGTGGGAGGTGCCAAAGGAGAAATTATTGAGAGTAAGAACTAATTCCGCTAGACGGAGAGTGGTGGTAGGGGGGAATTGGTTAGGTCTGGAATCCAAAAAGAAGCAAAGAGCTTTGAGACCGTCTTGGTGGGGGATGGCGGTATATAGGGACTGGACGTCCATGGTGAAAATAAGGCAGTGGGGGCCAGGGAACTTAAAATCATTGAAAAAATTCAAAGTGTGAGAAGTGTCACGAACGTAGGTGGGAAGAGATTGAACAAGGGGGGAATAAAACAGTGTCAAAGTATGCAGAAATGAGTTCCATGGGGCAGGAGCAAGCTGAGACAATAGGTCTACTTGGACAGGCAGGTTTGTGGATCTTGGGTAGGAGGTAGAAATGGGAAGTGTGGGGTGTGGGAACTATGAGGTTGGTGGCAGTGGATGGGAGATCCCCAGAGCTGATAAGGTTGGTGATGGTATAGGAGACAGTGGCCTGGTGCTCCTTAGTGGAGTCATGATCAAGGGGTAAATAAGAGCAGGTAACAGAGAGTTGTCGCTGTGCCTCGGCCAGGTAGAGGTCAGTATGCCAGACAACAACAGCTCCCCCCTTATCAACAGGTTTTATACTGAAGTTGGGATTGGTGCGGAGGGAGCGGAGAGCAGAGCGTTCGGAAGGAGTGAGGTTGGAATTGGAACAGGGTGTGGTGAAGTCAAGACGGTTGATGTCCCGTTGGCAATTAGCAATAAAGAGATCCAGAGCAGGGTGTCCATGAAGACGAGGAGGGTTGAAGACAGGAGAAGGGGTCATCGGTGGGGGTAGGAGAGTCCTTGTCAAAGAAGTAAGCTCGGAGACGGAGCCGGCGGAAGAAGAGTTCAGCGTCATGGCGTACGCGGAACTCACTGAGGTGTGGGCGAAGGGGGACAAAGCTGAGGCCTTTACTGAGAACAGAGCGCTCTGCCTCAGACAGTTGAAGGTCGGAAGGAATGGTAAAGACCCGGCACGGATGAGAGATGGGATCAGAGGGGGGAGGGAGGCTGGTGGTGTCAGTGGAGAGGGAAGGGTTGGGGTGAGAGGAAGATGGAGCCTCTGAGGGCCCAGGAGCTGACGATGGGATCTGAGGGAGAGGGGATTGCAGTAGTGGTGGGGGGAGGGGAGACGGGAGTCACAATCACAGCATGTGAAGACCCGGCCTGGAGTTCAAGGCTGGAGTCGCAGTCGGTGGTTGCGCAATCGGGTTGAAGCTGTTCGTGGTTGTTGGAACCCGCGTTCATGGTGCTGGAGTCCGGGTTTTGAATATGCCCTGGGTTTCTGGGGCAGCCAAGATCTACGGCCGGGGCCAATCCATGGCTGTCCTATTCATTTGTGTTTTGCTCAAATATCTTTAAGTCTTCCCTATCTATGTATGTACCTATCTGATTGCCTTTTAAATGTAATTGTACCTGCTATAGCTTCCTCTGGCAGTTCACTGCACATACATATCAACTCCTGTGCAAAAACCTGCCCCCCAGATCCCCTTTAAATCTCATCTGAAATCTATATGCTTTAGTTTTACTTTGGGAGAAGTGTGCCGATGCAGTAACTCGTCATCGCGCAAAGCTGCTGAGAAGATTTAAAAAGAGAGGAATTTCAGCGGGACACGAGGCAATCTGCAGATGCTGGAAATTCAAATATCACACACAAAATGCTGGTGGAACACAGCAGGCCAGGCAGCATCTATAGGGAGAAGCGCTGTCGACGTTTCGGGCCGAGACCCTTCGTCAGGACTAACTGAAAGGAAAGATAGTAAGAGATTTGAAAGTAGTGGAGGAGGGGGAAATGCGAAATGATAGGAGAAGACTGGAGGGGGTGGGGTGAAGCTAAGAGCTGGAAAGGTGATTAGCAAAAGGGATACAGAGCTGGTGAAGGGAAAGGATCATGGGACGGGAGGGAAGCCTTGGGAGAAAAAAAGGTGGAGGGGAGCACCAGAGGGAGATGGAGAACAGGCAGAGTGAGAGAGAAAAAGAACAAACAACTAAATATTGTCAGGGATGGGAAAAGAAGGGGAGGAGGGACATTAACGGAAGTTAGGGAAGTCGATGTTCATGCCATCAGGTAGTCCATGTTCCAAGCCTATACGGGCATCCGTTTCCCCCCCCCTTTTCCTTCGCTACATCGACGACTGCATTGGCGCTGCCTCCTGCACGCTTGCTGAGCTCGTTGACTTCATTAACTTTGCCTCCAACTTTCACCCTGCCCTCAAATTTACCTGGTCCATTTCCGACACCTCCCTCCCCTTTCTTGATCTCTCTGTCTTCATCTCTGGAGACTGCCTATCTACTGATATCTACTATAAGCCTACAGACTCTCACAGCTACCTGGACTATTCCTCTTCCCACCCAGTCTCTTGCAAAAATGCCACCCCCTTCTCACAATCCCTTCGTCTGCGCCGCATCTGCTCTCAGGATGAGGCTTTTCATTCCAGGACAAAGGAGATGTCTTCCTTTTTTAAACAAAGGGGCTTCCCTTCTTCCACCATCAACTCTGCTCTCAAATGCATCTCTCCCATTTCCTGCACATCTGCCCTCACCCCATCCGCCCGCCACCCCACTCGGGATAGGGTTCCCTTTGTCCTCACCTACCACCCCACCAGCCTCTAGGTTCAACGTATAATTCTTCGTAACTTCCGCCACCTCCAACGGGATCCCACTACCAAGCACATCTTTACCTCCCCACCTTTCTGCTTTCCGCAGGGATCGCTCCCTACGCGACTCCCTTGTCCACTTGTCCCCCCCATCCCTTCCCACCAATCTCCCTCCTGGCACTTATCCTTGTAAGCGGAACAAGTGCTACACCTGCCCTTACACTTCCTCCCTCACCACCATTCAGGGCCCCAGACAGTCCTTCCAGGTGAGGCGACACTTCACTTGTGAGTTGGCTGGTGTGGTATACTGCATCCGGTGCTCCCGGTGTGGCCTTTTATATATTGGTGAGACCCGACGCAGACTGGGAGACTGTTTCGCTGAACACCTACGCTCGGTCCGCCAGAGAGAGCAGGATCTCCCAGTGGCCACACATTTTAATTCCACATCCCATTCCCATTCTGATATGTCTACCCATGGCCTCCTCTACTGTCTAGATGAAGCCACACTCAGGTTGGAGGAACAACACCTTATATACCGGCTGGGTAGCCTCCAACCTGATGGCATGAACATTGACTTCTCTAACTTCTGTTAATGCCCATCCCCTTCTTACCCCATCCCTGACATATTTAGTTTTTTTTTCCCCCTCCCCTTTTCTCTTTCTCTCTCTACCCATCACTCTGCCTGTTCTCCATCTCCCTCTGGTGCTCCCCTCCCACTTTCTTTCTCCCTAGGCCTCCCGTCCCACGATCATTTCCCTTCTCCAGCTCTGTATCCCTTTTGCTAATCACCTTTCCGGCTCTCAGCTTCACTCCACCCCCTCCGGTCTTCTCCTATCATTTCACATTTCCCCCTCCCACTCCTGCTTTCAAATCTCTTACTATCTTTCCCTTCAGTTAGTCCTGACGAAGGGTCTCGGCCCGAAACGTCAACAGCAATTTCAGCGGGAGATTCAGTTGGGAGAAGTGTGAAGATGCAGCAGCTCATCATCACACAAGGTTGCCGAGGAAGTTCCAGAATAAAAGGGAGACATTGTCTAGTGGAGCATTCGCCGAAGGAGCTTGAGACAGAACAACGGGGCTTTGCTGAGGTGAGGTCAGGAAGTAAGTTACTTCCGTATATCTCTTTTTTCCTGTAACTTAAGAATAGTAGGTATGACTGCAAAGCCAATTTTATGCTCTGGGTGTCAGATGTGGGATAGGAAGACTTCCAGCCTTCCTGATGGCCACAGGAGCTAGGTGCATTAAGCTGCAGCTCCTTAGAGACCAAGTTAGGGAACTAGGGCTGCAGCTTGATGACTTTTGGCTTATTAGGGAAAGTGAAGAGGTGATTGATAGGAGCTACAGGCAGGCAGTCACACCAGGGCCACAGGAGCCAGAGAAGTGGGTGATTGTCAGGAGAGGGAAGGGAGAGCGTCAGGTGGTGGAGAGCACCACTGTGGCTGTCCCCCTTAACAATAAGTACTCCATTTTGTGTACTGTTGGGGGGTGTACTGTGGGAAGCAACAGTGACCCTGCCTCTGGCACTGAGTCTGTCCCCGTGCTGCAGAAGGGTGGGGAACAGAAGAGGGTGGCAGCAGTTACAGGGGATTCTATAGTTATGGGGATAGATAGATGAATCTGTGCACGCAGAGAGGAAACACGAATGGTAGCACGGATGTTTCTGAATGTGTCCACAATATGCTTAAATGCTTAAGCAGCTAGAGGTCGTGGTACATATTGGTACCAATGATACAGGTAGAAAAAGGGTGGCCACCAACCTCCAATTTACTCTAAACCTACATTCATCCCTATTTCATTCTTCCCAAATTCAAAACAACTCCAAGATTCCACAACACAAACTCAGAGCAATTTACAGCAGACAGTAATCCAACCAACCTTCACATTTTGGGGCACAAGACAACTCCAGTGTGCTCAGGGATTACCCTTGTGGACACAGGAAGAACTCCACACTGACAGCAAAGAAATCAGGATCAAACCTGGAGCTGTGAAGCAGCAGTTCTACTAGCTGTGCTACAATACTGCACTATAGCCGGCTGAAGCTCTTCTCATCATTACTGCGCTGAAAGATTTTGGGTATCTTACTCTAAACTCTTTAATATTCAGGAAGAACCCATAAATAAGTATGCCTGATGTTGTTTTATGTGAAGGAAGAGAAATGGGTGCAGTTACTGTTACAAGAGAGAAGGTGCTCAAAAAACTGAAAGACCTAAAGGTACATAAGTTACCTAGACCAGAGGAACTGCACCCCAGGGTTCTGAACGAGGTAGTGTTAAGAGATTGTGGTGGAATTAGAAATGATCTTTCAAAAATCATTGGACTCTGGTATGGTACCAGAGGACTGGAAAATAGCAAATGCTACTCCACTCTTTAAGAAAGGAGGTAGGTAGCAAAAAGGAAATTATAGACCAGTTAGCGTGCCCTCAGTGGTTGGGAAGATGTTGGAGACAATTGTTAAGGCTGAGGTGATGGAGTACCTGGTGACACGGGACAAGATAATACAAAGTCCGCATAGTTTCCTTTAGGGAAAATCCTGTCTGATGAGCCTGTTGGAATTCTTTGAGGCGATTACAAGTAGAATAGATAAAGGAAATATAGTGGATGTTGTATATTTGGACTTTTAGAAGGCCTTTGACAAGGTGCCACACATGAGGCTGCTTACCAAGTTAAGGGCCCATGGTATTACAGGAAAGTTACTAACATGGTTAGAGCATTGACTGATTGGTAGGAGGCAGCGAGTGGGAATAAAAGGATCCTTTTCTGGTTGACTGTGACTAGTGGGGTTCTGCAGGGGTTGGTGTTGGGACCACTTCATTTTATGCTTTATATAAATGATTTGCAATAGATGGCTTTCTGGCCAAGTTTGCAGATGATATGAAGATTGGTGGAGGGGCAGGTACTGTTGAGAAAATGGGTAGAATGCAGAAGGACTCAGACAGATTAGGAGAGCGGGCAAGAAAGTGGCAAATGAAATACGATGTTGGAAAATGCAGTCATGCACTTTGGTAGAAGAAATAAATGTGTGGATTATTTCCAAAACAGGGAGAAAATCCGGGAATCCAAGATGCAAAGGGACTTGGGAGTCCTTGTACAGAACACCCTGAAGATTAACTTGCAGGTTGAGTCGGTGGTGAGGGAGGCAAATGCCATGTTAGCATTCATCTCAAGAGGTCTGGAATACAAGAGCAAGGATGTGATGCTGAGGCTTTATAAGGCCCTGGTGAAGCCTCACCTTGAGTATTGAGCCCCCCATCTAAGAAAAGATGTGCTGGCATTGGACAGGGTCCAAAGGAGGTTCACAAGGATGATTCCAGGAATGGAAGGGTTATCATATGAGGAACATTTGATGGCTCTGGGTCTGCGCTCGCTGGAATTCAGAAGGATTGGGGGGGGGGGGGGGGTTCTCATTGAAATCTTTTTTAAGTTGAAAGGCCGAGACAGAGTAGATGTGGAAAGGGTGTTTCCCATGGTGGGAGAGTCTAGGACAAGAGGGCACAGTGTCAGGATAGAGGGGAGCCCTTTCAAAACAGAGATGCAGAGAAATTTCTTTAGCCAAAGGGTGGTGAATTTATGGAATTTGTTGCCACATGCAGCTGTGGAGGCAGAGATTGATAGGTTATTGACTGGACATGGCATTAAAGGTTGTAGTGAAAAGGCTGGGAACTGGGGTTGAGAAGGAGATTATAAAAGGATCAGCCATGATTGAATGGCAGAGCAGACTTGATGGGCCAGATGGCCTAATTCTGCTCTTATGTCTTATAGTTTAAGTTATGTCTTCCCAACTTGAATGAGTTTTTGACAAAGTGACGAGAGAAACTGATGAAGGTAGAGCAGAGGATGTTGTCAATATGTGGGGCATATTATCCAGTGAATAGAAAATTAAAACCAGAGGGAAGATCTGCTTTTAAACAATGCCACAAATCAATATATGGTATACAAAAATTCTGAGAACTTCATTCTATAGATATGCTATGTATGCTCACAAGAAAGTGAATTTCAGGGCTGCTTATGGTGACATACAGTTGCAAGAAAATGTTTGTGAACCCTTTGCAATTACCTGGTCTTCTGCATTAATTACTAATAAAATGTGCTTTCATCTTCACCGAAGTCACAATAACAGACAAACAACCTAAACTAATACACTCAAAAAAGTATGAGACTCTTTGGGGTAATGCCTTCTGCAGTCTGGAGTCATGTGTTCCAAACAATGAAATGAGATTGGAGGTGTGGTTTGTACAGGTGCCCCACCCTATAAAAAAGATACACAAAGTCAGGTTACTGACAGCTCCTCTCAAGATAGATCTGTTTATGCACATCGTGATCAAAATGACTTTCAGAGGACCTTAGAAGAATTGTAGAGATACATCAAGCTGGAAAAGGCTACAAGAGCATTTCTAAAGACCTGAGTGTTCATCAGTCCACAGCAAGAGAAACTGTCTACAAATGGAGGAAATCCAGTACCACTGCTACTCTCCCTGGGAGGGGCATCCTGCAACGATCACATTGAGAGCCCAATGTGCAATGCTGAAGGAGGTGAAAAGGGTAAAAGGCCTGTTGAGATCTCTAGAACTTGCTAAAGTCTCTGTTCATGTGTCCACTATAAGTAAAGCACTGAAGAAGAACGGTTTCATGGAAGGACACCAGGAAACTGCCGCTCTCCAAAAAAAACACTGCTGCACGTCTCAAGTTTGCAAAAGACCAGCTGGATGTTCAGGACAATGTTCTGTGGACAGATGAGACAAAAATTGAAACTTCTGGCAGAAATGCACACCACTATGTTTGGAAGAAAAAGGGCACTTCACACCTCATCCCAAATGTGAAGCATGAATGAGCATCATAATGTGGGGCTGCTTTGCTGCCTCAGAGTCTGGATAGCTTGCAATCACTGAGGGAACAATGAATTCAAAATTATATCAAGGCATTTTATAGGAGAATGTCAAGATAGCAGTCTGTCACCTGAAGCTTAATAATTGGATGATACAACAAGACAATGACCTGAAACACTAGAGTAAATCAACAACAGAATGGTTTAAAAAGATGAAAATTCGTGTTTTTGAATAGCCAAGTCAGAGTCCAGACATTATGCCAATTGAGATGCTGTGGCATGACCTGAAAAGGGCTGTTCATAGTATCCCAAAAATATTGATGAATATTGAGAAATGGTCTAAAACTCTCTTTGTAAGTCTGATCAGCGACTACAGGAAACATTTGGTGAGGGTTATTGCTGCTAAAGGAGATTCTACCATTTATTAAATTTAAGGGCTCACGTACTTTTTCTAGCCTGGACTGTGGATAATAAAGCAATGTGTTCAACAAAGACATGGAAAGTACAATTGTTTGTGTGTTATTAGCTTAGGCAGATTGTATTTGTCTATTAACGTGACTTAGATGAAGATCAGACCGCACTTTATGAGTCATTAATGCAGAAAACTAGGTAATTGCAAAGGGTTGCCTGGATTAGGGAGCATGCATTATGAGAATAGGTTGAGTGAACTCGGCCTTTTCTCCTTGAAGCGGCAGAGTATGAGAGGTAACCTGATAGAGGTGTACAAGATGATGAGAGGTATTGATCATGTGGATAGTCAGAGGCTTTTTCCCAGGGCTGAAATGGCTAGCATGAGAGGGCACAGTTTTAAAGTGCTTGGAAGTAGGTACAGAGGAGATGTTAGGGGTAAGTTTTTTTATGCAGAGAGTGGTGAGTGCGGGGAATGGGTTGCCAGCAATGGTGATGCAGGCGGATACAATAGGGTCTTTTAAGAGGTTCCTGGATAGGTACATGGAGCTTAGAAAAACAGAGGGCTATGGGTAACCCTGGGTAATCTCTAAAGTAAGTACATGTTTGGCACAGCATTGTGGTGCCGAAGGGCCTGTATTGTGCTGTAGGTTTTCAAGGCTTTTATGTTTCTAACTGTAAGTGTAATTATGAAGAAAGCATGGGAGTGTCTCTACTTCCTTCCGAATTTGTGAAGATTCGGCATGACATCTAAAGCTTTTACAAACTTCTATAGATGTGTGGTGGAGAGTATATTGATTGGCTGCATCACAGCCTGGTATGGGAACACCAATACCCTTAAAATCCTACAAAAAGTAGTGCATACAGCTAGTCCATATTGGGTAAAGCCTTCCCCACCACAGAGTGTTGTTGCGGGAAAGCGGTATCCATCATCAGGGATGCCCACCACCCAGATTATGCTCTCTTCTCACTGCTGCCTTCAGGAAGAAGGTACAGGAGCCTCAAGACTCAGACCACCAGGTTCAGGAACATTAGGCTTTTGAACCAAAATAGACAGCTTCACTTGCCCCATTACTGAACTGTTCCCACAATCTACGGACTCTCTTTCAAGGACTCTCCAGGTCATTATTTATTTATTGACTGATTGAGATATAGCACAGTACAGCCCTGCGAGTTACTCCGCCCAGCAGTCCCCCGATTTAACCCTAGATAGTCATGGGATAATTTACAATGACCAATTAATCTATCAACTGGTATGTGTTTGGACTGTGAGAGGAAACTAGAGTACCTTGAGGAAACCCACATAGTCACGGGGAGAACAGATAAACTGCTTTGAGGCAGCACTGGGAATTGTACTGAACCACCTGTACTGTAAAGCGGTCATTGTGATATCCACTACGGTACCGTACCGCCCGGCTGGTGACGACTTTCATTGATTCTATTCTGGTTATTGGACTTATTGAGTATGCCCGCAAGAAAATGAAAATCACTGTAGTATCTGGTGACATACATGTACCTTGATAATAAATTTACTTTGAACTTTAGACACGAGTATTAGTGGGGGTTGAGTAATCATGGGTAAATCTTAAATGATAAATATGAGCTAATTATTACAGCATCAGTTTCTATAATGAGCACTGGCTGAAGTATTAGTTTCTGCAATACTACTGCAAGAAATGTGTGAGAACACTGGATACAGCAAGGATAAAGACGAGACAACAATCCAGCTTTGACAATGAGGATCTGAGCTGCGGAAGTAGCCGTGCCTCTAGCCAAGTCCGTTACAGGGGTTGGTATCTACCCAGCAACGTAGAAAGATGCATTCTATTTGCAAAAGGCAAGACCACCTAATCCATCCAATTACTAACAATCTATTCTCTTATCATTAGCAAAATAATGGAGGCTGTCAATGATGCTGAGTTTACGCGCACTCATTTGCTTGTAACCTGCTCAATCTGGGTTTTGCTGCAATCACTTTGTTTTCGACTTCATTACAGTCTTGGCCAAAAAATCTACTAAAGAGCACCAAGCCTGAGGTGAGATGAGATCAATTGTTCTTGATGTTAAAGCGATATTTGACCGAGTATGGCATCAGTGTACCCTGAAGTCAAGTCAATCGTGTGTTAAAAGGCCGTAAAAAAAACTCTACTGGTTAAGTAAAATATAGCTCAAACTGAGGAGCTGAAATTATTTCTCACAGGATGAAGGGTCCTGAACCTGAAATATTAACTGCTTTTCTCCATTTTATATCATCATTATAAAGATTAATATGTGGCTGAGAGGATGGTGCAGGAGGGAGGGCTTCAGGTTTGTAGATAATTGGGCTTTGTTCCAGGGAAGGTGGGATCTGTTCCGAAGGGACGGTTTACACCTGAACTGGAGCGGTACTAACATTCTTGCAGGGAAGTTTGCTAGTGCTTCTTGGGGGGGGTTTAAACTAAATTTGCAGGGGGCGGGGATCCAGAATGTGAGGGAGGATAGTGAGAGGAAGAATAAAGGACAGGTGGGGACTACACAGTTCTGGAATATTAAGTGTGTAGTAGAGAAAGGTGAGGCGGAACGAGTGATAAGGAGGACTCATGTACAGAGGGATGGTCTGACGGAACATGGAGTTAAATGTGTTGAAAGAATAAGTAAATTTAGGAAGGACAACAAAATTCTAGGGGCGTATAGCCCGATGGGAGTTCAGGGAGCTGGGTTAAGCACAATAGGCAGCGATTCAAACAGAGAGAGGAGAAATGGGTTAAAAATTCTATATCTGAATGCACGGTGTCAGAAATAAGGCGGATGAGCTTGAAGCCCAGGAGCGAATGGGTAACTATGATGTTGTTGGGATAACGGAGACATGGCTGCAGGGAGATCAGACCTGGGAAATGAATGTGCAAGGGTATACGTGCTATCGTAGGGACAGAAATGTGGGCAGAGGGGGTGGGGTGTCCCTGTTGGTGAGGAATGAGATTCAGCCCTTTGCAAGGGGGGACATAGGGTCAGGAGAAGTAGAGTCTGTGTGGATAGAACTGAGGAACAGTAAGGGCAAAAGGACCCAAATGGGTGTTGTCTACAGGCCACCAAACAGTAGCATGGATAGTGGGTGCAAGTTGAATAGGGAGTTAACATTGGCATGTGGCAAAGGTAATGTTGCAGTAGTTATGGGGGATTTCAACATGCAGGTGAACTGGGAGAATCAGGTTGGTGCTGGACCACAGGATAGGGAGTTTGTAGAGACCTATGGGATGCATTCTTGGAACAGCTTGTACGAGAGCCGACCAGGGACAAGACTATTCTGGATTTAGTGTTATGTGATGAACAGGATTTGATAAGCGATCTCGCAGTAAAGGAGCCATTAGGAGGTAGTGATCACAATATGATAAGCTTTCATCTGCAATTTGAGAAGGATAAAGGCAGCTCGGAGGTGTCAGTGTTGCAGATGAACAGGGGGAACTATGGAGCCATGAGGGAGGAGCTGGCCAAAGTTGACTGGACGGATAGCCTAGCAGAAAAGACAGTGGAACAGCAATGGCAGATATTCTTGGGAATAATGCACAAGTTGCAAAATCAGTTCATCCCCCAGAGAAGGAAGGATTCAAAGGGGGGAAAGGGGCCACAATGGTTGTCAAAGGAAGTCAGAGATTGCATAGCATTAAAAAAAAGGAAATATGACAGAGCTAAGGTGAGTGGGAGGACAGATGATTGGGAAGTTTTTAAGGAACAACAGAACTTAACTAAAAAGACAATACGGGGAGAAAAAAATGAGGTACTAACACAAGCTAGCCAGGAATATAAAGGAAGATAGCAAAAGCTTTGTTAGGTATGTGAAGAGAAAGAAGATAGTTAAGAACAATGTTGGACCCTTGAAGAATGAATTGGGTGAAATTATTATGGGAAACAGAGAAATGGCAGAAGAATTTAATGAGTACCTTAGATCTGTTTTCACAACGGAAGACACAAGCAATCTCCCAGATGTATGGATGGGCCAAGGACATAGGGTAACAGAGGAAATGAATCGGATTGACATTCGGAAGGAAATGGTGATGAGAAGACTGATGGGACTGAAGGCTGACAAATCCCCAGATCCAGATGGTCTGCACCCTAGGGTACTAAAGGAGGTGGCCCTGGAAATTGCGGATGCACTGGTTTTCCAATGAGTTTTCCAAACTCATTTTCCAATGTTCCTTAGATTCAGGATCAGTTCCTGAGGATTGGAGAATGGCTAATGTTATCCCACTTTTTAAGAAAGGAGGGAGGGAGAAAACAGAGAACTATCGACCTGTCAGCCTGACATCAGTGGTGTGGAAAGATGCTAGAGTCCATTATTAAGGATGAAATAGTGGCATATCTAGATAGCAGTGATAGGATTGGGCCGAGCCAACATGGATTTACCAAGGGTAAATCATTCTTGACTAATCTGTTGGAGTTTTTCGAGGATGTAACCAGGAAGTTAGACGGGGGAGATCCAGTGGATGTAGTGTACCTCGATTTTCAGAAGGCATTTGATAAGGTCCCACACAGAAGATTGGTGGGTAAAATCAAAGCTCAGGGCATCGGGGGGGAAGGCATTGACATGGATAGAAAACTGGTTGGCAGATAGAAAGCAAAGGGTAGCGGTGAATGGGTGTTTCTCGGAATGGCAGGTGGTGACTAGTGGGGTGCCACAGGGCTCGGTATTGGGACCACAGCTGTCTACCATTTACGTTAACGATTTGGATGAAGGCATAAAAAATAACATCAACAAATTTGCTGATGATACTAAGCTGGGTGGCAGTGTGACATGTGATGAGGATGTTAGGAGAATTCAGGGTGACTTGGATAGGCTGGGTGAGTGGGCAGATACTTGGCAGATGGCGTTTAATGTGAATAAGTGTGAGGTTATCCACTTTGGGAGTAAGAACAGGAAGGCAGATTATTATCTGAATGGTGTAGAGTTGGGTAAGGGAGAAATACAAAGAGATCTCAGAGTCCTTGTTCATCAGTCACTGAAGGTGAATGAACAAGCGCAGCAGGCAGTGAAGAAGGCTAATGGAATGTTGGCCTTTATTACAAAGGGAATTGAGTACAAGAGCAAGGAAATCCTCTTGCATTTGTACAGAGCCCTGGTGAGACCACACCTGGAATATTGTCTACAGTTTTGGTCTCCAGGGTTAAGGAAGGACATCCTGGCTATAGAAGAAGTGCAGCGTAGATTCACGAGGTTAATTCCTGGGATGTCTGGACTGTCTTACGCAGAGAGGTTAGAGAGACTGGGCTTGTACACGCTGGAATTAAGGAGATTGAGAGGGGATCTGATTGAAACATATAAGATTATTAAGGGATTGGACAAGATAGAGGCAGGAAATATGTTCCAGATGCTGGGAGAGTCCAGTACCAGAGGGCATGGTTTGAGAATAAGGGGTAGGTCATTTAGGACAGATTTAAGGAAAAACTTCTTCTCCCAGAGAGTTGTGGGGGTCTGGAATGCACTGCCTCGGAAGGTAGTGGAGGCCAATTCTCTGGATGCTTTCAAGAAGGAGCTAGATAGGTATCTTATGGATAAGGGAATCAAGGGATATGGGGACAAGGCAGGAACCGGGTATTGATAGTACTTGATCAGCCATGATCTCAAAATGGCGGTGCAGGCTCGAAGGGCCGAATGGTCTACTTCTGCACCTATTGTCTATTGTCTATCATTTCAGATTTTCCACGTTTTTTAAAATTTCTACACAACAGATGGCAGCTGTGGTCAATGGAGGCCGACCATCTCAGATCACTACAGGAGTTTTTCAGGGCAGTGACCCAAATACACCCTTTTTCAGCTGCTTCAACAGTGACCTTCCTACCATCACCAAGTAAAGAGAGATGATTTCCCAAAGTTCAATTCCATTTAGGACTCAATAAATAAAACTGCACACAGCCACATTCAGCAAGACCAAGACAAGCTGATTTGGAAATAGAAGAACCAAGCAATGACCTTATCCACCGTGAGAGCCCCGACTTCATCAGCATTACAGTCATTGAGTCCCCATCTACATCGAGGTCAACGTGCACCAGAAATTTGACTGTGTCCTTCACAGAAACATTGTGGAGGCAAAGGCAGGTATGAGACTGAATATTCTACAGCAAGTTACTCATCTCCTGACACTCCCAGGCATAGGATGGGAGCATGATGAAATATTCATCATTTGCCCAGTTGATTGGAAGAGCAGCCCACCCTAACCACTAACCTGAACATTTTTTTCCTCCATCATCAGACCATAGTGGCTGTTTATTGCACCATCAACAAATACTTCCCTGATCTCTGTCCACCCACAACACATGCCACCAAGAAGGACAAAGGCAGCAGGTGCTTGGGAACACCATACTCAGTCATATGCTGTCCTAACAGGATAACATATTGTTGGTTCTTTATCACGGTAGAGAGTTTAGTGAGGGAAGCCAGTATTGAAAGCACTGCATTAGTCAGATCTGGATAAGGGCTTCAGCAGAAATGTGTTAAAACGAGGAAGACACTGGGCAATGTTACGTTAATGAAATAGCCAATGTCACTGATGGGTACATTTTCTGAATGTCAAATGACAACAGTGTTACAAATGGTTCGGTTAAGTTTCAGATATTTGCCAGGGCTAGAAGCTGATGTGCAAATTAGTTGCTGAATGAAGCTACGAAAGAAAATGTAGTGAATGACTCATTTTAAATCGCAGCAAGAGGTGGAGAGGGAAGTGGTAAGAGAAGCTCGGAGAGAAGCTGTTTTTCTTTTTAACTGATCGGGGCAAAGAGGCGTGTGACGTAGCGCGCCAAAGGTTTAAAAGAAAGACCGCCATATACAGCGGCCATCGTCGGAGTGGACTGAGGCAGAGTGGGTTGGCTTTGGCTCAATCAGGTTTCGGCGAGAACAGACAGAGGTGAGGTTTGAACGGGGCACGGCTGCGCAAGCACGTGGAAGTGATCAGCGGGGGAATTTAAAAAGCGAGCAGAGGCTGAGTACGAGCTTCACTCCAGGTGAGGTAAAGCTGAGCAAGCTCTTTTAATTAATCTAATTAATGTAGGTAATGGAGTAATTAAGTAGGTAATGGAGGCAGCAGTTAGGGCAGTTGAGTGCTCCGTTTGCAGTACGTGGGAAGTCAGGGCGAGCACAATTGTCCCTGATGACTACACCTGTAATAGGTGCGTCCAGCTGCAGCTCCTGACAAACCGTGGTAGGGAATTGGAGCTGGAGCTGGATGAACTTCAGATCATTCGGGAGGCAGAGGCAGAAATAGACAGGAGTTTCAGGGAGATATTCACCCCTAGGAGTCAGGAGACAGGTATTTGGGTGACTGTCAGGAGAGGGAAGGGGAATAGACAGGAAGAGCAGAGCACCCCTGTGGCTGTTCCCATCAACAATAAGTATACTGTTTTGGATACTGTTGGTGGGGATGACCTACCAGGGAAAAGTTGCAGTGGTTGCATCTCTAGCACCGAGACTTGACCCTCAGCTCAGGAGGGAAAAGAGGAGAGCAGTAGTGATAGGGAATTCAATAGGAGGTTCTGTGGAAGAGATCGAGAATCCCAGATGGTCTGTTGCCTCCCTGGTGCCAGGGTCTGCGAAATCCCGGATCAAGTTCTCAGTATTCTCGAGAGGGAGGGTGAGCAGCCTGATGTCGTGGTCCATGTAGGGACCAGTGACGTGGGTGGGAAGAGTGAGGAGGTCCTGAAAGGTGAGTTTAGAGAGCTAGGTGCCAAGTTAAAGGACAGGACCTCCAGGATAGCAATCTCAGGATTGCTACCAGTGCCACGTGCAGGTGGGTTTAGAAATAGTAAGATAGTGCAGATCAACTCGTGGCTGAAGACATGGTGCAGGAGGGAGGGCTTCAGATTTATAGATAATTGGGCAGTTTTCCAGGGAAGGTGGGACCTGTTCCGGCAGGACAGTTTACATCTGAACTGCAGGGGGACAAATATTCTTGCAGGTAGATTTGCTAGAGAGGCTCCAATGGATTTAAACTAGATACAAGAGGGGGAGGGGAACCAGAGTGTAGGAACAGATGTATAGGAGAAGGAAGAAAAAGACAGTAAAGTTGGAGACAAACAGAGAGGAGGAGGTGGAGAATTTCTTAACTGCATTTATTTTAATGCTAGGAACATTGTAAGAAAGATGGATGAGCTTAAAGCATGGATTGATACCTGGAAATATGATGTTGTAGCTAGTAGTGAAACGTGGTTATAGGAGGGGTGTGATTGGCAACTAAATATTCCTGGATTTCGTTGCTTCAGATGTGATGGAATCTGAAGGACAAGAGGGGGAGGTATTGCGTTGCTTGTCAGAGAAAATATTACAGCGGTACTCTGGCAGGATAGATTAGAGGGGTCATCTAGGGAGGCTATTTGGGTGGAATTGAGGAATGGGAAAGGTGTAGTAACACTTATAGGGGTGTATTATGACCAGCTAATGGGGAGTAAGAATTGGGAGGAGCAAATTTGCAAGGAGATAGCAGATATTTGTAGTAAGCACAGGGTTGTGATTGTCAGAGATTTTAATTTTCCACACATAGACTAGGAAGCCCATACTGTAAAAGCGATGGATGGTTTGGAGTTTGTAATATGTGTGCAGGATAGTTTTTTGCAGTAATACATAGAGGTACTGACTATAGAAAGGGTAGTGTTGGATCTTCTGTTAGGGAATGAAATAGGTCAGGTGACGGAGGTATGTGTTGGGGAGTACTTCGGGTCCAGTGATCACAATAGCATTAGTTTCAATATAATTATGGAGAAGAATAGGACTAGACCCAGGGTTAAGTTTTTTTATTGGAGAAGGGCTAACTTTGAGGAGATGCCAAAGGATTTGGAAGGAGAAAATTGGGACAATTTGTTTTATGGGAAGGATGTAATAGAGAAATGGAGGTCATTTAAAGGTGAAATTTTGAGGGTACAGAATCTTTATGTTCCTGTTAGGTTAAAAGTTTGAGAGAGCCATGGTTTTCAAGGGATATTGGAAAGTTGGTTAGGAAAAAGAGAGAGATCTACAATAAATATAGGCAGCATGGAGTAAATGAGGTGCTCGAGGAATATAAGAAGACTCTTAAGAAAGAAATTAGAAAAGCTAAAAGAAGATACGAGGTTGCTTTGGCAAGTAAGGTGAAAATAAATCCGAAGGGTTTCTACAGTTATATTAATAGCAAAAGGATAGTGAGGGATAAAATTAGTCCCTTAGAGAATCAGAGTGGACAGCTATGTGTGGAGCTGAAAGAGATGGGGGAGATTTTGAACAAATTCTTTTCTTCAGTATTCACTAAGGAGAAGGATATTGAACTGTGTAAGGTAAGGGAAGCAAGTAGGGAAGTTATGGAAACTATGACGATTAAAGAGGAGGAAGTACTGGTGCTTTTAAGGAATATAAAAGTGGATAAATCTCCAGATCCTGACAGGATATTCCCTAGGACCTTGAGGGAAGTTAATGTGGAAATAGCAGGGGCTCTGACAGAAACATTTCAAATGTCATTAGAAACGAGGATGGCGCTGGAGGATTGGCGTATTGTTCATATGGTTCCATTGTTTAAAAAGGGTTCTAAAAGTAAACCTAGCAATTATAGGGCTGTCAGTTTGACGTCAGTAGTGGGTAAATTAATGGAATGTATTCTTAGAGATAGTATATATAATTATCTGGATAGACAGGGTCTGATTAGGATCAGTCAACATGGATTTGTGTCTGGAAGGCCATGTTTGACAAATCTTATTGAATTTTTTGAAGAAGTTACAAGGAAAGTTGACGAGGGTAAAGTAGTGGATGTTGTCTATATGGTCTACAGTAAGGCCTTTGACAAGTTTCTACACAGAAGGTTAGTTAGGAAGGTTCAATCGTTAGGTATTAATATTGAAGTAGTAAAATGGATTCACCAGTGGCTGGATGGGAGATGCCAGAGAGTAGTGGTGGATAACTGTTTGTCAGGTTGGGAGCCAGTGACTAGTGGTAGAGTGGTAGAGGCAGGTTCAGTATAGTCATTTAAGGTAAAATTGGACAGGTATATGGACAGGAAAGGAATGGAGGGTTATGGGCTGAGTGCAGGTAGGTGGGACTAGGTGAGAGTAAACATTTGGCACGGACTAGAAGGGCCGAGATGGCCTGTTTCCGTGCTGTAATTGTTATATGGTTATTCCAGGATCAAGTATACTTACATTTCTCTGAACTTTCGGTGTTCTGTTTGAACTTTGCTGCTTCTTCAGCAGTCAGGTCTCCTTGACGGAGCACTACTACTTGTGGCTGCTCATCTTCTTCATCGCTTGGCCCACTGTCACTGTCAACTGGAGCAACTTGCTGCTTCTGAAAGACCGATGTAAAACATCCCATGGCATTACACGGAAGAAGATGACATCTACTTCTCAACCAAAGCCACCAAGACATCTTTGTCCACTTTCACGTTGATTCTTAAGGGATCATGCAGTTTGCAGACTGTCCATCACAATTCTTGGCTTACAATGATGCCCCTATCTCAGAAGCACAAACTTCAGACACAGTTATAATGCCAGAAAGCACACTGAGGTATCAAAGTCAGAGATTAATTCAGTTCTCTTGAAATGAATGTTATCATTGCATTGGCCTTCTGTAACACCAACTCAACCTGCACGTTAATCTCTGGGAAATCCTGCACAAGAAGTCCCTTGCACGTCTGATTTTTAAATAGTCTACACCTTTATTCTAATCATAAACAAGACAATTCGACCATAACTGCTGGTACAGTACACATTAAAAACAAGATGTTTCTTAGGACCATGGTGCTGCATGAAACAATACAAAAACTACACTGAACTACATAAAACAACACAAAAAACAACACCAGACTACAGACCTACCTAGGACTGCATAAAGTGCAAAAAACAGAGCAGACATTACAATAAATAATAAACAAGACAATAGGCACAGTAGAGGGCAGTAGGTTGGTGTCAGTACATTCAATTAGGCTCATAAGGCAAGACCTCCCTTTCACAAAGCCGTGCTGACTACTCTTAATCATATTATATCTCTCCAAATGTTCATAAATCCTGCCTCTCAGGATCCTCTCCATCAACTTACCAACCACTGAGGTAAGACTCACTGGTCTATAATTTCCTGGGCTATCTCTACTCCTTTTCTTGAATAAAGGAACAACATCCACAACCCTCCAATCCTCTGGAACATCTCTGTCCCCATTGATGATCATCGCCAGAGGTTCAGCAATCTCCTCCCTCACCTCCCACAGTAGCCCGGGGAACATTTCGTCTGGTCCCAGCGACTTAAGCAACCTAATGCTTTCCAAAAGCTCCAGCAAATCCTCTTTCTTAATATCTGAACGCTCCAGCTTTTCAGTCTGGTGAAAGTCATCACTACAATCACTAAGAGCCTTTTCCAAAGTGAATACTTAAGTATTCATTAAGTACCTCTGCTATTTTCCTCTGGTTCCATACACACTTTCCCACTGTCACATTTGATAGGTCCTATTCTTTCACATCTTATTCTCTTGCTCTTCACATTCTTGCAGAATGCCTTGTGGTTTTCCTTAATCCTGCTCGTCAAGGCCTTCTCATAGCCCCTTCTGGCTCTCCTAATTTCCTTCTTAAGCTCCTTCCTAGTATCCTTATAATCTTCTAGATCTCTAACATTACCTCACTCTCTGAACCTTTTGTAAGCTTTTCTTTTCTTCTTGACTAGATTTATTACAGCCTTTGTACACCACAGTTCCTGTGCCCTACCATAACTTCCCTGTCTCATTGGAACATACCTATACAGAAATCTACACAAATATCCCGAATATTTGCCACATTTCTTTCGTACTTTTCCCTGAGAACATGTTTCCAATTTAAGCTTCCAATTTCCTGCCCGATAGCCTCATAATTCCCCTTACTCCAATTTAAAGCTGTTCTAACTTGTCTGTTCCTCTCTCTCCAATGCTACTGTAAAGGAGACAGAATTATGATCACTATCTCCAAAATGCTCTCCCACTAAGAGATCTGACACCTGACCAGGTTCATTTCCCAATACCAGATCAAGTACAGCCTCTCCTCTTGTAGGCTTATCTACATACTGGTTCAAAAATCGGAGGTGCAGAGAGACTTTGAAGTCTTCGTACAAGACTCCCTGGTTAACTTACAGGTTGATTCTGTGGCAAAGGTGCCATTTAAAATGTTGGCATTTATTTCAAGGGGAATAGAATATAAAAGCAAGGAGATAATGCTGAGGCTTTTATAAGACACTAGTCAGGCTGCACTTGGAGCATTGTCAACAGTTTTTTGCCCCTTATCTCAAAAAGGATGTACTGTCATTGAAGACTGTCCTGAGGAGGTTCATGAGGATGATTCCAGAAATGAAGGAGTTAACATCTGAGAAGTGTTTGGTTCTGTTCTCACTGTTATTTCAAAGAATGTGGGTGGATCTTATTGAATCCTGCTGAATGTTGAAAGGACTAGATAAAGTAGATGTGGAAAGAATGTTTCCTATGGTAGAGGTATCCAGAACTAGTGGGCACAGCAAAATTGAGGGTTAATCTTTTAGAAGAGGTGAGGAGGAATTTTTTTTTAAAACAGAGAGTAATGAATCGTGGAATGCTCTGCCACAGACAGCAGTGGAGGCCAAGTCCATGGGTATATTCAAGGTGGAAGTTGATAAGTTTCCTGATCGGTCTGGGCATCGAAGGATATGGCGAGAAGGCAGGTGTATGGAGTTGAGTGGGATCTATGATCAGCCATGGTGGAATAGCAGAGAAGACTGAATGGCCTAATTCTGCTCCTATGTCTTATGGATGTCCTTTGTCACCTGTCCACATCGCTGGCCTTTAAACATGAAGTGATGGCCTGACCTCTTAACTCCTCCACATTCCTGCCCCTAAACCATAACCTTAATTTTAAGACCCCTCATCACTGTCCCTAAATCCTAACGTGGCCAAAACTCAGTAAGTCACAGAAACCAGCCACCCCTCCATGGATTCAGTACCTAGTTCTCCCTTCCTCAGGAAGCAGCCACTGTAAACAAAAATCCCTCAAACTGTTGTCCCTATCAGAGAAAATGTTATAAAAAATCAAGATCAAGGACAGTTTCTAGTCTGCTTTTATAAGACCACCCAACTTCAATAAGATGGACACCCGACCTCCCAATCTCCTTTGTCCCGTCCTTTAACCAGACTGTCTACCTACAATGCACTTTGTCTGAAACCGCTATCGCTTTCCCTTGTACTACCTCAATGTACTGATATGATAATCTATATGGAGACGTGAAAAGAGTTCACTGTGCTCAGCACACCTATCAAAACCGATTTAGAGGTCATAGATAGGGTTAATGTCGGCAATATTTTCCCAGGGTTGGAGACACGAGAACTAGGTTTAGGTAAGAGGGGAGAGATTTAATAGGAACCTGAGGGACATTTTCACCGAAAGGATTGAGCAGTAAGTACAGCTGCCAGAGCAACGCAGACAAAATGCTGGAGGAACTCAGCAGGCCAGGCCAGGCAGCATCCATGGCAAAAAGTCCAGAGGAGGTTTCGGTACTCTCTGCCAGCATTTTGTGTGTGTTGCTCCTTCTCTCTTGTTGATGGCTGCCACAGGAAGTGGCTGAGGCCGGTGGTTACAAACATGGGGAGGGGAGGGGAGGGGAGGGGCTCAGGCCGGACCCACCTTGGTGTCCACGGTCGGTCCTGGCGAATAGCCAACACCCTCCTTGAACCTGCGGATGAAGGCAGGCTCCGGCTTCACGAACGACACGTTATTCTTTCGGTTCATGTCGCGGCCTCCCTCCCACTGCCTTTGTGTCACGTGCAGCGGGCCGGCGGCCATCTTTGTGACGTCACCAAGATGGCTTCGGCCGCAGCGGCAACACGAGATCCTGGTAACGTGACACATCGCCCAGCGGCTCCCCCTGTCACGTGATAGCAGAGAGGCGCCAACATTTAAACTAAGTTTATCTGGCGAGTTGTGCGGTTCACAGCGGTGATGGGCCCTGGGGATGAAGGTGAGTGGTTATTGTCACTGTTTCTCGGATGAAACCGCCCGATTCCCCATCTCAGCGCTGGACTCTCACCGTCCTCCCAGAATGGCCAGTTTGGGGCTCCCTCTCCCAGTGAAGACCGAATGACTTTCCCGGCCGGGGTCTCCTCGTTTCTCCCAGACCATCCAGGTAGCCTTTAATAGTCTCAGGGCTGCCACAATCCTTTTGAGGTGGTATGTCAAAGAACGCCGGGAATAACTTTCGGTATTTGCATATCCGCCTAAAAGCAGATTTACCGCCGTATCTAACTGCAAAACATTTCTACGCAAATGGTGGGCAGACAACTCAGTGTATACGACAATAATAAAGTAAAGCCAGTGTGTTTGACAAATGAGCCACAAAGGAAGTGGTGGAACACCTCCCTCCACAACCAAATAACTGTAGCTCAAGCACAAATGATGAGATGCATCAGTAAGGGAACTGACTTGGAATGATGGCTATAAGTGGTGATGGTTTCCAGACAGTTACACACAGTAAAATGCTGATACAAAAGCAAATGTGTGACATAAAATGTGATTTGTTTTGTGACCTTCACTTGTCTTTCTTCAGGTGATGCGACTGAGGCACTGCCTAGCCAGTCACTGAGGTAAGGAAATAGTTCTGAATTAATTATACTCGCAGCCCTTGAGAAAATCCAGGGTATTCAAATAAGTCGTCTATTCATTGTTCAGCTTGGTTACTAATTGCTGTAAACCCACCAGACTAATTTTGTGTGAAGGGTCTGCCTAAAATGTCGACTGTACTCTTTTCCATAGATACTGCCTGGCCTGTTGGGTTCCACCAGCACCTTGTGTGTGTAAGGGGCTGAGGAGAGCAAGAAGGAGGGATGAGATGGCGAGTAGGGTAAAGGAAAACCCCAAGGCATTCTTCAATTATTGAAGGACAAAAGGATGATAGGAGTGAAGTTAGGACTGATTAGAGATAAAGGTGGGAAGATATGCCTGGAGGCTGTGGAAGTGAGCGAGGTCCTTAATGAATACTTCTCTTCAGTAGTCACCAATGAGAGGGAACTTGATGATGGTGAGGACAATATGAGTGAGGTTGATGTTCTGGAGCATGTTGATCTGCCTTAATATCTTGATCTGCCTTAAGAGGTGTTGGAGTTGTTAAAATACATTAGGATGGATAAGTCCCTGGGGCCTGACAGATATTCTCCAGGCTGCTCCACGAGGCAAGGGAAGAGATTGCTGAGCCTCTGGCTAGGATCTTTACATCCTCATTGTCCACAGGAATGGTACCGGAGGATTGGAGGGAAGTGTATGTTGTCCCCTTGTTCAAAAAAGTTAGTAGGGATTGTCTGGGTAATTATAGAACAGTGAGCCTTACGTCTGTGGTGGGAAAGCTGTTGGAAAAGATTCTTAGAGATGGGATCTATGGGTATTTAGAGAATCATGGTCTGATCAGGGACAGTCAGCATTGCTTTGTGAAGGGCAGATCGTGTCTAACAAGCCTGTTAGAGTTCTTTGAGGAGATGACCAGGCATATAGATGAGGGCAGTGGATGTGACCTACATAGGTTTTAGAAAGGCATTTGACAATGTTCCACACGGGAGGCTTATTCAGAAAGTCAGAAGGCGTGAGATCCTGGGAGGTTTGGCCAGGTGGATTCAGAATTGGCTTGCCTGCAGAAGGCAGAGGGTCGTGGTGGAGGGAGTACATTCAGATTGGAGGGTTGTGACTAGTGGTGTCCCACAAGGATCGGTTCTGGGATCTCTACTTTTCGTGATTTTTATTAATGACCTGGATGTGGGGGTAGAAGGGTGGGTTGGCAAGTTCGCAGACGACACAAAGGTTGGTGGTGTTGTGGATAGTGCTGAGGATTGTCGAAGATTGCAGAGAGACATTGATAGGATGCAGAAATGGGCTGAGAAGTGGCAGATGGAGTTTAACCCAGAGAAGTGTGAGGTGGTACACTTTGGAAGGACAAACTCCGAGGCAGAGTACAAAGTAAAAGGCAGGATACTTGGTAGTGTGGAGGAGCAGAGGGATCTGGGGGTACATGTCCACTGATCCCTGAGAGTTGCCTCACAGGTAGATAGGGTAGGTAAGAAAGCTTATGGGGTGTTAGCTTTCATAAGTTGAGTAATAGAGTTTAAGAGTCGCGAGGTAATGATGCAGCTCCATAAAACTCTGGTTAGGCCGCACTTGGAGTACTGTGTCCAGTTCTGGTCGCCTCACTATAGGAAGGATGTGAAAGCATTGGAAAGGGTACAGAGGAGATTTACCAGAATGTTGCTTGGTTTAGAGAGTATGCATTATGATCAGAGATTAAGGGAGCTAGGGCTTTACTCTTTGGAAAGGAGGAGGGTGAGAGGAGACATGATAGAGGTATACAGATATTAAGAGGAATAGGCAGAGTGGACAGCCAGTGTCTCTTCCCCAGGGCACCACTGCTCAGTACAAGAAGACATGGCTTTAAGGTAAGGGGAGGGAAGTTCAAGGGGGATATTAGGGGAAGGATTTTTACTGAGAGAGTGGTTGGTGTGTGGAATGCACTGCCTGAGCCAGTGGTGGAGGCAGATACACTAGTGAAGTTTGAGACCATAAGACAGGTAAATGTAGGAATTTAAGGTGGGGGGTTATATGGAAGGCAGGGTTTAAGGGTCAGCACAACATTGTGGGCTGAAGGGCCTGTACTGTGCTGTACTACTCTATGTTCTATGTAATTTTGTGTAGGATTCTTTGGAACTGTGCCGAGTTGATTAATGTCTTGGTTTACACTGAACTAAATCCATTTTGTTCAGGAAAGGTGTTGGGGAAATTAATTTGCTAAGAGAATTCGATTAAAGTTGATCGCAAGGAAGTTAGATATGTACTTTGAAGTAAAGACAGCTTTATTCATGATATTGTGGGGAGTGGAACTGCTAACTGGGTTTCGAACTCCAAACAATAGTGTACAGCTCCTTTTATGCATGTACAAATAGATTGCAAAAGCAAAGTTTGTTGATTCCCTTGTAAATTACAAGAAATAAGCTAGGTTCACATGCAGTTCTCTTGCGAAAAGCTATGCACATAGCAACAGCCAAAATTTTAAAAATTCAATCCTGTGTTACAAGTTTTTATTAACGAAGACAGTGTGTCCCGTATCTTGGAGAAACTCAGCAGGCCGGGCAGCATTTATGGAAGAGAGCAAGCTGTCTACATTTCTGGCCGAAACCCTTCATCTGCACTGGGGGATAAAAGATGAGAAGTTGGAGCAAGTAGGTAGGAGGAGGGGATAGTGAAAACCAGAAGAGGGAAAGGGGTGAACTAAAAAGCTGAGAAGCTGATAGGTGAAAGGGATAAGGCTGAAGGAGAAGGGGGAATCTGGTGTTATTAAAAGGCTTAGATTTTCTGTTGGTTTACCCGGACGGCATACTTGATGCCAGTGCATCCAAATCGGAACATTTGTGCACTCTTATCCAGCATTTAAGCCAACATGGGTTATATACACATATGTATTTTAGTATTTATTTATTGTGGTTTTTTTTTTATTATGGGGTTCTTCATCTTTTGTGTTTTGTGCTGAATGAGATCTGGAGTAACTTGTTCTCTTTTACACTTGTGTACTGGAAATTACATTAAATCATCTTGAATACTGACTTTGTGCCCCCCCCCCCCCCCCAGACAACACAAACACCTACAGTATGTCAGGGTGCTGTTCATCAACTATGGCTCAGCGTTTAATACCATCATTCCCACAATCCTGATGGAGAAGTTGCAGACCCTGGGCCTCTGCAATTGGATCCTTGACTTCCTAACGGGAAGACCTGACAATCAATACTGGCGCACCTCAGGGGTGTGTGCTTAGCCCACTGCTCTACTCTCCATATACACATGACTGTGTGGCTAGGCAGAGCTCAAATACCATCTATAAATTTGCTGATGATACAACCATTGTTGGTAGAATCTCGGGTTGTGACAAGAGAGCGTACAGGAGTGAGATATGCCAACTAGAGTGGTGCAGTAGCAACAGCCTTGCACTCAATATCAGTAAGACGAAAGAGCTGATTGTGGACTTCAGGAAGGGCAAGATGAAGGAACACATACCAATCCTCATAGAGGGATCAGAAGTGGAGAGAGTGAGCTGCTTCAAGTTCTTGGGTGTCAAGATCTCTGAGGATCTAACCTGATCCCAACATATTGATGCAGTTATAAAGAAGGCAAGACAGCAGCTGTACTTCATTAGGAGTTTGAAGGGATTTGGCATGTTAACAAATACACTTAGAGACTTTTATAGATGTGCCGTGGAGAGCATTCTGACAGGATGCATCACTGTCTGGTGGGGGGCGGTGGGTTACTGCACAGGACCAGCTGAAAGAAAAGGTTGTAAATTTAGTCGACTCCATCTTGGGTTCTAGCCAACAACGTACTCAGGACATCTTCAAGGAGCGGTGACTCAGAAAGGCAGTTTCCATTATTGAGGACCTCCAGCACCCAGGGCATGCCCTTTTCTCACTGTTACCATCAGGTAGGAAATACAGAAACCTGAAGGCATATGCTCAGCGATTCAGGAACAGCTTCTTCCCCTCTGCCATCCGATTCCTAAATGGACATAGAACCCTCGGGCACTACCTCACTTTTTTAATATGTAGTATTTGTTTTTTTTCATGGTTTTTAATCTATTCAATATACATATACTCTAATTGATTTATTTATTATTATTATTTTGTTTTCTTCTATATTGTGTATTGCATTGAACTGCTGCTGCTAAGTTAACAAATTTCACATCACAAGCCGGTGATAATAAACCTGATTCTAAATTATCCCTAGTGATAGTGATAGAAACTGGGGGAGTTGTTAGGAATGTAGGAAGATTAATATGTGTTAGTGTTAATGGGTGTTTCATGTTTTGCTCATATTTAGCAGGCAAAACATCCTATTTCCTTGCTGTGGCTGATAAATTCTTGTTTGTTTTCTGCACTTTAACCACTTTGGTTTTTAAATCTAAAGCCTGTACTCGTTTTCATTTGAGCATATTGTCAGGACTATTAAGCCACAGTAATACTGGCATGGTTTGAAATGCATAGATGTGACTGGAGCTTTGTCATTGCAGTACGGAAGGTGATTCTGTCAAGGTCTTTGTAAGGGTGCGTCCAGTGAAGAACACGGGGCTGTGTTCCGATGGAGGACCTGGGCTGTGTTTGTCAGTCCTCTCGCCAAACACTATTCGTCTCAGCTCAAAACCTGAACCAAAAGTTTTCACGTTTGATCATGTGGCTGATATGGACATTACCCAGGTATAGTTTTAAAAAAAACTTGGATGTTTACAGTGAACAGCTATTTAAACAAAATGTAGCCAGATAATAAAATTGCTTCCTCAACATTTATCACAAATCCTACCTTTGGGTTCACATGTTAAACAGGGGTTTTGTCTGAGTGGGTGTATGAGTTCCCATGACTGTTTCTAAATGGCAGCTAACTCTGTGCCTGACTATTGATCCTCCCCATTTTTTAACTGTATGCATATGTAAGTATAATAACTGAGACTGGAGTGCTCTGGGTTCTGGAGTGGAGTCAGAGAAAGTTTTTCATTTGTCCTGTAGATTGGTTGCACTCTAGAAAGAAGCAAAGTTTGAGGAGAGGGTGAGAAGATTTCAGGGAAATTATGTAATTTTGCCACACAGACATAAACTGATAAGTAGATGAACTATCGTACCATCCAAACTCTGAATAAGAGATTACCAGGTAAATAGTGAAGATGATTTAAGGATGATCTGAAAGCCTCCTTTGAGAATGTGTTCTATCCTCAGTGATTTGTACAAAACTCTTATCAATTTCCATGCAGAGGGAAGGAGGATCATTTGGGATGTAGAGAATCAGTATCATGCAAAGTATAGGTCTGGTCTGTGGGTTGAGATTCTAAATTGGAGAAAGGCCAATCTTGATGGTATCAGAAAGGATGCACCGGAGAGTGGCGAATCTGTGGAATCTTTGCCTCAGGCAGCTGTGGAGGCCAAGTCTTTATGTATATTTACCGCAGAGGTTGATAGGTGCTTGATTGGTCTGGGCATGTAGGGATACAGGGAGAAGGCAGAAGAGGTTTGAGAGGAAAATTGGATCAGCTGTGATGAAATGGCAGAGCAGACTTGATGGGCCAAATGGCCTAATTCTGCTTGTATCTTTTATGGTCTTATGACCTGGCAAGTGTGGATTGGGATGGGCTGTATTCTGGCAAAAGTATCCTTGGTAAATTGTAGGCCTTCAAAAGTGAAACTTTGAGAGTTTATAAATGGTAAGATAACAGGTTTAGGCAACCTTGATTTTCAAGAGATATTAAAGCCCTGGTAAGAAGAAAATGGTGCAGGGCAGTTAAAGACAGGTGGGAATAAATAAGGTACTTGAGTTTAGGAAATGAAAGGAGATTTAAGAAAGAAATTAATTTTTTTAATTGATTTTTAATGCATTTTCTACAACACTACAAATAAAAAAAAAACCCAAAAACAAAGTAGAAAATTAGTACAGTGCAAGATAAACATACAATAGTAATATAATACAAAATAAGATAGTTGAGAAAGCACCCAAGTTGAAGTCATGTAAAGTTAGTGTCCTCCCCAAGCCCCACAACAAAAAAACAACCAAAACAAAATGTAGAAAATATAAATCAGAACATTCAAACCCCCAAAACTGTAAATACACTTGAAAACAGAAGATAACAATGCCCACTACCAAAAAAAAGCAGAAAGCAAGGGACTGAAAAAAAAACTTAAGAGGAAAATTATGAAAATTCTCAAAAGGTCCCCAGACCTTATGAAACTTTATATCCGAATTAAGAAATGAATAATGGATTTTTTTCAAGGTCTAAACAGGACATGATATCGTTAAGCCATTGAGCATGTGTGGGTGGGGCAACATCTCTCCATCGAAAGAGGATTTGACGTCTAGCCAGGAGAGAAGCAAAAGATAATATTCGACATTTAGTCGAACTCAAGCATATATCTGTCTCACCCAAAAAACCGAACAGAGCAATTAAAGGGTTAGGTTCTAAGTGGTGATTCAGAATACAGGATAAGGTTATAAAAAATTCTTTCCAAAATTTCTCTAAGCTAGGACAGGTCCAGTACATATGAATAAGGGAGGCCTCGCCACTTTTGCATTTATCACAAAGATGACTAATATTAGGGTAAAATTGAGATAATTTAGATTTGGACATATGGGCTCTATGAACAATCTTAAACTGTAAAAGACAGTGGCAAGCACAGAGAGAAGTTGAATTAACCGATTTGAGAATTGAGTCCCAAATCTCATCAGATAAAGGGATATTTAAGCAGGCATGGGCAAACTACGGCCCGCGGGCCATATGCGGCCCGTAAAACTTTTTAATCCGGCCCGCAGAACTTGATGAAATTATATTAATAAACCTTGTTAACGTTTTTTCCCCGCAATTCTGGCGTTTTCCCAATAGATGACGCACTATATACATTGACTTTTGTTGAGGTGCAGCGTATTACTCCACATTTGCACTTTACTCTTTGTTCGGCTCGACCTATTTGTGTGAACAGGCGTTCAGCGTCAGGAACATCAACAAAGCCAGCCACAGATCCAAGTTAACTGACCAACACCTCAGATCGGGGTGGGCAAACTTTTTGACTTGTGGGCCACAAAGGGTTCTAAAATTTGACAGGGGGGCCGGACCAGGAGCAGATGGACGGAGTGTTTTGGTAATACACCTCATAAGAGAAAATAAAATATCATGGGATATGTAGAAAACATGTGCTTTAATTTCAATTGAAAATGAACAAATGCATTACAACAAAATATCTGTCTTTGAAGACCCATGGTATTTAGCTATTTATTGAAATGACTTTTAAAACACTGAAAATTAAATGAATAAAATACAGCTTTTTTTAATAGTAACAGTTATTATTTTAAAGCACTGAAAATTCGGTTATCCTTCAAGATATTATCATCATCACTCTCCTCCTGACTGTCTTTATTTCAAAAACGGTAGGAGATGCAGGTCTACTTGTCCTGCTCCTTCTTATTCAATTGTCCCCTGTGCCAAAACTCAACAACGACCAGCACAAAGACAGAACAATGACAGCGCGCCAGCATGCAGAGCGTGTTATTTGATCTGGAGCGCATTTTTTATTTTGAGAACGTACGTGCACCTGCGCACTACTCATGTCCATCACTTAACAGAAATAACATGTAACATGCAAGGCTTATTGAAAAAAATATTTTCAAATGCATTTTTTACATAACACAACGAAGAAACTTGTTTTTAATTTCAGTGGGAACAGTGTTGTTGGTCCCCCTTTTTAGCCAGCACATCAAAGTCTGGATTTAGTTTTGTTGTGGCGATTCTCAGGATGGATCTGAGGTGTTGGTCAGTTAACTTGGATCTGTGGCTGGCTTTGTTGATGTTCATGACGCTGAACGCCTGTTCACACAAATAGGTCAAGCCGAACAAAGAGTAAAGCGCAAATGTGGAGTAATACGCAGCACCTCAATGCGTCAAAGGTCAATGCGTCATCTATTGGGAAAACGCCAGAATTGTGGGGAAAAAACATTAACAAGGTTTATTAATATAATTTCATCAAGTTCTGCGGGCCGGATTAAAAAGCTTTACGGGCCGCATATGGCCCGCGGGCCGTAGTTTGCCCATGCCTGCCTCAGATCCATCCTGAGAATCGCCACAACAAAACTAAATCCAGACTTTCTTTCTTTCTAAATCTTTTTATTAATATTAGTAATATGGACAGAATACAGATGATATATTGATAAAGAAATTACCAACATACACATTCCATTACATATGAAAAAAAAACATACATAATAGTTACAATATAAATGAGTTTACCAAGACATAAGCCATAAGATATATGTATGGACATAGTAAATCTAAGTATTTCATAATGTATAATATAAAAAAAACAGAAAAAAGAAAGAAAAAAAAACAAAAAAAATTTATATAATGCAAAACTAACTAATCTAATAACTATAACTAATAAGTAATATAAAAGAAAAAAAAACGAACAAAAGAGAAGGAAAAAAAAAGTGGGCTGTTTATAATATCTCACAAAAATAAGTATTCATCAATGCCGTCACTTCCGGTCCTCTCAAAATACATAAGCTAAAAGCTGGGAAATCAAATGTACTTGGCACAGGGTCATATTACATCATATGAAAATGTTGAATAAATGGTCTCCATAACTTTTCAAATTTAATAGGTCTCAAAAGTACCACTTCTAATTTTTTCTAAATTTAAACATAACATAGTTTGAGAGAACCAATTAAATATAGTGGGAGGATCAATTTCTTTCCAATTCAACAATATAGATCTTCTAGCCATCAGAGTTAGAAATGCAATCATTCGACGGGCTGAAGAAGATAAATGCTGTGAATCTAACATTGGTAAACCAAAAATTGCGGTAATAGGATGAGGTTGTAAATCAATATTCAAAACTGCAGAAATAATATCAAAAATATCTTTCCAATATTTCTCCAAAAATGAACACGACCAAAACATGTGAGTTAAAGACGCAATTTCAGAATGACATCTATCACAAATAGGACTTATATGAGAGTAAAAATGAGCTAATTTATCCTTGGACATATGGGCCCTATGTACAACCTTAAATTGTATTAGTGAATGTTTGGCACATAACGATGATGTATTAACTAATTGAAGAATTCTATCCCAATTCTCACTAGAAATACTAAAACTAAGCTCTCTTTCCCAATCCTGTTTAGTCTTATAAAGGGGCTCTGAACGTATCTTCATAATTATATTATAAAGTTTTGAAATAAGCCCTTTTTGAAAAGGGTCTAATTCAAATAAACTCTCCAAAGTATCTGAAGGCACAAAATTTGGAAACGTAGAGAGTACAGAACTTAAAAAATGTCTAATCTGTAAATATCTAAAAAAATGAAATCTCGGCAAGTTATATCTGTTGGATAATTGTTCAAAAGACATATAACAATTATCTAAAAATAAATCAGAAAATCTTAGTAATCCCTTAGTTTTCCAAGCTGAATAAGCTTGATCTATAATGGAAGGGTGAAAAAAACAATTAGATACAATAGGACTATTTAAAACGAATTGAGTCAACCCAAAAAATCTCCGAAATTGAAACCATATACGCAATGTATGTTTAACTATCGGGTTGTCAATTCGTTTCGGCAATTTAGAAAGAGCAAAAGGGAGAGAAGTCCCTAAAATAGAACCCAAAGCATAAGCTGATACCGATTTAGTTTCTAAACTCACCCAACAAGGGCCAAAAGATCCACCCCCATCTTTCAACCAGCATAACAAATATCTAATATTAGCTGCCCAATAGTAAAATCTGAAATTAGGTAATGCTAACCCGCCTTCCTTTTTTGTCTTCTGTAAATATGTTTTACCTAACCTGGGATTTTTATTCTGCCATATATATGAAGAAATTTTAGAGTCAACATTAGTAAAAAAAGATTTCGGGATAAAAATTGGTATCGCTTGAAAAATATATAAAAACTTAGGTAAAATAACCATCTTAATAGCATTAATCCTACCTATTAGAGATAGAGACAAAGGTGACCACTTAGTAAACAAACCTTTAATCTGATCAATTAAGGGTAAAAAATTAAATCCAAATAAATCTTTATGGTTCTTTGTGATTTTGATCCCTAAATAAGTAAAAGAGTCATTAACTAATTTAAAGGGTAAATTTCCATAAATTGGGACCCGTTTATTTAATGGAAACAATTCACTTTTATTAAGATTTAACTTATACCCAGAAAACTCACTAAATTGAGCCAATAATGATAAAACTGCTGGAATGGATTTCTCCGGGTTAGAAATGAATAGTAATAAATCATCTGCATACAAAGATAACTTATGAATATCTGTCCCACGATTAATACCCAAAATATCCTGTGATTGTCTGATGGCAATTGCCAAAGGTTCTAAGGCAATGTTAAATAGTAATGGACTAAGAGGACATCCCTGTCTAGTGCCCCGAAATAGGGGAAAAAAGGGAGATCTTTGATTATTGGTAACCACTGAGGCTACTGGAGTATGATAAATCAATTTAATCCATGATATAAATATCGGACTAAAATTAAACTTCTCCAACACATTAAATAAGTAAGGCCATTCAACTCTGTCAAATGCTTTCTCCGCATCTAATGAAATCACGCATTCTGAAGTATCATGTGAGGGAGTATAAACAATATTCAACAATCTCCTAATGTTAAAAAAAGAATAACGATTTTTAATAAAGCCAGTTTGATCATCTGAAATAATTTTGGGTAATACCTTCTCCAATCTAGATGCCAGTAACTTAGAAAAAATCTTGGAGTCTACATTCAATAAAGATATAGGTCTATAAGAAGCACAATTAGTAGGGTCTTTATCTTTCTTCAATATTAGAGAAATGGAAGCTCTATAAAAAGATTGTGGCAAATTCCCTAATCTAATGGCCTCCTCAAAAACCTTACCTAACCAAGGGGAAAGAGTAGCGGAAAAAAATTTAAAAAATTCAACTGTATAACCATCTGGACCCGGTGCTTTCCCAGAATTCATTGAGGAAATAGCCCCTTTAATTTCTACATCCGTAATAGGAGTATCCAATATCAAAAGATCATCAGATGATAACCTTGGAAAATTTAATTTCCCCAGAAAATCAGACATGGTATTATAATCTTGAGGAAATTCAGATTGATACAGGGAGGTATAGAAATCTTGAAATGCCTTATTTATCTCATCATGATTAACTGTCAGATTCCCATTCTGCTGACCAATCTTAGTGATTTGACGTTTAACCAGAGCATTCTTCAATTGACTAGCTAACAGTTTACCAGATTTATCACTATGTATATAAAAATCAGATTTAGTTTTCATTAATTGATTTTCAATCGAGGATGTAAGTAATAAACTATGTTCCATTTGAAGTTCAACCCTTTGTAAAGCTCCTTACTAGGAGCAATCGAATATTTCTTATCAATCTCTTTAATTTTATCAACCAATAAAAGAGTTTCCATCTTGATACGTTTCCTCAAACCAACAGAATAAGAAATAATCTGTCCACGTATATAAGCTTTAAAAGTGTCCCAAAGTGTTCCGCAGGAAATATCATCTGTAGAATTAGTTGAGAAGAAGAAGTCGATCTGCTCCTCCATAAATTTAATAAAGTCAGAGTCTTGCAACAAGGTAGAGTCAAATCGCCATTGTCTAGCATTAAAAGCTGTATCCGTAAATTTCATAGAAAGTAATAACGGAGCATGATCAGAGATAGCTATAATATCATAGTTACAACCGATTACCAATGGAATAAAACAAGAGTCTACAAAAAAATAATCAATTCTTGAATAAGAGTGATGAACATGTGAGAAAAAAGAAAACTCTTTGTCATTAGAATGCCGAAATCTCCAAACATCAAAAACTCCATTGTCAGTCAAAAAGGAGTTAATACAAGTGGCCGACTTATTAGGTAAAGTCTGAATAGATAAAGATTTATCCATCAGAGGATTTAAACAACAATTAAAGTCACCACCCATTATTAACTTATATTCATTTAGATTGGGTAAAGAAGTAAATAAAGACTTAAAAAAGTCCAGACAATCCACATTTGGAGCATAAACATTAACCAAAGCAACCTTTTTATTACAAAGTAAACCCGTAATTAACAAAAATCTGCCATTCGGATCCGAAAAAATATCATGTTGAACAAATGAAATAGAGGAGTCAATAAAAATTGAAACTCCTTTTACTTTAGCATTCGAATTGCATGATACTGTTGACCCCGCCAAAATCTAAAAAAACGAAATTTGTCCTCCCTCCTCACATGAGTTTCTTGTACAAAAATGATATGAGCATTAAGTCTTTGGAATACTTTGAAAATCTTCTTTCGTTTAATTGGATGATTTAAACCATTATTCCAAGACACAAAATTAATGGTCTGAGCCATAATTCTATAATCAACCCTTTGGTATAGAAAGGGTTAACCAACTTATAAACTCATGCACCCGGAAGAGGAACAAAAGTAGTGAGAAGACCCGGAAGTGACGACAACACAGACATATTTGAAGTTCAAAAACAGCCCGAATAAAAAAACTAACACAAACTGGTACAAAAAAAAATAGAATTAGAAAACAGACCATCCCCCCACCCCCGAGAAAAAGAGAAAAAGCCAAAATATGACTTAAAAAGAGAAAAAGTAAGACTAATCCTACCCCCATGTCAGCTGAAGAACACTCCATATAAAAAGGATATATATAAAAGAATCACCCCAACTTTAAAAATAAAATCGCTATAATAAAAACCATATTTCTAAGTATAGTTAGTTGTAAAAAGAATAAAAATATAATCACTAAAAACAATTATAACTCGGGCTCTGGCCCAGACAAAACAAAAAATATTTAAGCTGAGATAAGCGATGCCTTGTCTGGAAGAAACACGAAAAATATAAACATAATGCCATCTTAAGCAAAACCAAAAATCTTTTCCAAAAAACCACCATCTTAATCAAGGAAAAATTTACCTTCAAAGAATTAAAAATATACCTTCGAAGGAACAAAGTTAATAGACAAGTATGTAGTTAAATGATTAAAGTGTATAAGGCAAAACAATTAACATGACGCAAACACACTTTAACTTGAGTATAAAGTGTAGGATGAACCTACACCAATAACCAGATTATAATTCTGGTTTAAGAGATCGAGAACCATCTTACACGATCAGAATCATTCATTTATTAAAGACTGGTGTCTGTAGCAGTAGGGAAGTTCTCCTCCAGATATTTTCTCGCTTCTGAAGTTGAAAGGAAAACTTGTCGTGGAGCATTCGACGGAGAAATTCGAAGCTTCGCAGGGTATAGAAGCGCAGGTTTCAGATTTTTCTCATAACATTCAGCCATCAACGGTTTAAAAAGAAGCCTTCTTTTTAAAAGATCTGAACTAAAATCTTCGATCAGGCGGAAGGAAAAATCTTTGATTTTTATCATTCCTAGTCGACGAGCTGCTCTTATAACTTGTTCTTTGTCATGTACATAATGGAACCGGACAATTATCACCGAAGGTTTGTCTGTAACACTCGGTGATCGACGCCGAATTCTATGTGCCCGATCCAATAAAGGGGGGTTATTCGGGAAAATTGTCGGAAACGCTTCTTTTAAAAGTTGAGCAAAATATTTCGAAGGGTCATCTTTTTCTATGCCGTCTGGAAGACCAAGTATACGTACGTTCTGTCTTCTGGAGCGATTCTCAAAATCGTCACTCTTGGCTTTAAGGGCTTCCATCAGCTTAATGGTCGAAATTAAATCCTGTTGCAGTTTTCCAATAGTCAAATCTCGCTTCCGAGCTTCTTCTTGCAGAGACGCAATAAGAGCTTGTTGCTGTTTAATTACTAAATCCGTCTTAACCATGTACTCTTGAAAAGCCTTTATATCTTCTTTAAAAAATTGTTGTAGTTCAGCAAATTTTTGATCCAAAACCTCCATAAACAATTCAAAAGTTAATGGTGTTTGTTGTGTCGGAGCCTGCTTTTTTCCGTTACCGTTCGGATTACGTCCGGGATCCCGTCCCTTAGACCTGAGAGGCATTTCTGTTTGCATATCATCAAAAGTTCACAACAAACGCTTGGCAGTAAATCCAAAAAAAAAGAATAAAGAAACTTTCGGTATAGGTAAAAATAAGCTGAATAAGGGTGATCAAAGGTTAAAAAAAGTAAAAGTTATGGAGCGAATCCAAAACGGTACTCACTCCATGAGCGTCTCCAGCTGACTCAAATCCAGACTTTGATGCGCTGGCTAAAAAGGGAGACCAACAACACTGTTCCCACTGAAATTAAAAACAAGTTTCTTCGTTGTGTTATGTAAAAAATGCATTTGAAAATATTTTTTTTCCAGAAGCCTTACATGTTACATGTCATTTCTGTTAAGTGATGGACATGAGTAGTGCGCAGGTGCACGTACGTCCTCAAAATAAAAAATGCGCTCCAGATCAAATAACGCGCTCCGCATACTGGCGCGGTCATTGTTCTGTCTTTGTGCTGGTCGTTGTTGAGTTTTGGCACGGGACAATTGAATAAGAAGGAGCAGGACAAGTAGACCTGCGTCTCCTACCGTTTTTGAATTAAAGGCAGTCAGGAGGAGAGTGATGATGATAATATCTTGAAGGATAACAGAATTTTCAGTGCTTTAAAATAATAACTGTTACTATTAAAAAAAGCTGTATTTTATTCATTTAATTTTCAGTGTTTTAAAAGTCATTTCAATAAATAGCTAAATACCATGGGACTTCAAAGACAGATATTTTGTTGTAATGCATTTGTTCATTTTCAATTGAAATTAAAGCACATGTTTTCTACATACCCCATGATATTTTATTTTCTCTTATGAGGTGTATTACCAAAACACTCCGTCCATCTGCTCCTGGTCCGGCCCCCCTGTCAAATTTTAGAACCCTTTGTGGCCCACAAGTCAAAAAGTTTGCCCACCCCTGTATTTAAGTGATGCTCCCAAGCCATTCTAATTTTATCCACAGGGGCACGCCGTAAGGCTACTAATTTATCACGGATAAAGGATATTAAGCCTTTACCCAGTGGATTAATAGAAAGAAATAAATCCATTGCATTTTTCTCGGGCATTTCAGGGAAGTTAGGAATTAAAGAATTGATGAAGTGTCTGATTTGGAGATATCTAAAGAAATGGGCATTAGGCAGATTGAACTTAGCAGAGAGCTATTGAAAGGATGCTAAGCGATTATCGATAAAAAGATCTTCAAAATACCTAATGCCCTTTCTATACCGATCATAGAATGTTGAATCATACATAGTAGGTAGAAAAAGATGATTATGTAAGATAGGACTAGAAAGGGAAAAACCATAAAAGCCATAAAATTTCCTAAACTGGGCCCATATTCGCAAAGTATGTCTAACGAGGAGTAACAATTAGTCTAGACAAACTACTAGGGAGTGCAGGACCAAGAAGTGTAGAAATAGATAGATCTTTAGTGGAATTCAGCTCTATTGCTACCCAATTAGGGCACTCAGATTGGCTATGAAAAAAAGACCAGAAAATAGTGCAACGAATGTTAGCTGCCCAGTAGTATAAACGAAAATTAGGTGAGGCCATCCCACCCTCTTTTTTTTTAGATTTTTGAAGATAAACTTTATTAATTCTAGAACACTTATTCTTCCACAGATAGGACAAAATAATAGAGTCTAAGGAATCAAAAAAGGTTTTAGAAATAAAAATTGGAATAGATTGAAATAAATATAAAAATTTAGGAAGAACGTACATTTTAATAACATTAATATGACCTACCAAGGACATAGATAGAGGTGACCATTGTGACAGACTCTTTTTTGTAGTGTATAAAAGATTGACAAAATTTTCACGAAAAACACCTTTAAACTTCCTTGTAACTGTAATACCAAAGTAAGTAAATTGAATATGAACTACTTTAAAGGGGAGGTCACAGAATGCTAACACTTGTGCTTCTTTATTAATTGGGAAAAGATCACTCTTACGTAAATTAACTTTATAGCCAGAAAACTGGCTAAATTGATCAAGAAGTGAAAACATTGGAGGTAAGGATGTGGACGGATTTGAAAGAGAAAGTAATAGATCATCAGCATAAAGTGAAACTTTATGCTCAACACCCACCTCCAAATCCCAGTCAATTCAGGACAGCTTCGGAATGCTATCACCAGAGGTTCTACAGCCAGATCAAAAAGAAAGGGACTTAAAGAGCAACCTTGACAGGTGCCACGTTTAAGGTTAAATAACTGGGATTGCTGAGAATTAGTCAAAACAGAGGCCGTAGGACATAGATGTAGTAATTTGATCTAAGAGATAAAACTTTGAGGTCAAATTTTTCTAAAACCGCGTAGTTCTACTCTATACGATCAAATGCTTTCTCCGCTTCGAGAGAAATAACACATTCAGGAATCCCAGTTGAAGGTGAATATAAAATATCAAATAAACGCTGTATGTTTAAAAAAAAAGGAAGACGGTTTTTAATAAAACCAGTTTGATCATCAGAAATAATAGAGGGAATAACCATTTCTAATCTATGAGCCAAAACTTTGGCCAAGATTTTAACATCAACATTAAGCAAAGAGATCGGCCTGTACAAGGAACACTCTGTTGGTCTTTACCCTTTTTTAATAAAAGAATAATACATGTCTCATTAAATGAGGGTGGCAATTTACCATAATTAAACGAGTCAGATAGTACTGAGAGTAACTGAGGAGAAAGGAGTCAAGAAAATGATTTATAAAATTCTACGGGGAACCTATCCGGTCCAGGAGATTTGCCTGAAGACAGTGCAGAAATTGCAAGAAATATTTCTTCTAATGATATAGGCTCATTAAGTTTTGCTTTAATATCAGATGAAAGCGAAGGGATATTCAGAGTATTTAAAAAAAGATCAACAGAAATATTCTTATTCAGAGATTCAGAGGAATAAAGCCAAGAGTAAAAATTTTTCAATACGTCATTGATTTCTGAGTGATTCGATGTAAAATCCCCATTCTCCTTCCGGATCTTTGTGATATGTTGTTTAGCTTTAGAACGCCTCAACTGATTAACTAGAAATTTACCAGATTTGTCACCGTGAATATAAAAGCGACTCTTACTTTCAAGAAGTTGATGTTCAACAGGTTGAGTAGAGAGAAGGTCACATTTAGTTTGAAGCTCTACACACTTCTTACATAATTCAGGGTTTTTAGTCTGAGCATATAATTGATCTAATTCTTTAATCTGATTAATTAGGTCTAATCGATCTATACAGGACTTTCTATTAAGATTTGCTGTATATGAGATTATTTGACCCCTCAAATATGCTTTCATGGCATCCCAGACAATCTGGGATGACATTTCAGATGACGTATTAGTGTTTAGATTTAAAAAAAAGTTATCTGATCCTTAATAAATTTTAGAAAATCATCATCCAATGATAAAGTTGGGTTAAAACGCCAATGTTTATTCCTTTGAGGGAGACCAGGAAAATTTAGAGACAAAGTAATTGGAGCATGATCAGAAATCAGTATACTCTGATAGTCACAAGAATGAACAAATG
Source organism: Hypanus sabinus (assembly GCF_030144855.1). Lineage (NCBI taxonomy): Eukaryota > Metazoa > Chordata > Chondrichthyes > Myliobatiformes > Dasyatidae > Hypanus > Hypanus sabinus. Next base: position 67,690,255 of record NC_082725.1, on the reverse strand, counting down.
AAATAAGTTGATTATCAATTAAAAAATAGTCAATTCTAGTAAAGGTATGGTGAACATGTGGGAAAAAAAGGAATCATCTCTCTCAGTAGGATGAAGGAAACGCCATATATCAGATACCATAGTTAGAAAAAGAAGTGAATAGCTAAAGCAGATTTAGTAGGTGATCTAGTAACGGGACGATCGATCCAAATTTGGATCTAACCAGCAATTAAAGCCGCCACCCAATATCAGAGAATATGAATTTAAATCTGGTAATGAGGAGAAAAAATGTTCAAAAAAATTAATATTATCAGAATTGGGAGCATATAGGTTTGCTAGTACAACTTTAGTATTATATAATTTACCGGAAACAATAATAAAACAGCCATTTGCGTCAGATATCTTACTATGGAGTTCAAAAGGAACATTTGAGTTAATCAGGATGGAACCCCCCCAGCTTTGGCTGGGAAGGATGAATGGAAATGCTGACCCACCCACTTTGACAGAAGCCGAGAATTATTAAAACTACGAATATGAGTTTCTAGAAGGAAAGCAATGTCAGCTTTAAGTTGCTTATTATGGGAGAAGATCTTCCTCCTTTTAACAGGATGATTCAACCCCCTTACATTCCAGCTCACAAATTTCAGTGTATTAACCATTATCAATTGTTAATACATAATAGTAGGCATATATAAAATCAAACATTGCAATAACAGTCTGGGAGCAAAAATATAAACATAAATCAGAAAAATCAGGACAGAAACACGTCCTGAATAACAAGGGAAAACAGAAAAAACAATAAATAGTGTTGGAACTGGAGAACCCACCCCACCCTCACAACCCAAAATGAGATGGCTACCCAAAAAAGCAGCTAGCTCTACAAAAAAATGTTACCCCAAAAATAACTTCCAGTTCCATATCATTGACATAGGCTCCATATAGATACTGTAGCAAATACTAGCTAATTTATGCACTAGAGAGCAAAATTACAAATAGGAACAACTTTGTCAGAAAAGATATAAAACTTAATACAAAAAAAATCAAAGAAAACTAACCTACCTGCGAGAAACTATGAAAAATTGAAAGAAAGAAAAGGGGGGGGGAAGGGGGAATTATAAATTTAAAGAGAGTACATATCAGCTGTTTTTTTTTAAAAAACAAGTCTTATACCGTAAATCAACAGGGAGGCCTTCAATAAGAAACTCCAAGCCTCCGAAACAAATTAAGACCAATTGTAGTTCTCTATAGTTAAAGTTATTCAGAAGTAGAATAAATTACACAAGTAAAATCTAAAGTCCGCAGGGAAACATTAAATTTAGATCATCTATTTAAGAAAATCGCACTAAGTCCAGGGAGAGACTAACTAGAACCCTTAGAATCTCAGTAGTTAATGTCTGAGTTATTCAAGTAGAGCCGGGGTGTCAAACTCAAATACACAGTGGGCCAAAATTTAAAAATTGGTACAAGTCGAGGGCCGGACTGGTTCAGCGTTTATTGCAAAACTTATTGAAATGAATTTATTACACAAATTAACCTGGAACTAACAAAGCTTAGGTTATTGCCTACAAAAACAACATTGAACATTAAATAAATAAAAATTCAGTTGCATTTATTTCTTATGGCTTTATCTGCAGCTTTTCCAGAGTAATTTCTAATGAAAACATTTTTCCACAGGCCAACACTCTGTGATTCACACTAGTCTAAGCCAGAGACTTGGCATCTCAGCTTGGATGCAAGTTCATCAATGTTTGGAGTCAGGCTCTGAGCTGAGGAAATCCTCAGAATTGAGTGAAGGTGTTCATCAGAAAGACGACTCCTGTGTGATGTTTTATCTTCAAAGAGAACAGTTGTTAACACAGATATGTGCTGCCAAACATAGAGAGCATTTGAGCAGCTTGGGTACGCAGCTGGGGCATTGTGTCGGGAAGGAAACGTAGAAACTGTGCAGCGCCCACTGAGTCATACTTTGCCTTGAGTGTGTCACTATATTGGAGTTCAGTCAGCTCCATGTGAAAGCTGGTTGGTGCGCTTTCCACGTCAGCTGCAAATGGATTACTGAGCAGTTCAAACCTGCTTTTTTAGGCTTCAAAGTCGGCAAATCGCCGTGTGAAGTCGGCACCAAGTATGCTAAGTTTTTCAGCAAACTTTGCACGTGGGAACACTGCGGTAGAAACCTGCTCTTTCATAGCTTGGCAACACGGAAAATGGCTCAAGTTTTCTTGCTGCATCTGCGTCTCCCACAGGCGCAGCTTGGTTTTAAAAGCCCTCACTGCAGCGTACATGTCTGTGATCACACAACCTCGCCCCTGAAGCTGCAGGTTGAGCGCATTGAGATGGCTCGTGATGTCACACAGAAACGCCATTTCACAAAGCAACTTTTTATCCCAGAGCTCTGTTGTGTCTTTCCCTTTGCTTTCCATGAACTGACAGATCTCCTCACGCAACTCGAAACATCTTTTCAGCACTTTTCCTTGGCTTAACCATCGCACCTCTGTGTGATAGGGCAAATCATTATATTCTGAACCCAACTCCTCCAGAAACGACTTGAACTCGCGGTGATTTAAACCTTTGGCTCTTATGAAGTTAACTGCTCGTGTTATGGTGCTCATTATATGTTCCATTTTCAAGGCTTTGCCACACAACGATTCCTGATGTATGATGCAGTGTTGAGCTGTCAGCTCACCTGCGCCGTTTTCCTCCCGCATCTTCTCCCGGATCCTGCCCACCAATCCACTCTTTTGACCTCACATCGCGGGCACTCCATCAGTTGTCAGTCCCACAAGTTTATCCCAAGGCAGCCTCATTATATTTACACATCTGGATACCTCTTCAAAGAGATCTTTTCCAGTAGTTGTGCCATGCATTGATCTTAATCCCAAAAGTTCCTCTGTTACACACAGACATGAGTCCACTCCACGAATGAAAATTGACAATTGAGCAGTATCAGAAGTGTCCCTGCTCTCATCCACAGCAAGGGAATATGCGATGAAATCTCTTCCCTTCCCCACCAGCTGTTGTTGTGGATTGGTGGCAAGCTCACGTACACGGTCAGCAACGGTGTTTCTGCTCAGGCTCACATTTGAAAATGCTTGCCTTTTATCTGGGCACACGACGTCGCAAACTTTCATCATGCAGTTTTTAACAAATTCTCCCTCGGTAAAGGGCCGGGCTGATTTAGCGATCTCTGCTGCCACAATAAAATTAGCCTTTACAGCAGCCTCACTTTGTGTTTTGGCTTTTGTGAACATAGCCTGCTGTGACGCCAGACTTCTTTTCAACTCTTCTACCTTCTGGAGCTTCTGTTTCTTGTCCAGATGCTTGTATTTGTCGTGGTGTTTCGTTTCATAGTGTCGTCTTACGTTATATTCTTTAATTACAGCCACACCGTCTCCGCACACAAGTCAAACAGGTTTGCCCTTTATATCTGTGAACATATACTCTGCCTCCCACCTGCCTTGAAAACCACCTTTCGTTCAGCCATTTTTGGGGTGAGGGATAGCTGAAAGTTGACCACACGTGACTAGCACCATAAGGATGCTGATGAGAGAGTAAGGCAAGCGTGAGCAATGCACTGGCAGTGCATTGTGGGATTTGTAGTATTAGTGGTGCATGCAATATACTGGCGGTCCAGCTCTAATAGAGAAAAAAAAAATATTCATTAATGATATTCAGGAAATAAACCAGGGAAACCGAATAAACACTAAAAACCCTGAAAACCTGGTACCTGAATAAACTCAGCATTAGCCATATCATACGCCATAGGCGCTTCGATTACTGGGGCCAGCTTTAATAGTAATTAGATATTATCTCGCAGGACAAAGATAATTCCACCGCGGGCCGGATTTGGCCCGTGGGCCTTGAGTTTGACATATATGAAGTAGAGTCTGAGTTCGCAAAAAAAACTTTAATTCAAGAAGTACTTATCAGCCATTTTAGAAAATCAAACCAGGTCTGAAGAAGTCAAGATGGCTGGAAGATTTCCAACAAACAACTCTGCCTCTTTCACTGATTTTAACCACTTATATTCTCCAGTAGTAAGCGTAATTCGAAGATCAGCAGGGTTAGGAAGAGAAGGTTTGAATCCACGATTAAAGAGCTCTTTCATTATGCCTTTGAACTCAGCAAACATCTTCAGAACCTGGGGGGCATAATCTTCCACGATACGATACGAAGGTCAGAGTACCTCTTTGGCATGCCTCCATAATCAAACTGTTTTTCACCTGATATCGATGGAAACACAGGATAATTGGCTGTGGTCTAGAACCCAAAATAGCACGAGGGACATAAATCCTGTGAGCCCTTTCTAGCTCGGGTGGAATTGGGAGAAATTCTTTCCTGAAAATCTCACAGAGAAAAGAAGAGAAAAATTCAACAGAAGAGCCCTTTTCGGTGGCCTCCGGCAAACCGAGAATTCACAGATTGCAGAGCCTGCTCTGATTTTCGAGATCCGCCATTTTGTAAGTAAGTTTACTGGTTTTCTCTGTTAGATTGGAGCAGAGAGTTTCTAGATGTTGAACACGGCGTTCTAAACCTTCAGAGGTTAGGTCGATGCGAGATAGATGTTCAGCATGGTCATCCACTCTGGCGTTAATCTGATCCAATTTTGACTCCAGCTGATTGATAGAAGCCTTTAAATTCAGTCTTGATATCCGTTAGAGTATCTTGTCGATGCTGTTCCAGGATAGAGAGAATCTCGGCCGACAGAGCCGTGGGAGTTTCTTTTTTCCCCGAGTTTAGTACTTTTTGTAGCCATTATAAGATAGACGTATTCGCAGGCAGATAAAAGAAAGCAAATAAAATAACGAACTAAGGTTTAAAAAGGGAGACACATAGTGCGAAGATAAGAAGTATAATGGAGCAAAAGTTTGAAGCGACTAAACAATCGCCATCATACCGGAAGTCCAGAAAGAAATTAAGAGGGCGAAACAGAGTAATGAGATTGTTCCAGCAGGTAAGCTGAAGGGGAATCTAAATGGCTTCTTCAGATTAAGAGCAAAAGGGATAAAATTGGTCCTCTGGAATATCAGAGGAAGCTGAAGGGGAATCTAAATGGCTTCTTCAGATTAAGAGCAAAAGGGATAAAATTGGTCCTCTGGAATATCAGAGTGGTAATCTATGTGTGGGGCTGAAAGTGATGGATAAGATCTTAAATGAATGTTTTTGTATCTGTATTTACTCGGGAGAAGGACACAGAATCTATAGAAGTGAGGCCAAACAACACTGAGGTCATGGACCCTATACAGATTACAGAGGAGGTGTTTGCAGTTGAGGCAAACTTGGGTGAACAAGCCCCCAGGGTCTGACAAGATGTTCCCTTGGAACCTGTAGGAGGCAAGTGCAGATATTGCACCTAGCAGAGATATTTAAATCGTCCTTAGTGACAGGTGAAGTACCAGACGATTGGAGGATAGCTAATGTTGTTCTGCTGTTTAAGAAAGGCTCTAAAAATAAACCAGGAAATTATAGGCCAGTGAGCCTGACATCAATAGTGGGAAAGCTGATGAAGGCAAGCCAGTGGATAATGTCCACGTGGACTTCAGCAAGACATTTGGCAAGGTCCCGCATGGAAAGCTGGTCAAGAAGTTTCAGTACCTTGGCATTCAAGATGAAGTAATAAATTGGATAAGACATTGGCTTTGTGAGGGAAGCCAGAGAGTGGTAGCAGGTGGTTGCCTGTCTGATTGGAGGCCTGTGACTAGTGGAATGTTACAAGGGTTGTTGTTATCTATCACTGACATGGGTCATAATGTGGTTAGCTCGATCAACCAGTTTGCGGATGACACCATGACTGGGGCTGTAGTGGACAATGAGGATGACTATCAAAGCTTGTAGCTGGATCTAGACCAGCCAAAAAATGGCAGATGGAACTTGGACCATAAGATAGAAGAAAAGAATCAGGCTGTTTGGCCTTTGAGACTACTCTACTATTGCATCATGGCTGATCCATTTCCCTGTCAGCCCCAATCTCCTGCCACCTTATAACTCTTCATTCCATTCCCTGACTAATCAAGAATCTGTCAACCTTTGCAGTAAATATATCTAATGAGTTGGCCTCTGCAGCCACCTGTGGTAATGAATTCCATAAAAATTCCTCTCATTTTCTCAATGGACATCTTTCTACTTGGAGGCTGTGCCCTCTGGTACTAGACTCCCCTCCATAGGAAACATCCTGTCCACATCCACAATATTGAGTCCTGTCAACATTCAGTAGGATTCAATAAGATCCCTCTCTTATTCTTCTGAGAAATATATTCAAGCCCAGAGCCAACCACCGGTGCTCTTGTTAACTCTTTCATTCCCAGAATTATTCTTGTGAACTCCTTTAAACCCTCTTCAATGTCAGCACATCCTTGCTTGCATAAGTGACCCAAAACTGTTCAATGTTCTCCAAGTGAGGCTTTCCCAGTGCCTTATAAAGCCTCAGCGTTGCATCCTTGCTTTTACTGTATATTCTAGATCTCTCAAAATGTATGCTAACCTTGCATTTATCTTCCTCAACACCAACTCGACCTGCAACCTAATCTTTAGCGAATCCTGTACGATAACACCCAAGACACATTGCATCTCAGATTTTGAGTTTTCTCCTAGTTTAGAAAGTACTCTACATTTTTTTTATTCCTTCTACCAAAGTGCATAACCATACACTTCCTGACATTGTATTCCATCTGACACTTCTCTGCCCATTCTTGTAACTTGTATAAGCTATTCTTTAGCCTCCTTGCTTACTCAAAACTACCTGCCCTTTCCTATCTTTATATTGTCTAAATTTGGCCACAAACCACCAATTCCATCATCCAAATCATTGACAAAATGTAAAATGATGCAGTCCTAACACAGATCCATCTGGAACACCACTCGTGTTCAACCACTCGCAGCCAACCAGAAAAGGCTCCCTTTATTTCCACTCTTTGCTCCTGCCAATCAGTCAATACCCTATCCATGCTGGTATCTTCCCTGTAATACCATGGGCTCTTATCAAGCAGCCTCATGTGTGGCAGCTTGTCAAAGACCTTCTGAAAATCCAAGTGCACATCATTCACCAAATCTCCTTTGTCTATCCTGCATGTTAATTCTTCAAAGATGGCATTTAACACAATTATATTCCAGAAACTGGTGGGGGAACTGTCCTCACTGTCTCAATACTTCCCTCTGTAACGAGATCCTGGACTTCTTAACAGAAAGACCACAGTTAGTCCATGTGAGCAGCAACATCTCTAGTCCCATTACGCTGAGCAGAGGCGCTCACTAAGGCTGTGTGCTCAGCCCACTGCTGATGCATGACTGTATCTAGGATTCAGCTCAAACCATGTCCTCAGGTTTGTGGATATACAACAATGGAGAAGTAGAGTGCCTGGTGGACTGGTGTGAGAACAGCCCAAGCCTGAACATGGAGAAGACCAAGGAAATCATTGTGGACTTCAGCAGTGCATCTACTTGATAAGGAGACTGAGGCAAGCGAAACTCTGCACCCCTTCCCCCTCCCCCCCCCCCCAATCTTCTATCTTCTCTATCTAGGACATGTATCAGGAGCAGGGTCTATAGTATTATCAAGGATCCACCCCTCCATCCAGCATCCTCTTTGACTTTCTATCATCAGGCAGGAGATTCTGATGCATAAAAACAAGAACGGTGAGGATGGGAAACAGTTGCTTCCCTCAGGCCAATGGGCTTCTGAACTCCCTGCCACATCTCATTTGAAGTGTCCCCGGTTAATCTGTTCTGTACTTTACAATATTTAATTTATGCACTTTGTTTATTTATGCATAATTAATTTTTAAATTTCATCCTTAATTGCCTAAGTTATTGTATGTTATGTGTGTGTTGTGTACTACTATGCTTTACATGGCAAACACGAGGAAATCTGCAGATGTTGGAAATTCAAGCAACACACACAAAATGCTGGTGGAGTGCAGTAGGCCAGGCAGTATCTATAGGAAGAAGCACTGTCGACGTTTCGGTTCCCACACCCCGCACTTCCCATTTCTACCTCCTACCCAAGATCCACAAACCTGCCTGTCCAGATAGACCCATTGTCTCAGCTTGCTCCTGCCCCACCGAACGCATTTCTGCATACCTTGACACTGTCTTATCCCTCCTTGTTCAATCCCTTCCCACCTATGTTCGTGACACTTCTCATGCTTTGAATTTTTTTCAATGATTTTAAGTTCCCTGGCCCCCACTGGCTTATTTTCACCATGAACGTCCAGTCCCTATATACCTCCATCCCCCACCAGGAAGGTCTCAAAGCTCTTCGCTTCTTTTTGGATTCCAGACCTAACCAACTCCCCTCTACCACCACTTTCCTCCGTCTAGCAGAATTAGTTCTTACTCTCAATAATTTCTCCTTTGGCTCCTCCCACTTCCTCCAAACCAAGGGTGCAGCCATGGGCACCCGTATGGGTCCCAGTTATGCTTGCCTTTTTGTTGGCTTTGTGGAACAGTCCATGTTCCAACTCTATACGGGTATCCGTCCCCCTCTTTTCCTTCACTACATCGACGACTGCATTGGCGCTGCCTCCTGCACGCATGCTGAGCTCGTCGACTTCATTAACTTTGCCTCCAACTTTCATCCTGCCATCAAATTTACCTGGTCCATTTCTGACACCTCCCTCCCCTTTCTTGATCTTTCTGTCTCCATCTCTGGAGACGGCTTATCTACTGATATCTACTATAAGCCTACAGACTCTCACAGCTACCTGGACTATTCCTCTTCCCGCCCTGTCTCTTGCAAAAATGCTATCCCCTTCTCACAATTCCTCCATCTCCACCGCATCTGCTGTCAGGATGAGGCTTTTCATTCCAGGACGAAGGAGATGTCTTCCTTTTTTAAACAAAGGGGCTTCCCTTCTTCCACCATCAACTCTTCTCTCAAACGCATCGCTCCCATTTCCTGCACATCTGCCCTCACCCCATCCGCCCACCACCCCACTCGGGATAGGGTTCCCCTTGTCCTCACCTCCCACCCCACCAGCCTCCGGATCCAACGTTTAATTCTCTGTAACTTCCGCCACCTCCAGTGGGATCCCACTACCAAGCACATTTTTCCCTCCCACCCCCCCCCCCACTTCTGCTTTTCGCAGGGATCACTCCCTACGCGACTCCCTTGTCCACTCATCGCCCCCATCCCTTCCTATCGATCTCCCTCCTGGCACTTATCCTTGCAAGCAGAACAAGTGCTACACCTGCCCTTACACTTCCTCCGTCACCACCATTCAGGGCCCCAGACTGTCCTTCCAGGTGAGGCGACACTTCACCTGTGAGTCGGCTGGTGTGGTATACTGCATCCGGTGCTCCCGGTGTGGCCTTTTATGTATTGGTGAGATACGACGCAGACTGGGAGACCGTTTCGCTGAACACCTACGCTCGGTCCGCCAGAGAAAGCAGGATCTCCCAGTGGCCACACATTCTAATTCCACATCCCATTCCTATTCTGATATGTCTACCCATTGCCTCCTCTACTGGCTAGATGAAGCCACACTCAGGTTGGAGGAACAACACCCTATATACCGGCTGGGCAGCCTCCAACCTGATGGCATGAACATTGACTTCTCTAACTTCTGTTAATGCCCATCCCCTTCTTACCCCATCCCTGACATATTTAGTTTTTTTTTCCCCCTCCCCTTTTCTCTTTCTCTCTCTACCCATCACTCTGCCTGTTCTCCATCTCCCTCTGGTGCTCCCCTCCCCCTTTCTTTCTCCCTAGGCCTCCCATCCCATGATCCTTTCCCTTCTCTAGCTCTGTATCTCTTTTGCTAATCACCTTTCTGGCTCTCAGCTTCACTCCACCCCCTCCGGTCTTCTCCTATCATTTCACATTTTCCCCTCCCCCTCCTGCTTTCAAATCTCTTACTATCTTTCCCTTCAGTTAGTCCTGACGAAGGGTCTCGGCCCGAAACGTCGACCGTGCTTCTCCCTATAGATGCTGCCTGACCTGCTGTGTTCCACCAGCATTTTGTATGTGTGGTATGCTTTACACTCCTGGTTCAGAAAAACATTGTCTCATCTGACGGTATACACGTATCTCGACATAATGACAATAAACTCGACTTGAAGTAATTTCAACAGATTTGTCAGGCAAGATTTAGGGTCGAGTGGGATTCTGGCTCAGCCATGATGGAATAGTGGAGCAGACACGATGGGCTGCATGGCCAATTTCTTCTCCTATGTCTTATGGTCTTAAATGGTTTGGCATGTACTCAATGGGCTGTTCGACATGTCGTTTTCTGTGATTCTGATCCTGCTGGCTGCACACAGTATAAACAGCATGACTGCTTAATCTATCTATTCACCTGCCCTGTTCAGCTCTTGCCCTAATTTTAAGAAAAACACCAAACTCCAGGAAATAATCAGCTGGAGAATTGTGAAACAATTGAATTGAATTGACCTTATTTCTTGCATCCTTCACATACATGAGTAAGAATCATTATGATATGTCTGTCTAAATGTGCAATCATAGTAATTTATAATAACAGTCAATGTAACATAGAAATTCAATCAAGTCAGCATGAGTTAATCAATTTGATGGCCTGGTGGAAGAAGCTGTCCAGGAGCCTATTGGTCCTGGTTTTTGTGCTGCGGTACCATATCCTGGATGGTAGCAGCTGGGATAGATTGTGGTTATGGTGACTGGGGTCCCTAATGATCCCACGGGCCCTTTTTTATTTTTTTACACACCTGTCAAATTTACTGAATCATGGAAGTTCACAACTACAGATGCACTGGGCTGTCCACACCACTCTGCAGAGTCCTGTGACTAAGGGAGGTACAGTTCCCATACCAGGCAGTGATGCAGCCAGTCAAGATGCTCTCATTTGTGCCCCTGTAGCAAGTTCTTAGGACTTGGGGGTCCATACCAAACTTTCTGAACCGTCTGAGGTGAAAGAGACTCTGTTGTGCCTTTTTCACCACACAGCTGGTGTGTACAGACCATGTGAGATCCTCGGTGATGCGGATACCGAAGAATTTGAAGCTGTTTACCCACTCAACCCCAGATCCATTGATGTCAAAAGGGGTTAGCCTGTCTCCATTCCTTCTGTAATCCACAACCAGCTCCTTTGTTTTTGTGACATAGAGGGAGAGGTTGTTTTCTTGACACAACTGTGTCAGAGAGATGACTTCTTCCCTGTCGGCCACCTCGTTATTGTTTGAGATTAGGCCAATCAATGTAGTGTTGTCGGCAAATTTAATTAGCAGATTAGAGCTGTGGGTAGCAGCATAGTTCTGGGTATACTGCGAGTAATGGAGGGGACCTAGTACACAGTGTTGAGGGGCAGAGGTGAGGGAGCCCACTCTTACCAGCTGGCAGTGATCTGACGGGAAGTCCAGGATCCAGATGCACAGAGCAGGGTCAAGGCCGAGGTCTCTGAGCTTCCTGTCGAGCCTGGATGGAATTATGGTGTTGAATGCTGAACTGTAGTCCAAGAACAGCATTCTCAGATACACATCTGGAGAAGAAGGATGCTTAAGCACAGTATGTAGAGCTGTGGCTATTGTGTTGTCTGTGGATCGGTTGTGTCAGTAGCCAAATTGTAGGGGGTTCCCTTTGGGCTACAGAGGTGTTCTTTGACCAGCCTGTCAAAGAGTTTGCTTATTATTCAGGTGAGTGCTACAGGCTGCCAGTCGTTCAGGCATGGTACCTTGGTCTTTTTTGGTACATGGATAGTGGTGGACAATTTGAAATGGGAAGGCACTCTACACTGGGAGAGGGAGAGATTAAAATGGCGTTAGTTGTCAATGAAGAGTCATCAATCCTGCAGAAAGGGGCATTGTCATAATGGACGACCTGTACCAGCAGAGCTAAACCCCGATTTTGATTCTTTTCTTACTGCCCCTTGATCATGGTCACACTGCTGAACATCAGGCCATTATCTTCCAAACAATTATTGATCTTACTTCCTCTGGAGATCTTCTGTACCCTTCAGCTTCCTCATCCCCCAGCTTCTGTCCAATACTTGTAGGCTGCACTGTCCTCAGTGTACACTGGAGAACCCGCTTCTTTCTACCTCTGACTTCATTGTATTTGTTCTGTTGACACTTTCCACATCAGTGCTTCTGGGATAGTTAAGGGAGAAGAAAACTGTTTGCCCTTCGATCTTGGTAAGGGTTTTAATAGCATGTTCCATTTCCTTCAGTTTTGCTCTTGCTTCCTTTCCTCCTGTTAAAAGTATATTTATTATTAAGGTATGTATGCGTCTTCCCACAGACAGCCACGAAACAAGATAAAAACTGGGGATTTGTTCAAAGAAAATCATCAGACCCCACAGCGCGCCCAAAATAAAGCACATTCGGCAAAAAGAAACAACCCAAAAACTCTAATATAAAACACCAATCCACAAAAGTCTTCGAAAGAGTTCAGGCATGCTCATTTTCAGCTCAGTTCTAGTTCAATCTAGCACTGTGTCAATTGTTATCTGTGGCTGCTCTGATTAAAAATCACACAAAATAGCAACAAAAAGAAGCAACTAGAAACACATAACAATGTGAGTTAGAGTCGAATCCACCACAGTGTCAGGACCCAGGACTCCTTCAACAGGAGAGAGAGAGAATGAATGAATTTGAAAGCAGGGACCTTCCTCTGGGAGCAGTGAGCAAGACAGGAGAAGAGAGACTGTCACACGCAGACACCTTCCTCTGGGAGCAGTGAGCAAGACAGGAGAAGAGAGACTGTCACACGCAGACACCTTCCTCTGGGAGCAGTGAGCAAGACAGGAGAAGAGAGACTGTCACACGCAGACACCTTCCTCTGGGAGCAGTGAGCAAGACAGGAGAAGAGAGACTGTCACACGCAGACACCTTCCTCTGGGAGCAGTGAGCAAGACAGGAGAAGAGAGACTGTCACACGCAGACACCTTCCTCTGGGAGCAGTGAGCAAGACAGGAGAAGAGAGACTGTCACACGCAGACACCTTCCTCTGGGAGCAGTGAGCGAGAGGCTGGTAGATGGCACTGAACATTCCCTAGCCTTCTACACTTACCTCAATTTCAGTCTTTCTCAGCTTTAATCAGCAAGAGATGGAGTCATGCCTGATTGCTCAATTGCCCTGAAAATGCATTGGCAAAAAGCTGATCACAGGCCCCAACAGTAGAGAACCACATTTAAAAGGAAAAGAAGTAGTTTTATGAACTGCTTGGAAGATGTTATCCTTGGTTGCATTGTTTACTGGCACCATCTTCTTCCATTCAGAATCATAAAGGGTTCTTGTTCTCTTCTTCCAACCCACCAACCTCCTCAAAGAACAACTCAACCCCTGTAATTTTTAGGCATAAGAAGACTGTAGATGCTGGAAATCTTGACCAACACATACAAAATGATGATGGAGGAACTCAGCACATCTGGCAGTGTCTATGGAGGGAAAGAAACAGTTGATGTTCTGGATGAGGCTGTTCATCAGCCTCCTGGGTTCTGTAATAGAAAGTAACCTATTCTGTTAAGTCTTGTTCAAATTTTGTAGATTTGAGCTCTCATTCTTATAAACTCCAATGTATATGGGCCTGCCATTCCATGAACCAGTAAAGTAATATTTCATGGCACTTTCAGATAAGTCCAAAAATCCAGTTGCCTTTGCTCCTGTATTCAGTGCATCTTGCAATCTGATTTGCTTTCCTGCTAGCTGTTCTTGAACTGTTGTGTTCAGTGACTAGTGTGTTAAGACTCTTGGATTTCATTGCAGTTCTCCTTTTCTCAATCTATTCCAATTTCAAGAACCTGTTTTTGGATTTTAGAACTGTATTTATTCACATTAAACAACATCTGCCATGTACTTGCCCAATTTGTCTAAATAACATTTACTGTTAGTCTTTTTCCATCCACCTCACAGCTCTTAGTTCTCCCCAGCATCGAATGCTATTAAAATTTAGAAATGCTGTATTTGAGTTGATCTAATCCAAGTCATGGATATTTATTTTGATAGCTGGGGCCATAGGTGCAAATCCATACTGCATCCCACTGCCAAATTTCTCAACTCAAGCCAGTATATTCACTCACAATCTTATGTGATTTTGATTATGCACAATAATCTCTTGCGGAACTTTTTGAAGAAAGATTATTGACCCTAAATGTTTTTTTCTCTCTACAGAAACTAGTTGACCTGCTAGGTACCTTCAGCATGCTTTGTTTTGTTTTGGATTATAGCTTTTGCATTTTGTTTTACAACTTTTTTTTTGCAGAAATATTTTGGAGGTACTCTTCTTTGTCTATTAGTTTATAAATTTAAAAAGTATGCTGAAAAATACTGAGTCCACACTGCTTTGAACTTGTAAAATGTGAAGGATTGTTTTCCTGGTGAGACAATTCCTAGCAGGAATGTGAGTTACTTGTCCTTAAGCCTGCTCTGCCATTTAACAAGCTCATTACTGATCTGATTATGAACTTGGCTCAGCATTGTCTCTCATGCTCATCCCTTTCTTATTAAGTACAGTATCTAACTAAATGTCCTTTCAAAAAAAACCAGACTCTGTTTCGAAGAGTTCAAGAGTCGTGCAACCCTCAGAAGTGCCCAATACTTAAATGGAACATTTTTTTAAAACACTTGTTCTAGATTCTCCTGCAGGAGAAAACATTTCCATGGGTATTGCATTTAATGTGTTCTGTGTATTTTTGTCTGTCAAATCGTTCTTGGTCTTCTAATCTCCAGTCTAAAGGTTTCAATCCTAGCTTGTTTAATCGCTAATGTTCTCTTTGCAGCAATGGCTCTTTTTATATTAAGTACTTAATATAAAAACATCAGTAATTTATGAAGCCTAATAACTTTTAGCCTATTATAGCTAGTGAATTATAAAGTCCTGACTTAATACTGGAAAAGCAGCAACTAAACAAATCATAGTTTAAAAACAACTTGATGATGCTGGATAACCCTTTTGGTAGAATAAGTGTTGTGATGTTGAAATTAGTTGGTTCGCCTTTCTCTCAAGTGCAGTATTACAAGAAGATCCAAATAATCACAAACTTGATGTGAATTTTTCCCCTTCGTTTTGTAGGAATCCGTTTTTTCAACTGTTGGCCGAGGCATTATTGAGTCCTGTATGAATGGATACAATGGCACCATATTTGCATAGTAAGTGACATTGAATTCTTATCGTGGTATGTATGTAGGTAATGAAGCAGCTGATGCTGGTCACTCTGATCCAGGGACTTGGTTCGGTTCTAAACTCATGCTGCTTGTGTAGAGTTTGCATATTTTCCTTGTGACCACGTGGGGTTCCTCTTCCACCTTAAACGTACTGGTTCATCAATTGGTTTCTGCTCGTAATCCTACTGTCAATAACCTTTTGTGGCCTCTCCTGGTTCTAATTCCCCGCTTGATTGTTTTCTAGCTTTATAATTCTCAGGGACTCAATTTGATTTTTAGCTTCCTAAACTGCTTATACATCCTTTTTCTTCACTAAGTTCACCACCCCTCTCAAAATTCAAGTTCCCTTATCTTGCCATCATTTTCCTTCTTACTGGTGTTCTGTATCCCGTAACTGGATCACTTACCAGCAAAGATAGAGAGGTCCGTTGAAGTCTGATGGTACTATTTTTAAAAGTCTTTATTTATAAAGAGGCACAAAAGTAAGGTTAATACAAACATTCAGATAATATACGTCGTCAATACTCAATCTAAAGCGCGGGTATAGTAATAATCATCATTAAGAAATAAGCTCTATCGTTGTCTAGGGGTAATAATTCGTCCGATGGAAATATAAAAGTCTCTCGAGTTCATGCAGGCTTTCTGCCTTTGTGGGGGGGGGGCCGCTGAGTTTCATGTGTCAGAGAGAGAAAGAGATTGGTGGTGAGAAAAGAAACTTGCCCTTCCTTTTTGCCGCAAACCGTTGAATCAGGAACGTGAGTTCCCCGTTGTCAGTTCGAAGTCCTTTTCGATGTTATCAGCCACCCGCTCCCCAGGCAAAGGAGAACAGAACGCACGTGGCTTTGAATGGCTTCCCGCTAGCATGGGAGCGATGAGTGATGGTGTCCTTCTGGTGCGTCACTGAGGGCCTGCCCCTTTCAGTCCACCTTTTTATCCTTGCTCATGGGGTCTCAAATGTCAATCAGGTTGGGATGATGCAATCTCTCTCCGTCACTCCACCCACGTTGCCCTGAGGGTATACACGTAGTATAGTTCTCAATTCACAAAGGTGTCTCCAAGAGACAATGACCACAGTCGCCAGCTTTTGCCTCGCCGTGAAACGAGGTAATCAGCACGTACCTCTCTCTTCTCTTGGGTCATTGACCCCCCTTCTCTAGGGCTCTTGCGATTCTCACAAAGGAGGGGGCTGGGATCATAACACTGGAACATACTTATCCTGTATGTGCAAGTTGGTCTTTTAAACATCCTCTACGTTTCAGATGTGGACTTGCTGTTTCCAATTAACTGTCCCCATTTTCTGTCTAATACACTCATAATTTGCTGTGCTCGAAGTTAATACATTCCTCCGAGGTCCAGAGTTTTCTAAAACTATCATTGGTCATTGTTTGTTTGACTAGGCTCATTTACCAAAACCAAGCCCAGTACAGTACATCTGCTTGTTACACTTTCTCTGTACTGATTTAATAAACCTTCCTTCCTGCTTCTCAATGTCCTAAGACTATTGGGGAGGCAGTGGGGGGGGGGGGGGGGGGGTTGTTTGTCATCTAGTCCTTTCGGAGTGATTGGGTCAGTCTAAGTTTTGAGTTCTACCCAGATAGAGTCCCCACCCCCACATGTCCTCTGAGTGCAACTGTGATATTGTCTTGGATTAATAGCGTAGCTTCAACGTCCTCCCACCTCCTCCCCTCTTGCCTGCACTTACTCCCTCTCTGTTTTCCAAAACATCAAAAGCCTAGAATATTCCATGTACTGATTCATATGATTCAAGTTCATCACAGTTTTCCTTAATACTCCTAGCATTAAAATAAACACACTTGATCTGTCTGTTCCATTATGTCTATTACTTTGTTTCCGCCTGTTCTTCCTTACAGGCTACTGAATGCAATATTCCTCTCAATACTGGCACTTTCTGACTTGATGCTCTTGCTAAAATAGATTAGACACTCCAACTAGCAGTGGAGGAAGTGCAGGCAGACAGTAAGGTCCCAGCAAGCTAGATTGTGAGGTCTAAAATTTAGTTTGTAAAATTGTTCAATAGTAATTTCACAGTGGGATAAAAGCTGTCATTGAGCCTTTATGCTTTCAGGTTTTAGCTTCTTTGCCTGATGGGGGGGGTGGGGGCAGAGAAGCAAGCAGAATTCCAGGGTGGGTGGGTCTTGAATTATGTCAGCTACTTTATAAAGCAGCTAAGTGTAAACATGGCCTCCGGAGGGGGAATGGGTAGTTTCTTTCAATCATGGGCAGAGCAATTACCATACCAAGCTGTAGTCATTAGAGTGCATTATCTTTTTCTTGTGTACAGTGGCCATAGTTGTCTTCCTAAAGCAAGTTGGCACCTCAGATTGAAACAGGCAGAGGTTAAAATTGTCTACAAATATCCCCATCAGCTGATTGGCAGTATTTAAGAACATGGCATCGGAGCCAGATGCTCTCCATGAGCTCACTCTCTGGAAGACTAATGGTGATTTGGGTTCAGCAAGGTGCATGGAATGCATTAAGCTCATTGGGAAGATTAGTGCTGTTGTGCCACAACTGATGGCTGGTGTGGGACTCTGTTCTGAACTGGTGTATCTGGATAGATGCAACCTATCTCTTAAACCCTGCCCCTGCAATAGTTCTTCAGCTATGCATTCATTACTTTTATCTGCTGCCCTATAATCTAGGAATTGCTACCTTGAAAGTAGTACTTTTTATCCTGTTTTATAACTACCAAGCTCACAGTGCAGGAGATTTTTTTACCTGTGTTGTTGGGGCCAGTGTGCTTCGTGGCCTTTGGCTGCTTACTCTTCCCCTTGAAAATGTTATGCATCTCTTCTGAGACGGTCCTGAAGGCAATACACCATCCTGTTCTCTGTTACAGCCACAGAAACTGCTCGTCTAACCCTCTATCAAGTCACTTATTACTGTTTCTCTGCCTGACTTTACTCTCTGGGTTGATGTTTTGACCCTGCTGAGCTGACTGCTGCTGTGTCCTAACAGGTTAGCAGTATTCAAAGGGCTCAAAAGTTCCATTTAATAACGGATGAATACATAATATACACAATTATATATTGTATATATAATAACGTATGCAATATGCAACCTGAAATTCTTGTTTGCAGACATCCACAAAAACAGAAGAGTACCCCAAAGAATGAGTGACAGTAAAACCCCAAAGCCCCTACTCCCCCCACAAACAAGCAGCAGCAAACCATCGACCCTCCTTCTTTCCCGCACTTAATCCCCGACAGGTGTCATACAATAAGGGGGAGGCTAACGCGACAAAAACAGACTGGCTGATTTAGAGTGTTAAAATCTGCCTCATGGCTTTTTTTGCCCCAAGCGGTCCAACTCAAATTGGCAACAAACTCTCCCCCGCAGACGACAAAAAAGTGTAATCAGTGTACAGAGCCCTCTGACAGCTGATCCGCTGTTCCCGATGTTCTGTTTTCTCCTGCGGTGCCTCAGTTGGCAGCTCATCCCCAGGGCCACAAAGCCTCAGAATCCCAAAGGCACGCTCATCTTCTTTACTGTGTCCTTGGGATATTGAAAAACGGCTGGCTGGTGAATCCCAGGAGCAGGAACCAACATCGTAAAGAACTGAAGTTTGAGTGTACCTGTAGGTCGGGGTCTTCAACAGGACCTCATCCACCTTGAAAAGCTAAAGAGAGACATAAAGGTAGAAATTAAGCTGCTTCCGCAGTTGAACTCAAAGAAGTTGCTCTCTAGCACCATTGTAGCTCCACTATACTTGTTGCTGACAGGAATGGCCAGCATCCTGCAAATCCAGTACTCTTTCTGCACCCTAACCCTACCTTTCCTGGTAGTTATTTAACTGTCTACTGCATGCATCTTGGGTGTGACCACGTTAAACCTCTTGTTTGCAATGTTCGCAGCATGTCAGACAATCCTAAATATACATCTCTAGTTCCAGTTCCTTAACGCAGCCGTTAGGAGCTGTAACTGACTGCATTTCTTACTGCTGACCGAGGTCACCAAGAATATCCCACATCCTGCAGGAGGAGCATGCCACTGTCATTCTGGCTGTGTCCCTGTTGATCAGCTGATTGGGGTATTTGCAGATATTTTTAACCTGTCTTTTGTCGTCTTAAAGAAGACTATTTTTAGTGGTCATCTTTAAGAGGACTACTGGTAAAAAGTCATCCTGGTAACATGCCTTTATGACTAGCACTGGGTGGTTTTGATATAGGCCATCATGAAGTAACTTAATAGGCTGGTCAGGCATGTATTAACTCCACCCTTCTGCATTAACAGATCTTTAACGGATGCAGTCTCCATGGCCTTGTATTCATTTCTGGAGCATCTGGACAGTAAAGACATTTATTATAAGTCTACTGTTTATTAACTGCAGCTCTGTCTTCAATATTATAACTCCAAGCAAAGTCATTTGCAAACTCCTGAATTAGAGACTCAACCCTTCCCTTTTCAGCTGGATCCTTAACTTCCTAAAAGACCAGTGACGAGAGGTAGCAACTCCCCTGCCATGATCTTCAAGACTGGTGCCCCAACAAGGCTGTGTCTTCAGCTTCCTTCTCTGCTTCCTGTACACTCAACTGTATGGCCAGGTTCTGCTCTAACTCCATCTACTAGTATGCAGCTGACACTTCTGTACTGGGGCCCATCTCAAATAATGACAACCTAGAAACAGAAATCATAGGAAACCTACAGCACAATACAGGCACTGCAGCCCACAATGCTGTGACAAACGCGTATTTAATTTAGAAATTACCTAGGGCTACCCATAGCCCTCTATTTTTCTAAGCTCCATCTACCTATCCAAAAGTCCCTTAAAAGACCCTGTCGTATCTACCTCCGCCATCATCGCCGACAGCCCATTCCATGCACTCACCACTCTCTCACCACTTACACTTTACTGTGTAAGTAAATAAATTTACCACAGAAATCTTCTCTGTACAGGTGTCCCCCCCCCCCTTTACAAAGATAGAGTGTTCCTATGAAAACTTTCTTAAGCTGAAATGCTGTAAAGTGAAGAACCATTAATTTATATGGGAAAAATTTTCGTAAAAGCGAAAATCCTCTTTGTAACACGAAAACAGGTTACTAATGTAGGTCTTTTGTAAAAGCAAAATGGTGTAAAGCGAACATTTGTAAAGTGGGGGACACCTGTATCTACTTCCAAGCACCTTAAAACTGTGACCTCTTGAGCTAGCCATTTCAGCCCTGGAAAAAAGCCTCTGACTATCCACATGATCAATGCCTCTCATCATCTTATACACCTCAATCAGGTCACCTCTCATCCTCCGTCGCTCCAAGGAGAAAAGGCCAAGTTCACTCAACCTATTCTCATAAGGCATACTCCCTAATCCAGGCAACATCCTTGTTAATCTCCTCTGCATCCTTTCTATCATTTCCACATCCTTCCTGTCGTGAGGTGACCAAAACTGAGAATAGTACTCCAAGTGGGGTCCGACCAGGGTCCTATATAGCTGTAGCATTAGCTCTCAGCTCTTGAACTCAATCCCATGGTTGATGAGGGCCAATGCACTATATGCCTTAACCAGAGTCAAACTGCACAGCAGCTTTGAGTGTCCTATGGACTCGGACCCCAAGATCCCTCTGATTCTCCACACTACCAAGAGTCTTACCATTAATACCACATTCTGCCATCATATTTGACCTACCAAAATGAACCACTTCAGACTTATCTGGGTTGAACTCCATCTGCCACTTCTCAGCCCAGTTTTGCATCCTATCAATGTCCCGCTGTAACCTCTGACAGCCCTCCACACTATCCACAACACCTCCAACCTTTGTGTCATCAACAAATATACTAACCCCTCCCTCCACTTCCTCATCCAGGTCATTTATAAAAAATCACAAAGAGAAGGGGGCCTCCAAACAGATCCCCGAGGCACACCACTGGTCACAGACTTCCATGCAGAATATGACCTGTCTAAAACCAATCTTTGCCTTTTGTGTGCAAGTCAATTCTGGATCCACAAAGCAATGTCTCCTTGGATCCTATCCCTCCTTACTTTCTCAATAAGCCTTGCATGGGGTACCTTATCAAATGTCTTACTGAAATCCATATACACTACATCTATGGCTCTAGCCTCATCAATGTGTTTAGTCACATCCTCAAAAAAAATTCAATCAGGCTCATAAGGCACGACCTGCTTTTGACAAAGCCATGTTGACTATTCCTAATCATTTTATACCTCTCCAAATGTTCCTAAATCCTGCCTCTCTGGATGTTTTCCATCAATTTGCCAAACATTGAAGTAAGACTCACTGGTCTGTAATTTCCTGGGCTATCTCTACTCCCTTTCTTGAATAAGGGAACAACATCCACAACTCTCCAATCCTCTGGAACAAATTGGAGTACCGAAAAGGAGATGAGAGCCTAATGACACAATATTATGACAACAACCTTTTCATTAATATTAGCAAAACAGTGTTGATCATTGACTTCAGGAAAAGGATGTGCTTTATACATGTTTCCGTTTGCATAAATGGTGTTGAAGTTGAAAGGGCTGAAAGCTTCAACTGTGAACCCACCAATAGCCTGTTTTGATCCAACCATGCTGATGCCTGGGCCAAGGAAGCTCAACAGAGCCCCTACTTTCTCAGAGGTCTAACATTATTTAGCATGTCCACTTTGACCTTTACTGTTGGTGTGGCATGTGCTGTCTGACTGCAGAGAGTTGTGCACATAATTTATCTCATTATGGTAACCAGCCATGGACTCTGACACTTCTAGCTGCCAGTATAATCAAAGGCCCAAGCCACTTCAGACATTCTCTCTTCTGCTGTCTCCCATTGAGCAGAAGCTATAAAAGCCTGAAAGAATGTACCACCAGGTTCAAGGACAGCTTCTGCCCTGCTGCTATAAGACTACTAAATAATAAGATTGACTGTTGGCCTTGCAATCTACCATGTTAGGACTTCGTCTACCTGCATTGCACATTCTCTTTGATCTGTATAAATGATAGGCAAGCAAAGTTTTCACTGTACCTTGGTATATGTGGCAATAATAAACTAATTTGATGATTTATTCCGGCACTCTTAACAGGGAGGGTAATTCTGAGGAAAACTTGCCTGCCTCCTGAAACCAAAGCCAGCATTAAAACACCCAACATTTGGATAGCAATAGCCTAGGAGGAGTCCATAAAGTCGTGCTTGGCAAATCCTTAAAAGTTCTTTGGAGTAACCAAAAAGTAATTGAAGTATAGTATCAGTTATAAAGCTCTTGGATATTTACATGAAGTTGAGAGCCTAGAGCGATATTGGCCAAATGCAGGAAAATGGGACTGGCTGGTTGGGCATGGACTTGATGGGCCTGTATCCATGTGGTATTGCTCTATAACACTGTTACTTGTACTCAACCACAACACTTGCGGCTCAAGTGTAGCTGTTCTATGAGAGTCTGCTTCCCTTTTGTACCTGGAGAAACAACTTTGAAAATGCTACTTGCTCCTACCCTCTGCTGGTACTAGAAACATGTCCTTAGAAAAAAAAATCTCTGAATGTCAATGGTTCCTCTTCTCCCACAGGCACTGTTGTGCCCATGGAGTTCCTTCAGCAGAAAGCCCTTCCTCGTCTTTGCTCTACCTTAGCAACCTCCGAGTATTTTTTTTTTGAATTCCTTTATTTTCCTCTGACATCCTTTTCCTTTGACATCTCACAAAATGTAATTATGTTTATAATGGTAGTTAAATTCTTGGATAAAAAATTAGATTGAATGTTATTTAAGTTAGTGATATTCACTGCTCTTCAGAAAGGTACCCAAATGGTTTTCTTTTAAGTATAAACGTCATCAAAATTCACTCATTTATTCCCCTACAGCTGTCTGATTTTTGCAAAGAAACTTACTAACACTGTTTCTTTTTCTTAGTGGACAAACTGGTTCAGGGAAGACATTTACAATGTTGGGTATGTACACACATTTTAAACACTTGAAAGCTTTCTAGTACGGAAATTGTATGCTTTTACAATGTTTCTGGTATAGAAGTTTCTGTCGTAGTTGGGAAGGTAAATGTGGGAGACGTATTGCAAAGTTGATAAAGGAAACGATCTGTGCTTTACTTGGTGGATGTATTCCATTCAGCACTTCTACATGGATAGAACTTAGAAATAAGAAACGAATGATCAGTTTGCTTCATTTCTATTAAAGGTTCACCAGCAGATGGCAGACGTTTGAGAAGCATATATGTAGACAAAGAACAAAGGTGTAAAAGCAACAAGGTTCCTGTGGGGGATTTTAACTTTCCCATTATTGACTGGGGAATGTGTTGTGAAGAGTTTGGATTCAGTGGAATTTCTGAAGTTAGTAATAGGAAGATGTATGATGAGGTCTGAAATTGAGAGAAGTCTGATTTCAAAAACCTGAAGTCAGACCTGGCAAAGGAGCTTGTGGGTAATATTTCCAATAAGTGGAAGCCTTTTGAAAGGAAATAGTGACAACTCGGGCAAATGTATTCCTGTGAGGATGAAATACAAGCATGGCAAGATTAGGAACCCAGCGGAGTTGATGATGGAATAAGGGAAGCATGTAATTGAAAACAGCAAAGTGCAGTCAGCAATATGGGGAGAGTAGGAAAATAAACAGAAAGTTAGAAGGGCAAAAAGGGAACATGAAATATCATCCAGTCAAGATTGTGGTAAATCCCAGGGCTTTCTATAAATACACTCGCTAGCTACTTTAAAAACAAGAGACTAAAGTTTTTTCAGTTGTATAAAATAAAAGGGAGGTGAGAGTTGATATTGGACCACTGGAAAATTATGCTGGTGAGGTAGAAATGGGGGACAAAGAATTGGCAGATGAACTTAATGAGTACTTTGTGCCTGTCACTGTGAAAGACAATAGCTATGTGCCAGACGTCCGTGAGTATCGGGGAACAGGATGAGTACCATTGCTATTACAAAGGAAAAAGTGCCAGGCAAACTCAAAGGTCTTCAGGT
The DNA here is from genome assembly GCF_030144855.1 of Hypanus sabinus. Taxonomy (NCBI): domain Eukaryota; kingdom Metazoa; phylum Chordata; class Chondrichthyes; order Myliobatiformes; family Dasyatidae; genus Hypanus; species Hypanus sabinus. Next base: position 67,666,287 of record NC_082725.1, on the reverse strand, counting down.
GGATAAGTCACCTGGACCAGATGGACGACATCCAAGAGGCCTGAGAGAGGTTGCTGAAGAGATAATGGATGCATTGGTCATTATCTCAAGAATCACTTGATTCTGGCATGATCCCACAGGACTGAAGATTGTATATGTTACTCCACTCTTTAAGAAAGGAAGAAGACAAAAGAGGAAATTATAGGCCTAACCTCTGGTTGGGAAAGTGTTCCATTTTGGGGTACTTGGAGACTAATTTTAAAATAAGCCAGTCAGCATGGTTTTTGTAAATGGAAATCTTGCCTGACAAATCTGTTTGAATTCTTCAAGGAAGTAACAATCAGGGTGGGCAAAGGAGAGGCAATGGATCTCAATCAGATTTTCAGAAAGTATTTGATAAGGTGCCTCACATGAGGCTGTTTAACAAGATAAAATCCAATGATGCTATTGGAAATATACTGGCATGGATAGAGAAATGGCTGGAAGGGTGCAAGGGGGCCTTTTCTGGTTGGCTCCAGTGACTAGTGGTGTTCCTCAGCCAGTATAGAGACTGCTACTTTCACATTGTTTGTTAATGATTTAGATAAGGGAATTGATGGCTTAGTGGCAAAGTTTGCAGATGATAAAAAGCTAAGTGCAGTGGTAGGTAGTGCTGAGGAAGCAATGTGATTGCAGCAGGACTTGGACAAACTGGAAGAATGAACAAAAAAGGTGGCAGATGGAATACAGCTTTGGAAATGTGATAATGGATTTTGGTAAAAGGAACAATAATGCAGATGAGTATCTAAATGGAGAGAGAGGGTACACTCATCAGAGGTGCAAAGGGAGTTAGGTGTCCTTGTGGAAGACTCCCAGAAGTTTAATTTACAGGTTGAGTCTGTGGTAAAGAAGGCAAATGAAACGTTGGCATTTATTTCAAGGGGAATAGAATATAAAACCAAGGAGATAATGCTGAGGCTTTATACGACATTAATTGGAGTATTGTCAATTGTTTTGGACTTCAAAACAATCCAAAATTGACTATCAGAAAGGATATATTGCCATTGGAGAGGGTCCAGAGGAGGTTCACAAGGATGGTTCTAGGAATGAAGGGGTTAATATATGAGGAGCATTTGGCTTTGGACATGTACTCACTGGAATTTAGAAGAATGCTTGAGCATCTCATTGAAACCTATGGAATATTGAAAGGACTAGATGAGGTGGATGTGGCGAGGATGTTCCTTGTGGTGGAGACACAGCCTCAAAACTGAAAGGTGACCTTTGGGGATGTCACGTGATGACGTAGGATCGAGATGAGGAAATCCAGCTCTCCCGTTTTTAAAAAAATCACAACAAAAAACTGGTAAAGTAATGTTTAAGTGAAGAAAAGTTAGTAAATACACTCTTAAAAACTACTTATAAACTACTCAGGATTGTCTTTAGTCATGTCTTATAAACAGAAACAGAAGAAAACTACTACTTTGAAGACAGCACGAGTTTAAAAAGAAACAAGGCCAACTGTTATGGCGGAGCCTCGAGCTCAGGTTGGACCTCTTCATGGCGAGGTGCATTTCGCATCTGGCGATGCAGAGCAGGAAACTGCGGCAATATCAACAGTTTCTAAAAAGGAGAAACAGGAACTGCACGTGCAAGAAATGGGCATGCACAAACAGGAGCAAATTAAACTACAATTCCCAGCTACGATTGAAAGCGAAAGTGAATCTGAAGCGGAGTCGGATTCTCTGGACGATACAGATGAAGATAAGCAGGGAGAAAAAGAACAGCAGGTAGAGGTTGGAAGTGGAAGATTTCCTGAAGATATAAGAAAAGCCTTGGTGCAAATAATGCATGAATTAAAAGAATTGAAAACATTAAAAGTAATAAAAATGGATATTAAAAATATGAAAATTATGTTTGAAAGTTGTGAAAAAACAGGAGAGAACGGATAAGAAAGTTTAAAAAGTTGGAAGAAATAACGGGAGACACCATGGATAGAGTGAACAAAATGGAAGATAATATCCTTGCTTGGACATCAGAAAGAAAACGGTTGTTGGAAAAAGTGGACGAGCTTGAAAATTTTAGCAGACAATAATAAGATTGTTCGTCTTAAAGAAGGTACAGAGGGAGAAGATTCAATAAAAATTTTTCAAAAATCAATCCTGGAAAATTTGGAAATGGAAGAGGGAAATCAGTTAATTGAAATCAAAAGGGCTCATTGAGCCTTAAGACCAAAATCTCAACAAGATCAAAACCTGCGACCAATCTTGATAAAATGCTTAAGACACCAAGATAAAGAAAGGATCCTGAAGGCAGCTGCCCAATGTGCCAGAAAGAGAAACGGGCCATTGAAGATGGAAGGGAAAGCAGTTCTTTTCTATCCTGACATAAGTTATGACCTTTTGAAGAGAAAGAAGGAATTTAACCCAGTGAAAAAAGTCTTACGGGGAAAAGAGTTATAAATTTACACTGCGCCACCCGGCAGCGCTGATAATTTTTTTGGATGATGATAAAAGATTTTTTACTGATTATCGGAAAGCGGAGGAGCTCACACAAGAACTCCCAAATATTCGCTAGACACAGCTAAGAATCTATGGAAGCGAAATGGATTAAAGATGAAGACTGAGATAGTGAATGGAATTGATGGATATTTAAGGACGGAAGAATTAATAAATATACTCTTAAATATGTGATGGTGGGGGAGAAAGGTAAAAATTTGAGGAATATTAATTGGGAGTAGTGGTATTATTTTTTCTTCTCTTATATATTCTTTCTGTTCGTTATGGGGGAGCTGGGGGAACTTCTGATCAATCGCTACGGGATTCACGTGTGTAATCATGGCGATTGCCATGACCCGTACAACGGAGGGGGGTAATGTGGTTTTTTTCATTCACTACATTAGTATGGGGGTATTTTGTTATCTTTTTCTTAATAATCTATTTTTCTTTTATCTTTCTTTGCCTGGATGATCGGTGGGGGGGGGGGGGGGGGATGACACATAGCAACATGGAGAATTTTAAAAAGATTCCCCAAGATACTATGAGAGTTGAAATATTATGTATTGTTATAGATTGGAATAACCTTGTTAAAAATAATGACTAATTTACTGAACTTTTTAAGTTTTAATGTTAATGAGCTTAATGGAAAAGAAAAAGAATTTTAACATGCATTAAGAAAATGAAAATAGATGCAGATTTTTTACAAGAAACACATTTAACAGAGATAGAACATCAGAAATTAAAGAGAGATTGGGTCGGAAATGTTATTGCATTTTCATTTAATTCAAAGGCAAGGGTAGTTGCAATTTTGGTTAACAAAACTACCAATTAAAATACAAAATTGATTCTGCGGGGAGATACGTGATTATACATTGTCAAATCTTTTCAGAATTATGGACTCTTATGAATATTTATGCACCAAATGAAAATGATGTAAAATTTATACAAAGAGCCTTTTTGAACTTGGCTGACGCACATGATAAAATACTAATAGGTGGAGACTTTAATTTTTGTCTAGACCCAGTTTTAGACAGGTCAACAAAGGTTGTTACAAAATCAAAAGTAGTAAAATTAACTTTATCATTGATGAAAGATTTAAATTTGATTGATATATGGAGAAGAATTAACCCAAGAGAAATAGATTATTCATTTTATTCAAATAGACATAAAACTTATTCAAGGATAGATTTTTTCCTATTATCAGCGAATATTCAAGACAGAGTGAAAAATATGGAATATAAAGCAAGAATATTGTCAGATCATTCCCCCTTGATAATGACAATGATAATGATGGATAAGCAGAAACAGATTTACAGATGAAGATTTAATTCAATATTATTAAAACATCAAGATTTTTGTGATTTTATGAACAAACGGATTCAATTTTTTTTAGATACAAATTCACATTCAGTTGATAAGTTTGTATTATGGGAAGCGATGAAGGCATATTTGAGGCACCAGATAATAAGTTATACTTCTAAAATTAAGAAGGAATATATGGTAGAAATAGATCAATTGGAAAAAGAGATTATAAAATTAGAAAAAGAATCTCAAAGATATATGACAGAAGAAAGACGAAGACAACTTGTTAATAAGAAGCTAGAATATAATACACTTCAGACATACCGAACAGAAAAAGCAATTATGAGAACTAAACAGAGAAATTACAAACTAGGTGAAAAATCACACAAGATTCCTGCTTGGCAGTTAAAAACTGATCAGGCTTTCAAAATGATAAATGCAATTAGAACAAGTAAATAAAATTACTTATAGACCTTTAGAAATTAATGAAACTTTTAAAAGTTTTTATTCTAACTTATATCAATCAGAATCACAAAATGATGTTGTTGAGATAGAAAGGTTTCTATCACAAATAACTCCCAAAATTGAATTCGGAAGAACAGAAGGGATTAGATATGCCTTTTACATTAAAAGAGGACGAAGAAGCTTTAGGATCACTTCAGAGTAATAAATCTCCAGGAGAAGATGGTTTTCCACCTGAATTTTATAAAAAGTTTAAAGATTTATTAATTTCTCCTTTTATGGAGTTAATACATCAGGCGGAAAGAACACATAAACTTCCAGAATCTTTTTTGACAGCGATTTTAATAGTATTGCCAAAAAAAGAGATATTTTAAAGCCGGCATCATGTAGGCCTATTTCTTTGTTGAACACAGACTATAAATTAATAGCAAAGATTTTATCTAATAGATTATTTAAATACTTACTAAAATTAATACATAAGGATCAAACTGGATTTAATTAAAAACAGACAATCGGCAGATAATTTAACTTGGTTACTTAGCATAATTCATCTGGCACAAAAGAGGGAGGAAATGAGTGTAGCAGTTGCTTTGGATGCAGAAAAAGCATTTGATAGATTGGAATGGGATTTTTTAATTAAGGTATTGGAAAAATATGGATTAGGAGTATCTTTTATAAATTGGATTAAAACCTTAACTACTAGTCCCAAAGCTAAACTAATGACAAATGGCCAAATTTCAACATCATTTCAGTTAACAAGGTCAACTAGACAAGGTTGTCCATTATCACCTGCTTTATTTGTATTGGTGATAGAACCATTAGCTGAATTAATTAGAACTGACTCAGATATTATGGGTTTCAGAATTAATCAGGAGGAATATAAGATTAACCTATTTGCTGATGATATTCTGATCTATCTAACAAACCCATTGTACTCGTTGCGTAAATTATCTTCTAGATTGGAAGAATATGGGAAAATATCAGGGTATAAAGTAAATTGGGATAAAAGTGAAATTTTACCCCTTACTAAAGGAGATTATAATCAATGTCGACTAATAACTCAATTTAGATGGCCGATAAATGGTATAAAGTATTTTAGGTATAAGAGTTGACAACGATATAAAGAATTTATATAAATTAAATTATTTGCCATTATTGAAAAAAATTCGAGAAGATCTTGATAAATGGATGATGTTACCAATAACATTAGTAGGTAGAGTCAATGCTGTAAAAATGAATATATTCCCTAGATTACAATATTTATTCCAAACACTACCAAGACAATTACTGCAGAAGTTTTTTCAAGAACTAAATAAATGCGTGAGGAAATTCCTTTGGAAAGGTAAGATGTCAAGAATATCGTTGGAAAAATTGACATGGAAATTTGACCTAGGAGGGTTACAATTACCAAACTATAAGAATTATTATAAAGCAAATCAACTTAGATTTATTGCATCTTTTTTCAATGGATTAGAATAGAATTAGATAAAATAGGAGAAAATATACCAGAAGATTTTATATCTAAATGGATATGGGTAAAGAAAGAATCCCTTATATTAAAACATTTGATTGATCTATGGAATAAGATAAATGTTGATAATAAGATAAAGAAATCTTTATTAGCAAAGAGACCTCTAATTCAGAATAGACTTATTCCTTTTACAATGGATAACCAACTCTTATATAGCTGGTTTCAAAAAGGGATTAGACATATAGGAGATTGTTTTGAAGGAGGTATATTAATGTCACTTGATCAATTAAAGAATAAATATAAAATATCAAATAATACTCTTTTCGGTTATTTCCAATTAAGGGCTTATTTAAGAGAGAAACTGGGTCAAACAATGTTAATGCTGAAACCTAATGAAATAGAAACTTTAATTCAAAAAGGAGAAATTTAAAAATTTACTACTTGTATGTATAATTTGATTCAAAAACAGACAATTAAACAAGCAATTCATTAGTCAAGACAAAAATGGGAAACTGATTTGAATATTAAAATTGATGAAACAAGTTGGTCAAGACTATGCCTTGATAGTATGACAGATACAACAAATGTCCGACTTAGATTAGTAGAATACAATTATTTTACATCAATTATATATTACACCACAAAAAATAAATAGATTAAACCCAAATTTATCTGATCAATGTTTTCGATGTAATCAAGAAACTGGTACTTTTTTACATTCTACTTGCTCTCGTTTTAAAAATTCAACCTTTTAGGACAAATTAAGAGTTTTATTGGAACACAACTCCCACATAACCCAATATTATTTTTACTAGGTGATATTGAAGGGATAAAACCAAAACCTAAATTGAACAAATATCAGAAAGAATTCATAAAAATTGCATTGGCAGTAGCCAAGAAAGCTATTGCAGTTACTTGGAAATCGGATTCGTACTTAAGTATAGATCGTTGGAAGAATGAAATTTTTAGCTGTATTTCACTTGAAAAAATTACTTATAATTTAAGAGATAAATATGACATATTTCTGAAAATTTGGCACCCTTATTTACAAAAGATAGGATTAAATATATAGGTGCTCTGAAGATAAAGTTATTGGTTATCTAGGGAAAGAAATAAATATATATATTAAAGTTATTTTGAATTCCATGGAGCATGTGGGGATCTTCCAGGCAGTCTTTTTTTTATATAGGACATGTAAGGGGGAAAGGGTTAAGGGGAGGGGGAAGGGTTGATATTATTCACTATTTTCTATCTTATGTATCCTATTTAATAATTTTTTTTAAAGTGACCTTATTAGAACGGCAATAAAAAGGAATTTTTTTTAGTCAAAGAGTGGTGTATTGGTGAAATGCTCAGACATAGACTGCAGTGGAGGCCAAATCCATGGGTATATTCAAAGCTGGTTGATAGGTATCAAGGGATACGGTGAGAGGGCAGAATTTGCTGATGATGCAGCCATTGTTGGTAGAATCTCAGGCGGTGACGAGAGGGTGTACAGGAGTGAGATATACCAACTAGTGGAATGGTGCAGTAGCAGCAACCTGGCACTAAACGTCAGTAAGACGAAAGAGCTGATTGTGGACTTCAAGAAGGGTAAAACGAAGGAACACATACCAATCCTCATAGAGGGATCAAAAGTGGACAGGGTGAGCAATTAAGTTCCTGGGTGTCAAGATCTCTGAGGATCTAACCTGGTCCCAACATATCGATGTAATTATCAAGAAGACGAGACAGTGGCTATATTAGGAGTTTGAAGAGATTTGGCATGTCAACAAATACACTCAAAAACTTCTATAGTTGTACTGTGGAGAGCATTTTGACAGGCTGCATCACTGTCTGGTATGGAGGGGCTACTGCACAGGACCGAAAGAAGCTGAGAGGGTTGTAAATCTAGTCAGCTCCATCTTGGGTACTATCCTACAAAATACCCAGAACATCCTTAGGGAGTGGTGACTCAGAAAGGCAGCATCCATTATTAAGGACCTCCAGCACCCAGGGCATGCCCTTTTCTCTCTGTTACCATCAGGTAGGAAATACAGAAGCCTGAAGGCACACACTCAGTGATTCAGGAACAACTTCTTCCCCTCTGCCATCCAATTCCTAAATGAAAGTTAGAGCTTTGGACACTACCTCACTTTTTTTTAATATCCAGTATTTCTGTTTTTGCACATTTAAAAAAAAATCTCTTCAATACACATAATTGAATTGCTTGTTTTATTATGTTTTATTTTATTTATTACTTTTTATTCTATTTTTTCTCTCTGCTAGATTATGTATTACACTGAACTGTTGCTGCTAAGATGACAAATTTCACTTCACATGCCGGTGATAATAAACCTGATTCTGATTCTATATGGGATCCAGAATCAGCCATGATAAAATGGCGGAACAGACTCGATGAGCTGAATAGCCTGATTCTCTTCCTTTGTCCTATGGTCTTTAATAGGTACACATGTACACTTGGTTGATTATACAAAGATCTAATCAGACAATCATGTGGCAGCAATTGAATTGACTATTTCTTGCACCCTTCACATTAATGAATAAAAAATTTTTGTTATGCTTCCATCTGAATGTGCAATTTATAGTCATTTGTAATGAACATTATGTACAACAGGACAGTCAATATAGCATAGAAATACAATTGTATTAGCGGGAATTAATCAGTCTGTTGGCTTGGTGGAATAAGCTGTCCCAGAGCCTGTTGGTCCTGGCTTTAATGCTACGGTACCATTTCCTGAATGGTAGCAGCAGAAACAGTTTGTGGTTGTGGTGACTCAGGTTCCCAATGATTCTTCAAAACTTTTTCACACACCTGTCTCTGTAAATGTCCTGAATAGTGGGAAGTTCACATCTACAGATGTGCTGGGCTGTCCACACCACTTTCTGCGGAGTTCTGCGATTGAGGGAAGTACAGTTCCCAAACCAGGCAGTAATGTGGCCAGTCAGGATGCTCTCAATTGTGTTCCTGTAAGAGAAAAAAAATCCTTGGGATTTAGATCATAAGACATAGGAGCAGAATTGGACCATCTAGCCCATGGCGTTTACTCCGCCATTTCATCATAGCTGATCCTTGATCCCATCCAACCACATCCTCATCACGAAAGTCTTTCCAGTCCTGTAGCATAGAGACTGATTGGTCAGACCAGCGGTGGACAGTTTTAACTATGGTCGCCTGTTGTTTCAGCTTCTGCCTGTACATCAGCAGAAGCAAGATGGAGACTTCCCAAATGGTGGGTGGAGGAGCACTTTGTGAATGCTGCAGAAGGGAGAGGAGGTGTGGTCAAGTATGCTATCTCCCCATGTGCTCACCTGGATGTGTTAACAAAACTTTGCAGAGACTTTTGACAGCTATGCTCTATTAAAGTCTCCGGCGACGATGAAGGCAGCCCTGAGTGTACAGGCTCCGGGGTGCTGATGGTCTCATACAGTTCCTGGGCAGCCAGAAAGATCTATACTCCAGATCCGGGGAACAGAAGGATTTGAGGGCATGCACGTTCTGGGGGTCACATCAAGCGTTGTTGACCATGAAGCATACCCCTCCTCCTTTTCTCTTCCCAGTGAGGTTTCTTGACCTGCTTGCCTGGAACAGGGAGATGGCATGATCTGGTATCTCCTCTGTCAGCCAGATCTGCACTAAGCACAAACCATTAGATTCCTTTGTTACCTGCTGATAGGAGATTCAATTCTGGCTCTCAATTCACACAGCTTGTTGTTCAGGGGCTGAACGTTAGCCAGTGGTATGGTCAGGAGTGGTGACTATTAGCATGCTGTCTCAACCTCACCAGGATGCTGGCACTCCTCCCTTGCCTATGGTGCCACTTATGAGGTAGTGGCGGTGTAATAAATGAGCCTCCCATGGATCGATTAAGTAGGGGTTCCCGGTGTAGAAAAGGTGGCACGTTGTGGGTAAAAGCAGTCTTCCCAATGTTTGGCAGAGTCAGTCAATCATATATGATACTGTCAACTGCTTGAACAAGAAGTGGCGAAGGAAATGCAGAAATTAGCAGTACACTGTAAAGTTGGTATGGAGCTTGCAACATAGATAGACAGATACTTTATTCATCCCCAAGGGGAAATTCAACATTTTTCCAGTGTCCCATACACTTATTGTAGCAAAACTAATTACATACAGTATTTAACTCAGTATAATATGATATGCATCTAAAATCACCCTCCCAAAAAGCATTAATAAATAGCTTTTAAAAAATTCTTAAATAGTTTACTAAACTGCATTGAGTGGTAACTTAAGCTCAGTCCTAACCCCGTCACTTAACATGTCTTGCCCCTGGTGGTTGAATTGTAGAGCCGAATGGCGTTGGGGAGTAATGATCTCTTCATCCTGTCTGAGGAGCATTGCATTGACAGCAACCTGCCGCTGAAGCTGCTTCTCTGTCTCTGGATGGTGCTGTGCAGAGGATGTTCAGGGTTTTCCATGATTGACCGTAGCCTACTCAGTGCCCTCCGCTCTGCCACCGATGTCATACTCTCCAGTTCTGTGCCCACGACAGAGCCCACCTTCCTTACCAGCTTATTAAGACGTGAGGCGTCCCTCTTCTTAATGCTGCCTCCCCAGCACGCCACCACAAAGAGGGCGCTCTCCACAACTGACCGATAGAACATCTTCAGCATCTCACTACAAACATTGAATGACGCCAGCCTTCTGAGGAAGTACAGTCGACTCTGCTACCATATGCGGCGCTATCTTGGAGAAAGATGCAACCCAATGCATCAAAACATGCAGCCAGGATCAGAATGTTAATTTCTCCATACCAAACATCAGAATGGGGAAGAAATGTGATCCATGACTTTGCTCGTGGTATGATTTTTGGTGCCAGACAGGGTGATTCGAGCATCTCAGAAAGTGCTGATCTCATTTTTCCATACAGCAGTCTCTGGAGTTTACAGAGAATTGTCTGAAAACATAAACACCCAATGAGCAACAGTTCTGGGTGGAAATGTCTTGTTGAAAGAGGTCAGAGGAGAATGGCCTGACTGGTTCAAGTTGACAGTAACTCAAATAACGGTGCATTACAGTTGTATGCAAAACAGCATCTATGATCACATAATATGTCAAACCTGGAAATAATGCTTTACTGAAGACCATGAACATAATGTACACTCAGAGGCCACTTTACTAGATACAGAAGGTAACTAGTAAAATGGCCAATGAGTGTGTATTAATTGCAAGAGTAACCAGGGTAAGAATAACTTGGGAACTACAGAGAGAATCTGTGGGTGGAGATGGGGCATGTAGACAGTTGTCTAGATGAAAACAGATGAGAAATATTTATTAAGGAGAAAAATCTTTGAGAAGAGGAGTTCCAGAGAGAAGGATGGTGATGTTCTTGAGTGTTGGGAAGGGAGGTGGGGTGCTAGATGTCTTGAGATACACAAAGATGTACAGATGCCCAGGACCTGAGAGACGTAATGGAGATCGTTAGTCACTGGTGAAGTACTGGATGACTGGAAGTTGGTAAACCTGCTTGTTGTGCTAGGCAAATGAAGCAATGATAACCCATGTAACTGTGGGTCAGTAATCTGGTAGGGAAACTACTTGTCAAATTTCTAAGGTGGGGCACTTATCTTACTTAGCTGCACTAAGAAAGGTTGAGAATGATTAGGACAGTCAGCATAACTTTATTCCTGGAAATCTTGTCTTATAAATTGTGACTTTTTTTGATGTAGTAACTAAGCATTATTGATGATGGCGGTGTGATGATGTCTACACGGATTTTAAAGCCTTTGACGAGATCACAGAAGGTTCAGGATAAATCCAAAATTGGTTTGGTGATTGGCAGAAGGTGGTGGATGGATACTTTTATGAAGGGAAGTCTGATCAAAACTGTCCCATGAGAATTGTTTGTAGGACTTGGATATGAATGTATGTGGTGTGACAAGTTAAATATAAAAATTGATGATGTAGGCAGCAAGAAAGATCTCTTAAGGCTACAGAAAGATGTCAATCATCTGGAAAGCTGTTGGTGCAATGGCAAATAGAACTAAATTCTGGCAAATGCAAGCGGATGCACTTTGGGAAGTCCAGCTAGGGTTGGACATAAAAAAAAATTGGTGGGACCCTAGACAGTATGGATGAATAGAGGGACTTGGGATACAACTCCATGGATCCTTTAAAGTTTCAGCATAGGTGGATGTGGTGGCCGAGAAGGTAAATGGATGCTTGTTTTTATTCCCTTAGCATAGTGTTTAAGGCCGTTATAGGTGTAGGCTCTTGCCTGAATTATTGTGTGTAGTTCTGATCCCACCGCTATGTGGATGATATGGTTGTGCTGAATAATTTGAAGAAATGGCTCATCAGGATTGGAGTATTACAGTTGTAGCGAGGGACTGGGGCCACTAGACTGCAGCTGTTGGAATCTGGGGCAACTAACAATCTGTTGGAAGGACTTGGCAGTTCAAGCAGCAGATGTAGTAAAGAAAGAATTGTCATCCTGTTGCAGGATTTTGACCAGAAATGTCAATTTCTTTCCCACCCTTGATGCTGGTGACTAACTAAAATTCCTCCAGACTGTTTGTTATTCCAGGTATGTTCTCCCTGGAGTGGAGGAGGCTGAGGGAGATCTGATAGGAGTGAGGACCCCATTGTGGGGATTTTAAAGATAAGAGTATAGGTATAAGTTGAGAGGTTTAGAGGGAAGCTGAGGATGAAATTTTTCACGGGGTAAATGGGAGCTGAAGTGCTTTGCCTGAAGAGATGGAGATAGTTACAGACATTTGAGATTGGGTAGATGGGCAAGAGGTTTGTCATGGATGTGCTGAGCTGAGGGTCTTGTTTCTTTTCTGTATTACTGTTGTAATCCCTATACCACTGGGAAATCACAAACGAGAAAATCTGTAGATGCTGTAAATCTGAGCAACACACACAAAATGCTGGAGGAACTCCATGGAAAAAAGTACAGTTGACGTTTCAGTTCAATACAGGTTTCAAATTAACTCTTGGGTATGTTGCATATAAGTCGACCCATCAACAAATTGAAAGGGACAATTTGATTTGGAAGGTATAAATATTATGTTTTATTAATATATTTTGCATATTATCAGTACTTGAGGTATAAATATGTAGAAATATTGATGTGAGCAGTGGACTTAATAAACCAGTTTATTACTATAGTTTTTCTGTACTTTAAATCAGAGCTCACTACGATTATTAATCATGCTTCTGTACTGCTAGTTTTTAGTCATACTTAAATGTAGAGAAAGCATTAATGTCAGTTGTGATTTTGATAGTCTGTGATGAGATGCAGATGTAGGATCTTAACCTCAATTATTTCTGTGTGAGTTTACTAGCCGGTTCCTGCCATTCTATGAAAAGGTTGATCAGATTTTCTTTTACAATGTTATTTGGTCCTCCTTGGTCAGCTTCCTTGGGTTTGATGAAGATTGGAATTTGTTATAGTGAACTGAAAGTGAAGCTTTGCTTTGCATCCTTGATCTGTAAAAAAGTAAATTGTGATTCTAAAGCCCTATGCTGTGTTGCCAAATTATCTCCTGCATTTAATCTTTGGAAACTTGCTTGCTCTGTCTGTATTCTCAAATTTTCAATGATCAACTTTTATGATATTCATTATGAAAATATGTGTTGACAGGTCCCTCTAAATCTGACAACTTCACTCACAATCTGAGGGGAATAATCCCTCGCAGCCTTGAATACCTATTTTACTTGATCAATCGTGAAAAGGAAAAGGTATTTTTTATTTTTGTGCTTTTCAAATTTTTTCATTGTAAAAATAATTGCATTATTTTACAATTCATTACAGTAGCACTGTAGCATAGTGGTTAGTGCAATTGCTTTGCAGTGCCAGTTATCACTATTTGGGGTTCAATTCCTACTGCTGCTCCAAGGAGTCTGTACGTTACCTCTGTGACTGCATAGGATTTCTCCGGGTGCTCCAGTTTCCTCCCGCATTTCAAAGATGTAAGGTTCGGGTTAGTAGGTTGCAGACATGACGTGTCGCTGCCCGGGCGTGCAACACTAGCAGGCTTCTGCCAGCACAGTCTTTCAATTCTGTTGGCCGTTGAGGCAAAACAAGACATTTCACTGTACATTTCGGTGTTTTGATGTGACAAACAAAACTAATCTTTAAAATTGAGCGTCGTTTTGCGGGCAGCAGAGTGAGCCAGGAACAGAGTGAAGGCTTAAGGGCCTGGGCTCAACGGGCTTAGGCGGAAACGGGCGAGGCAAGGTAGGTTTAGTTTTTGATTTTTCCTGTTATTTGAGGAAAGGGGAAGTATGAGTGTGAGGGCAGCTTGTTGTTCTCGGTGTCGGATGTGGGAGGTCCTGGGGTCTCCTAGCCTCCCGGACGTCTACATCTGCGCCAGGTGTGCCGAGCTGCAGCTCCTAAGGGACTGTGTTAGGGAACTGGAGCTGCAGCTCAATGACCTTCGTCTGGTCAGGGAGAGTGAGGAGGTGATAGAGAGGAATTACAGGCAGGTGGTCACACTGGGGCCACGGGAGGCAGACAAGTGGGTCACGGTTAGGATGGGGAAGGGGAAGAGTCAGGAAGAGTACCCCAGTGGCTGTACCCCTTGACAATAAGAACTCCTGTTTGAGTACTGTTGGGGGGGACACCCTACCTGGGGGAAGCAGCAGTGGCCGTGCCTCCGGCACAGAGTCCAGCCCTGTGACTCAGAAGGGTAGGGAAAGGAAGAGGAAGGCAGTAGTAATAGGGGACTCGATAGGGGGTCAGACAGGCGATTCTGTGGACGCGATCAGGAGACCCGGATGGTAGTTTGCCTCCCTGGTGCCAGGGTCTGGGATGTTTCTGATCGCGTCCACGATATCCTGAAGCGGGAGGGTGAGGAGCCAGAGGTCGTGGTACATATAGGTACCAATGACATAGGTAGGAAAGGGGAAGAGGTCCTGAAAGGAGAATATAGGGAGTTAGGAAGGCAGTTGAGAAGAAGGACGGCAAAGGTAGTAATCTCGGGATTACTGTCTTTGTCACGTGACAGTGAGAGTAGGAGTGGAATGAGGTGGAGGATAAATGTGTGGCTGAGGGATTGGAGCAGGAGGCAGGGATTCAAGTTTCTGGATCATTGGGACCTCTTTTGGGGCAGGTGTGACTTGTACAAAAAGGACGGGTTACACTTGAATCCTAGGGGGACCAATATCCTGGCGGGAAGATTTGCGAAGGCTACTGGGGAAACTTTAAACTAGAATGGTTGGGGGGTGGGAATCAAATTGAAGAGACTAGGAGAGAAAAGGTTAGTTCACAAATAGAGAAAGCTGGTAGACAGTGTGTGAGGGAGGATAGGCAGGTGAAAGAGAAGGGGAGCGCTCAGACCAAAAATGTTGGGGAGAAGGAAGAAAAAGATAATAAAGTTGTTTGCACCATTAAGGATAAACAGAGAGTAAGAGGTGGAGAGTTTCTTAAATGTATCTATTTTAATGCTAGGAGCATTGTAAGTTAGGTGGATGAGCTTAGAGCATGGATTGATACCTGGAAATATGATGATGTAGCTATTAGTGAAACATGGTTGCAGGAGGGTTGTGATTGGCAACTAAATATTCCTGGATTTCGTTGCTTCAGGTGTGATAGAATCAGAGGGGCAAGAGGGGGAGGTGTTGCATTGCTTGTCAGAGAAAATATTACAGCGGTGCTTTAGCAGGATAGATTAGAAGGCTCGTCTAGGAAGGCTATTTGGGTGGAATTGAGGAATGGGAAAGGTGTATGTAACTCCCTGGGTCGCCTCAGGCTCGCTCAGCTCGTTCCCGTCTAGGGGGAGCAGCCTTCAGCCCGGCCAAACTGGGTAATCAGCTGGTGTGGATGCTGTGTGATGTCCCCGCCTCGCCCAAAAACAGACAGCACACCATATGCGATTAAATGAGTACAATTTATAAAGGTTACTATAACTAAGTGATTAATAACGATACAGTATATATGAAGAGAAAATTAAAGAAAAGGCGCCAAACTTATCAAAGTCCAAACCACTTCGTGCACAACCGTTGGAGCTCAATTACTGAAGTCTTCTGGCCACCATTCGATCCCCTCCGAACTCCTCGACTCGCAGCTCAGGACCCTCCGAACTCCTCGACTCGCAGCTCAGGACCCTCCGAACTCCTCGACTCTCCAAACAGCTCAGGACCCTCCGAGTGGTCAACCAAGCACATCTAGCTTCAACCCCCCCCCCTCCTCGGAGAATCTCCCGGCCTCGGACCCCCCTTTGGGGTCCGATCCTCGCCCAGCTTAGAGCATTGCGTCCTCTCTCTCGACCCCCTCGCGCCGATCTGCCCAAAAGCCCGTCAACAAAAGCTTACAGACTCAGAAGAAAGAAAATTAATCCCCATTTGGTTTACAAAGGAATACCATTCTCGTTATCAGTAAATTAGCATTCCTGCTAGTTAACAAAAAGAAGAAACCCTCTTTACATGTAGTAACACTTATAGGGGTGTATTATAGACAACCTAATGGGGAGAGAGAATTGGAGGAGCAAATTTATAAGGAGATAGCAGATATTTGTTTTAAGCACAAGGTTGTGATTGTGGGAGATATTAATTTTCCACAGATAGACTGGGAAGCCCATACTGTTAAAGGGCTGGATGGATTGGAGTTTGTAAAATATGTGCAGGATAGTTTTTTGCAGCAATACATAGAGGTATCATCTAGAGAAGGGGCAGTGTTGGATCTCCTGTTAGGGAATGAGATAGGTCAGGTGATGGAGGTATGTATTGGGGAGCACTTCGGGTCCAGTGATCACAATGCCATTAGTTTCAATATAATTATGGAGAAGGATAGGACTGGACCCAGTATTGAGATTTTTGATTGGAGAAAGGCTAACTTTGAGGAGATGCGAAAGGATTTAGAAGGACTGGATTGGGACAATTTGTTTTATGGGAAGGATGTAATAGAGAAATGGAGGTCATTTAAAGGTGAAATTTTGAAGGTACAGAATCTTTATGTTCCTGTTAGGTTGAAAGGAAAGGTTAAAAGTTTGAGAGAGCCATGATTTTCAAGGGATATCTCAGAAAAAGAGAGATATCTACAATAAATACAGGCAGCATGGAGTAAATGCGGTGCTCGAGGAATATAAAGAATGTAAAAAGAATCTTAAGAAAGAAATTAGAAAAGCTTAAAGAAGATATGAGGTTGCTTTGGTAAAAAAAATAAATCCAAAGGGTTTCTACGGTTATATTAATAGCAAAAGGATAGTGAGGGATAAAATTGGTCCCTTGGAGAATCAGAGTGGACAGCTATGTGTGGAGCCAAAAGAGATGGGGAAGATTTTGAACAATTTCTTTTTTTTGGTATTCACTAAGGAGAAGGATATTGAATTATGTAAGGTAAGGGAAACAAGTAGGGTAGTTATGGAAACTATGATGATTAAAGAAGAGGAAGTATTGGTGCTTTTAAAGAATATATAAAAGTAGATAAGTCTCCGGGTCCTGACAGGATATTCCCTGGGACCTTGAGGGAAGTTAGCGTAGAAATAGCAGGGGCTCTGACAGAAATATTTCAAATATCATTAGAAACGGGGATGGTGCCGGAGGATTGGTGTAATGCTCATGCGGTTCCATTGTTTAAAAAGGATTCTCAGAGTAAACCTAGCTATTATCGGCCTGTAAGTTTGATGTCAGTGGTGGGTAAATTAATGGAAAGTATTCTTAGAGAAGGTATATATAACAATCTGGATAGACAGGGTCTGATTAGGAACAGTCAACATGGATTTGTGTATGGAAGGTCATGTTTGACAAATCTTATTGAATTTTTTGAAGAGGTTACGAGGAAAATTGACGAGGGTAAAGCAGTGGATGTTGTCTATGTGGACATCAGTAAGGCCTTTGACAAGGTTCCATAAGGAAGGTTAGTTAGGAAGCTTCAATCGTTAGGTATTAATATTGAAGTAGTAAAATGGATTCAACAGTGGCTGGATGGGAGATGCCAGAGAGTAGTTTTGGATAACTGTTTGTTGGGTTGGAGGCCGGTGACTAGTGGTGTGCCTCAGAGATCTGTACTGAGTCCAATGTTTGTTTGTCATATAATTAATGATCTGGATGATGGGGTGGTAAATTGGATTAGTAAGTATGCAGATGATACTAAGATAGGTGGCGTTGTGGATAATGAAGAAGGTTTTCAAAGCTTGCAGAGAGATTTAGGCCAGTTAGAAGAGTGGGCTGAACGATGGCAGATGGAGCTTAATGCTGATAAGTGTGAGGTGCTACATTTTGGTAGGACTAATCAAAATAGGACATACATGGTAAATGGTAGGGCATTGAGGAATGCAGTAGAGCAGTGATCTAGGAATAATGGTGCATAGTTCTCTGAAGGTGGAATCTCATGTGGATAGGGTGGTGAAGAAAGCTTTTGGTATGCTGGCCTTTATAAATCAGAGCATTGAGTATAGGAGTTGGGATGTAATGTTAAAATTGTACAAGGCATTGGTAAGGCTGAATTTGGAGTATTGTGTACAGTTCTGGTCACCGAATTATAGGAAAGATGTCAACAAAATAGAGAGAGAACAGAGGAGATTTACTAGAATGTTACCTGGGTTTCAGCACTGAAGTTACAGAGAAAGGTTGAACAAGTTTGGTCTTTATTCTTTGGAGCATAAAAGGTTGATGGGGAACTTGATAGAGGTATTTAAAATGATGAGGGGGATAGATAGAGTTGACGTGGATAGGCTTTTTCCATTGAGAGTAGGGGAGATTCAAACAAGAGGACATGAGTTGAGAGTTTAGGGGTAACACAAAGGGGAACTTCTTTACTCAGAGTGGCAGTTGTGTGGAATGAGCTTCCAGTAGAAGTGGTAGAGACAGGTTTGATTTTGTCATTTAAAAAAAAATTGGATAGGTATATGGACAGGAAAGGAATGGAGGGTTATGGGCTGGGCAGGTCAGTGGGACTAAGTGAGAGTAAGCGTTCGGCACAGACTAGAAGGGCCGAGATGGCCTGTTTCCGTGCTGTAATTGTTATATGGTTATATTAGATTTAATCAGTTCACACAGTGAATTTGCATGACTTGTATGATTGCTTGGTTAATCTATCCTGTGATCTGGGGAAAGAATATTGTGAGCCCCAGGAAAGTTCAGTTTGAACAAAAAGAATAAGTGAACAGTTCATCTTTCTGAAGGTTCATCTGTACTGAGTGAATTACAATTTTACCTAGAACTAGAGTGATAGAACATCACAGCCAAATGTGTGCATAGCTTTCTATTACAAAGATGAGTGAGCTTCAGTGGAGTCAGGCTGACAAACTTTGACATTTGAAGTATATCTGTTTAACAGGGTGGAGGAACAAGAAGCTTTCTGTGCAAGTGCTCCTTCATTGAGATATACAACGAGCAAATATTTGACCTTTTAGATGCTGCTTCATCTGGTCTGTTTCTTCGAGAAAGCATAAAAACTGGAGTTTTTTTAGAAGGAGTGATTGAACAGGTTGTTACATCAGCAGCTGAAGCCTATCAGGTAATTTAGTGTCATTTACCCTGCATGTTGTAAGCAAGAAACTATTTGTTTCAGCAGTTTTCATATACTGTAGCAAATCCTTCTGCTGTGTTTCATAATATAGGCCAGGTCATGTGCTGAAGAGGGTTTTATATTGTGAACATTTTCTGTTCAAAGGGGGGATTATTGTGAAATATCCAATCAATTTTAATATACCAACCTCTATAGTGAAATGTGCAACAAAATTATGTTCTCATTCACATTTTTTAAAAATTTTGTTTTGACATCAGTCCATTGTTATTTGAGTGTTTCTCAACAGTTCTTGAAATGCTTGGGTCTTTTAAGCTCAAATTTGACTATTCCATACAAATTGGATTAACTAAAATGGCATTAAAGTTAATTGACCTATTTGCAACCCACAGATTACTAACAAGGATACAGTAAGTCAAAACAAGTGCCCAGATAAGAAGAAAATTATGGGGGTGGTGGATAGTGGTGTGGGAAAGAAATAAAATATTTAAAATTCTCAACAGGTGTTGTCTATGGGATGGAGAAATCGAAGTGTAGCATCTACTTCAATGAATCGAGAGTCATCACGATCCCACGCTGTCTTTACACTTGCTATAGAGTCAAAGGAAAAGATTAACTCTCTGGTTAGCATTCGAATGTCACGGCTGAACCTCGTTGATTTAGCAGGATCAGAACGACAGAAAGATACACAAGCTGAAGGGCTGCGATTAAAGGTAATGACAGTTTGGTGTCTATAATTGAGAAATCAATAAATATCTGTATAATTGAAGCTTTTAAGAATTAAAAAAATGTGCAGCCACAATAGCTAATCGTGCATTAGAAGTTCTTTGTTTTTCACTTTTGCTAAAGAATTTTTCCAATTACTGAGATTTTGTTGATGTGATCCTATCTAATGTGAGCCAATGGCACCTACTGCTCTGGTCCATGTCCCTCCCTCCCTGCATATTCATTAGCCTCTTAAATGGATCTATTGTATCTGCCGGCACTTGCCTCTGTACCTTAAATGCATGCCCTCTATTACTGCACAATTTGATCTCTGCTATCTACAGTATGCCTAATTTTATGAACTACTTCTTGTACCACATGCCTCCTTAATCCAGGCAGCATCCTGGTAAGCCTTTTCTATTAAACCCTCTTCAAAGTTTCCACATCCTTAATAATGGTGACCAGAGTTGAATGCAACACTCCATATGTGGCTTAACCAGAGTTTTTTAAAGCTGCCATATCTCTTATGGACTCTTAAGCACAATGTCTTGATCAATAAAGGCAAGCATATCATGCACCACTCTTTTTCAACCTACCATTAACTGGGTATTTTCCTTTAGCATTTGATCTCCCAGAGCGCAACGGCTGATATTTGATTGGATTCAATTTCATCTGCAATTTTTCCACTCATTTGTATCTCACTGTATCCTTTGGCAAACTTCCACACTACCCACAATGTTGCCAGTAAGTTTGCTGACCCACCCATTCACATTTTCATCAAAGCCATTATGTGCATATGTATATGACAGAGAACAGATGTCCCACTATGAATCTTCCAGATCCCCATAGATTACCAGGAGCCACGGATCTCCAGTCAGAATAACTTCCCAATGACCATTATCCTTTGTCTTTTACAGCGAGGTAGATTCTGATCCAAATGGCCGAGTTGCTATGAATCCGTTTCACTGTTTGAGCAAAGAAGCAACACTAGCTACTCTCCAATCCTCTGAGACCTTGCTGGTGGCAAGAGGGGCACAAAGATCTTTTATACTGTCTTTGACTCCCTTGTCAGCCACGGTTGCACTACCCTCCCTTTAGAATACTTCAACTTTGGGCTGACTCTATCCTGCACCTGCCAAACTGCTTCCAGAAACTCTAGCCATTGCTGTTCTGCCATTCTCCTTGCTAGTGTCCCCTTCTAATGAACTATGGCCAGCTTCTCTTTCATGCTTCTGTAATTTTCTTTACTCCTCTGTTATACTGATACATTTGGTTTTTGCTCACCTTTTCAAACTCCAGATGAATTCTATCAGATTATGATCACCTGCTCCTAATCAAATCTGGTTCATTACACAACAGCCAATCCAGAATTGCCTTTTGACTGGCTGATTATTGTTGTTCACTTAAGCATGAACCAAATGAGTACAAATGAAATTCATTAACAAAATATCTTTAGCTTCGTTGAACTATTGCAAAGCAGTTTGCACCGTTATGCAATTAAACACAAATGTGGGCTGCCTTAATGACTATCGCCTGGCAGCACTCACGTTGACAGTGATGAGATTCTTTGAGAGGTTGGTCATGACTAGACTGACCTCCTGCCTCAACAAGGACCAGGACCCATTGCAATTTGCCTATCGCCACAATAGGTCAACGGCAGACACAATCTCAGTGGCTCTCCACACAGCTTTAGACCACCTGGACAACACAACACCTACATGAGGATGCTGTTCATCGGCTCAGCATTCCATCACTCCCACAATCCTGGTTGAGAAGTTGCAGAACCTGGGCCTCTGTACCTCCCTCTGCAACTGGATCCTCGAATTCCGAACTGGAGACCACAGTCTGTGTGGATTAGTGATAACATCTGCTCGTTGACGATCAGCACTGGCGCGCCTCAGGTGTGTGCTCAGCCAACTGATCTACTCTCTATATACATGTGACTGTGTGGCTAGGCATAACTCAAATACCATCTATAAATTTGCTGACAATACAGCCATTTGTTGGTAGAATCTCAGGTGGTGACGAGAGGGCATACAGGAGTGAGATATGCCAACTAGTGGAATGGTGCCGCAGCAACAACCTGGCACTCAATATCAGTAAGACAAAAGCTGATTGTGGACTTCAGGAAGAGTAAGGTGAAGGAACACATACCAATCCTTATCGAGGGATCAGAAGTGGAGAGAGTGAGCAGTTTCATGTTCCTGGGTGTCAAGATCACTGAGGATCTAACCTGATCCCAACATTCGATGTAGTTATAAAGAAGGCAAGACAATACTAAACTATATCAATCAGAATCACAAAATAAGATTGCTGAGATAGATAAATTTCTATCACAAATAACCCTTCCAAAATTAAATTTGGAAGAACAGAAAGGATTAGATATGCCCTTTACATTAAAAGAGTTTGAAGAAGCTTTAGGATCACTTTAGAGTAATAAATCCCCAGGAGAAGATGGTTTTCCTCCTGAATTTTATAAAAAATTTAAAGATTTATTAATTCCTCCTTTTATGGAGTTAATATACCAAGCGGAAAGAATGCATAAATTCCCACAATCTTTAACAGCGATCATAACTGTATTGCCAAAAAAAGATAGAGATCCTTTAAAACCAACATCATATAGGCCTATTTCTTTGTTGAATACAGATTATAAAATATTAGCAAAAATTTTATCTAATAGAATATCTAAATATTTACCAAAATTAATACATATGGATCAAACAGGTTTTATTAAAAACAGACAATCAATGAATAATATAACCCGGTTACTTGGTATAATTCATTTGGCACAAAGAAGAGAGGAAATGAGTGTGGCAGTTGCTTTGGATGCAGAAAAAGCATTTGATAGTTTGGAATGGGATTTTTTATTTAAGGTATTGGAAAAATATGAGTTAGGAAAATCTTTTATACAATGGATTAAAACTTCAAATACTAATCCTCAAGCTAAAGTAGTTACAAATGGTCAGATTTCAACACCATTTTGCTTAACGAGGTCAACTAGACAAGGTTGCCCATTATCACCTGCTTTATTTGTATTGGCAATAGAACCATTAGCTGAATTAATTAGAACAGATTCAGACATTGGGGGCTTTAGAGTTAATCAAGAAGAATATAAGATTAATTTATTTGCTGATGATGTTTTGATTTATTTAACAAACCCATTGCAATCTTTGCAAAGGTTATCTTTTAGATTGGAAGAATATGGGAAAGTATCAGGGTATAAAGTAAATTGGGATAAAAGTGAAATTTTACCCCTTACTAAAGGAAATTATAATCAATGTCGATTAGTAACTCAATTTCGATGGTCAATAAATGGGATAAAATATTTAGGTATTAGAGTTGATAATGATGTAAAAAAATTATATAAACAAAATTATTTGCCATTATTAAAAAAGAGGATCTTGATAAATGGATGATGTTACCAATAACATTAATAGGTAGAGTTAATGCTGTAAAAATGAATATATTTCCTAGATTGCAATATTTATTTCAAACTTTACCAATACAATTACCTCAGAAGTTTTTTCAAGAACTGAATAAATATGTAAGGAAATTTCTTTAGAAAGGAAAGATGTCAAGAATATCATTGGAAAAAGTGACATGTAAATTTGATTTAGGAAGGTTACAACTTCCAAATTATAAGAATTATTATAAAGCAAATCAACTTAGATTTATTGTGTCTTTTTTTGATGAAGAAAAACCAGCATGGATTAGAATAGAATTAGATAAGATAGGAGAAAACATACCAGAAGATTTTATATATAAATGGGAATCCAAATGGATATGGGAAAAAAAAGAATCTCCTATATTAAGACACTTGATTGATTTATGGAATAAGGTAAATATGGACGATGAGATAAAGAAATCTTTACTAGCAAACAGAACTTTAATTCAAAATAGGCTTATTCCTTTTTATTTTCAATTAAAAGCTTATTTACGAGAAAAGCTGGGTCAAACAATGTTGATGCCAAAACCTAGTGAAATAGAAATATTAATTCAGAAAGGAAAAATTAAAAAAATTATATCCTGTATGTATAATTTGATTCAAAAACAGACAATTAAATTAGGAATTCATAAATCAAGACAAAAATGGGAATCTGATTTGAATGTTAAAATTGATGGAAAAAATGGGTCGATTATGTTCTGATAGTATGAGAAATACAATAAATGTTCGACTTAGATTAATACAATATAATTTTTTACATCAATTATATATAACACCACAGAAAATAAATAGATTAAATTTAAATATGTCTGACCAATGTTTTCGATGTAATCAAGAAATTGGTACCTTTTTACATTCTACTTGGTCATGTTTTAAAATTCAACCATTTTGGATAAATCTAAGACTTTTATTGGAACAAATTACTGGAGTACAACTTCCACATAGTCCAGTATTATTTTTATTAGGAGACATTGAAGGGATAATACCGATACTTAAATTGAATAAGTATCAGAAAAAATTTATAAAAATTGCATCGGCAGTAGCCAAAAAAGTTATCGCAGTTACTTGGAAATCTGATTTATATTTAACTATGGATCGTTGGAATAATGAAATACATAGTTGTATTCCACGTGAAAAAACTACATACAATCTAAGAAATGAATATGACATATTTTTGAAAATTTGGTTCCCATACTTACAAAAGATAGGATTAAATACATAGGTCCTTTGAAGATAAAATTATAAAGTAATTGGGGAAAGAAAAAAAATAAATATTAAAATTATTTTGAACTCCATGGAGCATATGGGGTTCCTCCAATATCCTGGCAATCTTTCTCTTCTTTCTTTCTTTTTTTTCTTTAGATAAGGGTTAAGGGGGGGGGAGGGTTAATATTAATTATTTTTCTTACTATTTTATATCACATTCTTGTAATTTTCTAAAATTTAATAAATAAATAACTTAAAAAAAAAATAGAAGGCAAGACAGCAGCTATACTTTATTAGGAGTTTGAAGTGATTTGGCATGTCAACAAATACACTGAAAAACTTCTATAGTTGTACCGTGGAGAGCATTCTGACAGGCTGCATCACTGTCTAGTTTGGAGAAGCTAATGCACAGGACCAAAGGAAGCTGCAGAAGGTTGTAAATCTAGTCAGCTCTGTCTTGGGCACCAGCCTACAAAGTACCTAGGACATCTTCAATGAGCAATGTCTCAGAAAGGCAGCATCCATTATTAAGGACCTCCAGCACCCAGGGCATGCCCTTTTCTCACTGTTACCATCAGGTAGGAAATACAGAAGCCTGAAGGCACACACTCAGTGATTCAGGAACGGCTTCATCCCCTCTGCCATCCAATTCCTAAATGGGCATTGAATCTTTGGACATCACCTCTTTTTTTTAATATACAGTATTTCTGTTTTTGCACATTTTTAAAATCTATTCAATGTATATAATTGATTTATTATTATTATTGTTTTATTTTTTCTCTCTGCTCGATTATTGCATTGAACTGCTGCTGCTAAGTTAACAAATTTCATGTCACGTGCCAGTGATGATGAACCTGATTCTGATATATTCAATAAAAGTTCATTTGTTTCTCCAAATTCCTACATGAAATAAGAAGTATGAGATTGTATTTGTGTTCAGCTTCAAGCAGTGTCATAAACAAAAAAAATTCTGAGGAGGCAAAACTTTTGGAAAAAATTTGTTATCCAGTGCTACCTGCCTGTCCTTTGTGTATCTTGAATGTTAAGCTCCCAACTATGATTTTTTTAGCCTGCCAATCTGTAATTGCACTACAAGATCACCCACCTTATTCTGTATGCTGTATGCATTCAAATATAAAATCTTCAGTCACCTCAGGACGAGTAGTGGTGCACGTGCTATCTACATCTATAGTGCTGAGTCTGGGAGTTTCAGATTCCTAGAAGTGAACAATGTCTCCTGTTCTGGTTTAATCGTGTAGATTTCATGCCTCAAAAAGTTCACCAGTGCTGAAATTTCTCGGGGGACTAAAGAAATTTGGCATGTCTCTGTTGATCCTTACCGATTCTTAAGCACCATCAAAAGCATCTGGATGTAAGCTTGGTATGGCAACTGTTCTGTCCATGACAAGAAGAAACTTCAGAGTTGTGGACATAGCATAGCACATGATGGAAACCAGCCTACCATCCATGGACTGTCTACACTTCTAGCTCCCTCAGTGCTGCAGTCGGTATAATCAAAGACCCCTCCCACTCCTGGGCATTCTTTCTTTACCTCTCTCCAATACAGCAGAAAGCACACACAGTCAGGCTTAAGACTATTAAATGGTTATCTAGTACAATAAATGGACTCTTGACCTCACAACTTTATGATCTTGCACCTTATTTTCAACCTGCACTGCACCACTGTAACAGTTATACGTCATTATTTATTGTGTTCTGCTGTTGTAACAAATTGATCTGTATGAACAGTACACAGGACAAGCTTTTCACTGTACCCGTACAGCATTTCTGTTGCCAAGAAGTTCATCTCTGGTTGGTGAATCTTTGGAATTCTTGACTTCAGAAATAAAAGTAGTCTCAAAGCTGAAATCTCTGGCAGGAAGATGAAGCTGCGACCAATATAAACTCGAGGGAGTTATGGAGGCTACCTATCTGATTTTGTTATGTCCTTATTTGAACTATTCGGAGCTTGTCTTGTAATAATTTTTTCCTCCATGTTTTTCTTAGGAGGCGAGCAGTATAAACCGATCACTGAGCTGTCTGGGAAATGTTATCATGGGACTTGTTGATGTGACGAATGGCAAAAGTCGGCATATTGCCTACAGAGATTCTAAGCTGACTTTCTTATTAAAGGTAATTAGATATTTAAAAGTTCACAGTAAATTATCAAAGTATATATGTCACCTTTTACACTGTGATTTACTTTCTTGTGGGCATACTCAATAAATCTAATAACCATAAGACTGCACCAACTAGGAGCACAACCAATGTGCAAAAGGCAACAAACTGTTTAAATATAAAAGCAAGATGTAATAATAAAGAAATAGCCAATAAATATCGAGAGAATGAAGTGAAGAGTCCTTTAAAGTGAGTCTATTGGTGATGGGGCAAGAGAAGTTGTGAAGTTATCCCCTTAGTTCAAGAACCTGTAATTGAGAGGTAGTTCCTGAAGCTGGTGGGGTGAGTCCTCAGGCTCCTGTACCTTTTCCCTAAAGGCAGCAGTGCAATGAGAACATGATCTGGGTGGTGGGGGTCCCTGATGGAGGCTGTTTTCTGCGACAGATAGTAGATAGTGAGCAGGGCTTTACCCATGATGGACTGTGCTGTATCCACTACTTTTTGTAGGATTTTCCGTGCAAGGGCATTGGTGTTTCCATACCCAGGATGTGATGCATCAGGTCAATATAGTTTCTATCACACATCTGTAGAAGTTTGTTGAAGTTTTAGATGTCATGCCAAATCTTTGCAAACTCCTAAGCAGTAGAGAGGCCATTGTACTTTCTTCATAATTCCACTTGCATGCGCATGCTGGGTCCTGGACAGGTCCTTTGAAATGATAACACCAAGGAATTTAAAGTTACTAACCCTCTACACCTCTCTCCACCTATGAGGACAGATTCACAGACTTCTGTTTTCCTCCTCCTGAAGGCAATAATCAGTTCTTATTCTTGCTGACATTGAGTGAGAGGTTGTTGTGGCATCACTCAGCCATATTTTCATTCTTCTTCCATATGCTTAATTGGTCACCATCTTTGATTCTGCTTATGATCAGCAAACTTAAATATGGTATTGGAGTTATGTTTAGCTACATAGTCATAAGTACAAAGTGAGTAAAGCAGGGGGCTATGCACACAGCCTTGTGTTGCACCTGTGCTGACGGAAATTGTGGAGGAGATATTGTTGCCAATCTGAACTGTTTGGGGTCAGCAAGTAAGGAAATCGAGGATCCAAATGCACAAGGACATAATGAGGCCAAGGTCTTGAAGCTTATTAGTTTTGAGAGGAGGATAGTATTGAATATAGAGCTGTAGTTGATCAAGAACATCTTGATGTATACACCTTTTGCTCTCCAGGTGTTCCAAGGCTGAGTGAAGGGCTGTTATAGAAATTCACTATCTTGCCTCACCTCAAATTATTCCTCATTAATGAAGATGAATTAGAAGCATTGACTGTATCCTCTGGCTCTCTGCACAATCTCCAGTTCTGTACATAAAGGGTCCTGTTCTATCCCAACATGCCCTCTTGTAAAAATGTTTATGTAATACTTTGGAATTTTCTTCAGTTTATTCTGGCAACGATGTGCTGTGTCTTGGGCGACCAATCCTCCCGTGTGTTGGCTCTGCTTACTGGACTGACTTGGTCTTGTGTTATATTTCACTATACCCCTTCACGCCCCCATCTGTACAACTATTACATCCCATTCACTTGTCAAATTAGTTTAACTGTTACTAGAGGCATAAGCAAACCTTTCCACAAAGATGTTGATCTTCTGGTCCAGGTGCATCTTTGCTCAACCTCCTCAGAAATATTTCCAGCGATCTAGCTGTTTAAAACCTCCAATTTGTTATCACTTTAGCCACACATTCATCTGACCTATCCACATACACCCTATCCTCGTTATATGAGTCTTCAGACAATGCGGATTCACAGTTATGCTTTGAACCTATTTCTACCAACTTCTCCTTATATGCGTCCAAAACTCACAGTTATTGGAGGCTGTTGGGACGAGGAGCACTGCTTTCCCGCCAATGCAAATCATGTGCGCATGCCTCACAGTCTCACCCCCGCCAGTCTCGCAGCGTGTGGATGTGCATTAAGTGTGCAAGTCCTGGACCATCAGCCACGCAGCAGAGAACCCCTTTAACACTTGAAAAAAAGTTGGAAATTATAAACAGGGCTGCGCCAGTTGAAGGTAACAGAGCTCTGGGATGCTGCCTCGGCCTGGGTGAGTCCACGATCAGAAAGGTAAAGAAAACTGCTGAGAAAATAAAAAGTGCAATGATTGATTCATCACAAGTGTCTTCAAAGATTGTTACCAAAGTGCATAACCCGATTATGATAAAAATTGAGTTTGTACATTGAGCATGAAACAAAGGAAAAAACAACACTCAGTTCCGATCACCTTCGTGTGAAAACTTTGGAAATTGATGGTCGCCTTTGTTCAGAGGCTAGTGAGGAAGTGTCAAGTGATATTGTTAGCTTTAATGCAAGTAGGAGATGGTTTTCTAAGTCTGTTAATCGTCACAGGCTTCACAACTTAGCAGTGTGTGGTGAGCAAGCTAGTGCTGACCACGAAGCTGCTGAACGCTGTCCTGTGCAGTTGCGGGCTATGATAGCTGAGTCAGGCATCACACCAAAGCAGGTGTTTAATGCAGATGAGACCGGGCTTTTTTGGAAGCGTATGCCGAAACGCACTTACATAAGTAAGGATGAAAAGACTGCATCAGGTTAATTTATTATGATTTATTACGTTGAATATTACCTTAAATTGATGAAATATGATACGAATGTTACCTTGGGGTACTGCTTTTGTGTTGTATTGGTATGAAAATGTGAATAAATTACAGATAAAACATAATTAGGAAGTCCCCCAGGACACATCCCTATTTTCTCCATTTAAATAATTATTCACCGTATGCGTGGACTGTGAGGAACGTATCCCCCGCATATAACGAGGATAGGGTGTATATATCCATTTATTTGCTAGCACATGGCTCCAGAAAAGTAATCTGCAGTCAGCAGCTTCAGAGGTTGTGCTCTTTGATTTTGCTATTTGGCTTTCTAATGCCGGATTCAGAAACGTGGCCAGAGTGTAGCTGTTCATTCCGCTTACCATCTGAGTCTCCTGGCACTGTTGCCCTTGTGCAGTTGAGGCACCCATAGTACTGTGATCTTAGTTCATACTGGCTTCCTTAAATGTCTAAACACCCACAATTGTCCAGCACAAACATTTCTGGAGTGAGATACTCTGAGGTTTCCTGCTGTCCTCCCACTGTCCGGTGGTCACCCATTCCTTTTGGGAATGCCTTGCCTTAGGCTGAAGGTGATACCTTCATAGATGCTGTAGCCTTGTAGAGGTACCATGGTACCTACAATAGGTACTCAAGCTCTGAGACCTGACATTCAAACTAATCAAACTGAAGCATCTCCCAGGATGTGGCCGTGCTGACTGCAAAGACTATCTCCGAATTGCCATGTACTGGTCACCTCACTACAGGAAGGATGTAGAAACTATAGAAAGGGTGCAGAGGAGATTGACAAGGATGTTGCCTGGATTGGGGAGCATGCATTATGAGAATAGGTTGAGGGAACTCGGCCTTTTCTCCTTGGGGTGATGGAGGAAGAGAGGTGACCTGATAGAGGTGTAGAAGATGATGAAAGGCTTTGATTGTGTGGATAGTCAGGGGCTTTTTCCCAGGGCTGGAATTGCTAGCACAAGAGGGCACAGTTTTAAGGTGCTTTGAAGCAGGTACAGAGGAGATGTCAGGGATAAGTGTGTGGAATGGTCTTCCAGCAGTGGTGGTGGAGACGGATATGATAGGGTCTTTTAAGACACTCCTAGATAGGTACATGGAGCTTAGAAAAATAGAGGGCTATGGGTAACCCTAGGTAATTTCTAAGGTAAGGACACATTCAGCACAGCTTTGTGGGCCGAAGGGCCTATATTGTGCTGTAGGTTTTCTATGTTTCTACAAATGCAAATACAATTTTGCCATTTATGTCAAGGGGAATAGAATATAAAAACGAGCAGATGATGCTGAAATTTTAAAAGACACTAATCAGGCTGCACTTAGAGTATTATCAAGAGTTTTGGGCTCCTTATTTCAGAAAGGATGTGTTGTCATTGGAGAGAGTCCAGAGGAGGTTCACAAGGATGATTCTGGGAATTAAGGGGTTAACATATGAGCAGTGTTTGGCAGCTTTGGGCCTGTTCTCACTGGAATTCAGAAGAATGCAGGGGGATCTCATTGAAACCTACTGAATGTTGAATGGTAGATGTGGAGAGGATGTTTCCTCTGGTAGAGTTATTCAGAATTAAAGGGCACAGCCTCAAAACCAAGGGATGACCTTTTAGAACAGAAGTAAGGAGGAATTTTTTCAGCCAAAGAATGATGAATCTGAAAGGCACTGCCACTGACTGTAGTGGTGGCTAAGTCCGTGGGTATATTTAAAGTGGAGGTTGATAGATTCTTGATTGGTCAGGACGTTAAGGAATATGGTGAGAGGGCAGGTGTATGGGGTTGAATAAGATCCGAGATCGCCATGATGAAATGGCAGAGTGGATGCAATGGCTGAATGGCCTAATTCTCCTATCTCTTATAGTCTTATAATAATGTTGATGAATAAATGACAAGTCATGGAAAAATTGGTTACTAGTTTACAGTTGTTAAAACACACAAATTAATAAATTAATTTCTGTTACAGGACTCTCTTGGAGGAAATGCAAAGACCTACATTATTGCAAATGTTCACCCGGGGTCAAAATGTTTTGGTGAAACGCTCTCAACACTTCAGTTTGCTCGTAGGGCTAAGTTGATCAGAAATAAAGTAAGCTTCAGTCTGATTAATTTAATATGCATCTCTTAATATTGATTAGCCGCTTACTATATTGAACAAGCAATCATTCGCAATTATGAAGAAATGTACTGCAATTGAGGCGTAGAAGACAAACTATTGTGGTTCATTTACTGTAAAATAACAAAAAATTCCACCCAATTTTAAGCCACTTTTATCTTGGGGTAACAGTAAAAGTGTTGTAATTGGCTTTTAAATCAGTTGTAGAGAAAAGCTGTGTTTGAGGTGGCATTTGGTTATTTAATCTTTACAGAGAAAATTTGCAGGTGTGTTGTTAGGACTTGAGGACATAAGTTATGGGAAAATGTTGATTAGGTTAGGACTTCATTCCCTGGAGTGTAGGAGATTTGATGGAGGTATACAAAATTCATGTGTATAGTTAGGGTAAATGCAAGTAGGCATTTTCCACTGATGTTGTGTGAAACTAGAACTAGAGGTCACAATTTAAGGATAAAAGGTGAAATATTTAAGGGGACCTGGGAGGTTAGTGAGATTGTGGAACGAACTGCCAGCAAAAGTGGTGATTGTAAGTTTGATTGCAACATTTAAGAGAAATTTGAATATGTACATTGATGGGAGACGTGTAGAGGACTATTACCTTTGTACAGGTTAATGGGATTAGGTAGAATAATAGTTTACCATGGATTTGATGGGCCAAAGAGTGTTTTTGTGTTGTAGTGCTCTTTGATGCTAACCTTGATACTGTATGCGATATTTGGTGCTATACAGTCAAAAGCTTCTGATATGAAATGACTAGATCACAAATTAGATTGTGGGAAATCTCATCCTTCCCTTTTGAGAATGATGAGTTAAAAGAGACCAAGAAGTAATTTTTTTCCAAAATTAGTAGTTGGGGTGCCACAGTAGTGTAGTGATTAGTGTGACATTATTACAGTTCGGGGCATGGGAGTTTGGAGTGTGCCTCAGGGATCTGTTCTGGGGCCCTTACTCTTTGTGATTCTTTTTATAAGTGACCTGAATGAGGAAATGGAGGGATGGGCTAGTAAGTTTGCTGATGACAAAGGTTGGAGGTGTTGTGGATTGTGTGGAGGGCTGTCAGAGGTTACAGCGGGACATTGATAGGATGCAAAACTGGGCTGAGAAGTGGCAGATGGAGTTCAACCCAGATAAGTGTGAAGTGGTTCGTTTTGGTAGGTCAAATATGATGGCAGAATATAGTATTAATGGTAAGACTCTTGGCGGTGTGGAGGATCAGAGGGATCTTGAGGTCAGAGTCCATAGGACGCTCAAAGCAGCTATGCAGGTTGACTCTGTGGTTACGAAAGCATATGGTGTGTTGGCCTTCGTCAATCGTGGAATTGAATTTAGGAGCTGAGAGGTAATGTCGCAGCTATATAGGACCCCGGTCAGACCCCACTTGGGGTACTGTGCTCAGTTCTCGTCGCTTCACTACAGGAAGAATGTAGAAACCATAGAAACGGTGCAGAGGAGATTACAAGGATGTTGCCTGGACTGGGGAGCATGCCTTATGAGAATAGGTTGAGTGAACTTGGACTTATCTCCTGGGAGTGAAGGAGGATGAGAGGTGACCTGATAGAGGTGTATAAGATGATGAGAGGCATTGATCGTGTGGATAGTCAGAGGCTTTTTCCCAGGGTTGAAATGGTTGTCACAAGAGGACACAGGTTTAAGGTGCTGGGGAGTAGGTACAGAGGAGACGTCACGAGTAAGTTTTTTTACGCAGAGAGTGGTGAGTGCGTGGAATGGGCTGCCGGCAACGATGGTGGAGGCGGATACGATAGGGTCTTTTAAGAGACTTTTGGATAGGTACGTGGGGCTTAGAAAAGGAGGACTCTGGGTAAGCCTAGCAGTTTCTAAGGTAGGGACATGTTCGACACAACTTTGTGGGCTGAAGGGCCTGTATTGTGCTATAGGTTTTCTATGTTTCTATCAATGGCAGGGAGTCTGTCCTCCTGGAATGTATGAGTTTCCTCTCACAGTCCCAAGACATACCAGCTAGTAGGTTAACTGGTCATTGTAAAATGTCCCATGATTAGGCCAGGATTAATGCAGGGATTGCTGGGTGGTGTGGCTTGAAGGATCGGAAGGGCCTATTCTAGGCTGTATCCCAACAAATAAA
This sequence comes from Hypanus sabinus, assembly GCF_030144855.1. Classification (NCBI taxonomy): domain Eukaryota; kingdom Metazoa; phylum Chordata; class Chondrichthyes; order Myliobatiformes; family Dasyatidae; genus Hypanus; species Hypanus sabinus. The sequence goes on along the minus strand of NC_082725.1, from coordinate 67,632,854 downwards.
TAGTTCATGATTCGGTTTATGCTGTTGTGAATAAACTGACAACTTAGTCTTTGATTTAAATTAATCTAGAAATTGATGCTTGAATACTATTTTCTAAGTTATCCTTAGAATATTGAAAACAGCTTAAACTTGTTCTTGTTGTAATTATTGATGTGTTGCTACCAGCCTAAAATATTGTTGCAGAAAGCTGTTAATTTTTTTATCATTTCTAGGCCATAGTAAATGAAGATACTCAAGGCAATGTTCACCAGCTGCAGCTTGAAATCAAGAGGTTGAAAGAACAACTCTCTGAGCTGTCAAAGGGACAAATAATCCAGGAAGCAGAGGCAAGGAGCGGTAAGGCAGCTAACTTCAGAATTCGGACTTTTTGAAATACAGTAATTGGAATTTAGTCTCAGAAGTATATCATCAAATTTGATAGTGTGGCTAATGTCGAGGAATGCAGTATTGAAATACAACCATCACCAACTTGGAAAATGGATCCCTTGGTCCTCCCTGTTCATACTGATCAAATACTAGTCTATATTAATCCCATCTACCAGCACTTGATTCATGGCCCTTGACACTAATTAAATGTGACATTCTCAACTTCCTCCACCTTGGGTAGTTAGCGCATTCTAAATTTCACCTCGAGGTGAAGAAACTTCTTCCTTGACTCTATTAAACTTGCAGTAATTCTTATAAACAGCAATGAATTTTGAGGTGTATGTGATATGCATTTTGATAGGGCTGCAGGCAAACATGCTCATTGGAAAATAATAGTGGCTAAGTGTCAGTAAAAAAACAAAGCATATGTTAAGTCATATGAAATGTAGAAAACCCACGGCACAATGCAGGCTTTCGGCCCACAAAGTTGTGCCGAACATGTCCTTACCTTAGAAATTACCTAAGGGTTACTCAAAGCCCTCTATTTTTTTTTGAGCTCCACGTACATCCAGGAGTCTCTTAAAAGACCCTATTGTATCTGCCTCCACCACTGTTGCTGGCAGGCATTCCACGCACTCGCCTCTCTCTGCGTTTTTTAAAAAAAAAACTCAAAACTTACTCCTGACATCTCCTCTGTACCTACTTCCAAGCACCTTAAAACTGTGCCCTCTTGTGCTAACCATTTCAGCCCTGGGGAAAAAGTGCAGTTTTGCATCCTATTGATGTCCCGCTGTAACCTCTGACAGCCCTCCACAGGATCCACAACACCTCCAACCTTTGTGTCATCAGCAAGTTTACCAACCCATCCCTCCACTTCCTCATCCAGGTCATTTATAAAAATCATGAAGAGTAAGGATCCCAGAACAGATCCCTGAGGCACCCCACTGGTGACCAACCTCCATGCAGAATATGACCCGTCTACAATCACTCTGCCTTCTGTGGGCAAGCCATTTCTGGATCCACAAAGCAATGTCCCCTTGGATCCCATGCCTCCTTATTTTCTCAATAAGCCTTGCATGATGTACCTTGTCAAATGCCTTGCTGAAATCCATATACACTACATCTACTGCTCTACCCTTATCAAAGTGTTTAGTCCCATCCTCAAAAAATTCATTCAGGCTCGTAAGGCACAACTCGCCTTTGACAAAGCCATGCTGACTATTCCTAATCATATTATGCCTCTCCAAATGTTCATAAATCCTGCCTCTCTGGATCGTCTCCATCAACTTGCCAACCACTGAAGACAGACTCACTGGTCTATAATTTCCTGGGCTATCTCTACTCCCTTTCTTGAATAAGGGAACAACATCTGCAACCTTCCAATTCTCCAGAACCTCTCCTGTCCCCATTGATGATGCAAAGATCATCGCTAGAGGCTCAGCAATCTCCTCCCACAGTCGCCTGGAGAACACCTTGTCTGGTCCCGGTGATTTATCCAACTTGATGCTTTCCAAAAGCTCCAGCACATCCTCTTTAATATCTACATGCTCAAGCTTTTCAGTCCGCTGTAAGTCATCCCTACAATCGCCAAGGTCCTTTTCCATAGTGAATACTGAAGCAAAGTATTCATTAAGAACCTCTGCTATTTCCTCCAGTTCCATACACACTTTTCCACTGTCACACTTGATTGGTCGTATTCTCTCACATCTGATCTTGCTCTTCACCTACTTGTCGAATGCCTTCGGGATTTTACTTAAGCCTGTCGGCCAAGGCCTTCTCATGGCCCCTTCTGGCTCTCCTAATTTCCTTCATAAACTCCTTCCTTGCTAGCCTTATAATCTTCTAGATCTCTATCATTACCTAGTTTTTTTTTAACCTTTCATAAGCTCTTTTCTGCTTGACTAGATTTAATTTACAACTGCCTTTGTACACCACGGTTCCTGTACCCTACCATCCTTTCCCTGTCTTACTAGAATGTAGAACTCCACACAAATATCCCCTGAACATTTGCCACATTTCTGCCATACATTTCCCTGAGAACATCTGTTCCTAATTTATGCTTCCATAGCCTCGTATTTCCCCTTACTCCAATTGAAAGCTTTCATAACTTGTCTGTTCCTATCCCTCTCAAATGCTATGGTAAAGGAGATAGAATTGTGATCACTATCTCCAAAATGCTCCCCTGCTGAAAGATCTGACACTCGACCAGGTTCATTTCCCAATACCGGTTCTTCTAGGCTTATCTACATATTGTGTCAAGAAACCTCCTTGAACATACCTAACAAACTCCACCCCATCTAAACCCCTTGCTCTAGGGTCATGCCGATTGATATTTGGGAAATTAAAATCTCCCACCACGACAACCCTGATATTATTACATTGTGGCGACCCATTTCCTGGCACATCCAAACCGACTCACAATTAGATAGCCTACGGGGGTTTGCGAGCACAGAGCTTTGGAGCCTCTGCGCCATGGGGGGCAGGTTGAGGGAGGCTTAAAAGTGAGGCTGAAGATTTCGAATAAAGTTTTTTCCTTCGACTGCAGTTACCGACTCCGTGTCGTAATTTTAGCGCTGCGTGTAGCACACCGCTACAATTGGTGACCCCGACGGTCCAAACGATTTTTGGACCAGAAATGACCGATGCCGCCTCTGTTCATGCGGTTTCATTGAAACTGCAGGGTTTCTGGACACAGCGCCCGAACCTATGGTTCCAGCAAGCCGAAGCCCAATTCCACGTTCGCCAGATCACCTCAGAAGACACCTGCTACTACTACGTGGTGAGCTCCCTCGACCAGAACACAGTGGCCCAGGTCGCGGAGTTCGTACAGTCGCCCCCGGCAGACGGCAAGTACACGGAATTCAAAGCCCTGCTCCTCAGGACTTTCGGACTCTCATGGCGCGAGTGGGCTGCCCGTTTACTGCACCTGGATGGTTTGGGAGACAGACCTCCATCGGCTTTAATGAATGAGATGTTGTCTCTGGCCGGAGGACACAAGCCCTCCCTCATGTTTGAGCAGGCATTCCTGGAGCAGCTGCCCGAGGACATACGCCTGCTGCTGTCCGACGCGGATTTCAGTGACCCCCGGAAGGTGGCAGCCCGGGCGGACTTGCTGTGGAACGCCAAAAAGGTGAGTGGGACGTCCATCGCACAGATCTCCCAGCCACGCTCCCGGCAGCAAACCAGTCCAGGCCCGGCCGCAGAGCCCGCCAACCCCCGGCCCAATGAACACTGGTGCTTCTACCACCAGCGGTGGGGCGCAGAAGCCCGCTGTTGTCGCCCGCCCTGCAAGTTCCCGGGAAACGCCAGGGCCAGCCGCTGCTGATGGCTATGGCGGCTGGCCATCGGGATAGCCTCCTGTATGTGTGGGATTGAAGGTCGGGATGCCGGTTTTGGGTCGATACTGGGGCTGAGATCAGCGTTTTACCTCCGACGAGTTACGACACCCGCAGCAGGGCACCGGGTCCCCCCCTGAGGGCCGTGAATGGCAGCACAGTAAGGACCTATGGCACCCGTCAGGTGCAGCTACAGTTCGGCTCCAGCCAGTTCACGTGGGACTTCACACTGGCCGCCGTAGCCCAACCGCTTCTGGGTGCGGATTTTTTGCGGGCTCACAGCCTACTGGTCGACCTGCCCAGGAAGAGACTGGTACACGCCGAGACCTTTCAGACGTTCTCCCTGGGTGCAGCCCAGTTGCCAGCCCCTCACCTCAGCTCCATCACGCTGTCCGACAACGACTTCACCAGGGTCCTGGCGGATTTCCCATCGGTTCTGGCACCGCAGTTCACAGCGGCCATGCCCAGGCACGGCGTACAGCACCACATCCCGACCCAGGGACCACCCCTCCACGCCCGCGCTCGGCGGCTTCCCCCGGACAAGCTCCGACTGGCGAAGGAGGAGTTCCAGAGGATGGAGGAATTGGGGATCATCCGGCGGTCCGACAGCCCATGGGCCCCACATGGTGCCCAAAGCGACGGGGGGCTGGAGACCGTGCGGCGACTACCGCAGGCTGAACGAGGCTACCACACCGGACCGCTACCCTGTGCCGCACATTCAGGACTTTGCAGCAAACCTGCACGGCGCACGGATCTTCTCCAAGGTAGACCTCGTCCGAGGGTACCATCAAATCCCGATGCATCCTGACGACGTCCCCAAAACGGCTCTCATCACCCTGTTTGGCCTTTTCGAGTTCCTCCGCATGCCGTTCGGCCTGAAGAATGCCGCACAGACGTTCCAGCGGTTAATGGACGCGGTGGGACGGGACCTGGACTTCGCGTTCATCTATTTGGATGACATCCTCATAGCCAGCAGCAGTCGTCAGGAGCATCTGTCCCACCTCCGTCAACTCTGCGCCCGACTGAGTGAGTACTGTCTTATAATCAACCCCGCCAAATGCCAGTTCGGACTCGATACCATTGACTTCCTGGGCCACAGGATTACTAAAGACGGGGCAACCCCTCTGCCCGCTAAGGTAGATGCGGTCCGCCTCTTTCCCCGACCCACCACGATCAAAGGCCTTCAGGAATTCGTAGGTATGGTCAATTTCTACCGCCGCTTCCTCCCTTCAGCTGCCCGGATCATGCTCGCCCTGATGTCGGGTCCGAGCAAGGACATTGCCTGGGACGAGGAGTCCGCCGCCGCTTTCGTTCAAACGAAGGAAGCTTTGGCGGACGCCGCAATGCTAGTACATCCCAGAATGGACGCCCCTACCGCCCTCACAGTGGACGCATCTAACACGGCAGTCGGTGGGGTGCTGGAGCAACTCATCGCAGGTCGCTGGCAACCCCTGGCGTTTTTCAGCAAACACCTGCGACCACCCGAGCTCAAATACAGTGCTTTCGACCGGGAACTGTTGGCGCTCTACCTGGCAATCCGGCATTTCAGGTACTTCCTAGAAGGTCGGCCCTTCACCGCGTTCACGGACCACAAACTGCTTACCTTTGCGTTTACGAAAGCGTCCGACCCCTGGTCGTCCCACCAGCAACGCCACCTGTCCTACATCTCTGAATACACGACGGATGTCCGGCACGTCTCGGGTAAGGACAATGTCGTGGCGGATGCGCTCTCTCGCCCTACCGTTCATGCCCTTTCCCAAGGAGTAGACTTTGAGGCACTGGCAGAGGCGTAGCAGGCAGATGAGGAGATTCCAAGTTACAGAACCGCAGTCTCTGGTTTGCAGCTCCAGGACCTCCCCCTGGGCCCGGGTGAGAGGACCCTACTCTGTGACGTCGCCACCGGCCAGCCCCGCCCCGTCATCCCGACAGCCTGGCGGCGCCGCGTTTTCGACTCCATTCATAACTTAGCGCATCCCTCCATCCGGACAACTGTCCGGATGGTTTCCAGCAGGTTCGTTTGGCACGGACTCCGCAAACAGGTCAGTGAATGGGCCAAAACATGCATGCACTGCCAGACGGCCAAGGTGCAGCGGCACACCAAAGCCCCACTGCAGCAGTTCCATCCCGCCCACCGGCATTTTGACCACATTCATGTGGATACCGTGGGTCCCCTGCCAGAGTCGCGCGGAGCGCGGCACCTCCTGACTATCGTGGACCGGTTCACAAGATGGCCAGAGGCAGTCCCGCTCACCGACACCACCTCCGAATCTTGCGCCCGAGCCCTGATTGCCACCTGGATATCTCGCTTTGGTGTACCGGCCCACATTACCTCCGACAGAGGCGCCCAGTTCACCTCCAGCCTGTGGTCAGCTATGGCCAGCCTTTTGGGGACTCAGCTGCACCACACCACTGCCTACCACCCACAGTCGAACGGGCTAGTGGAGCGTTTCCACCGTCACCTGAAGTCGGCCCTCATGGCCCGCCTGCGAGGAGCCAACTGGGCGGACGAGCTTCCCTGGGTCCTACTCGGCATCCGCACAGCGCCCAAGGACGACCTGCACGCCTCGTCGGCCGAGTTGGTATACGGCGCACCCCTGGTCGTCCCCGGGGAGTTCCTACCAGCCCCAAGGGGGCAAGAGGAAGATCCCGCAGCAGTCCTGGGCAGACTACGCGAGAAGCTCGGTAACCTGGCCCCCATACCCACTTCACAGCACGGGCGGCACCCGACCTGCGTACCCAAGGACCTACAGAACTGTAAGTTTGTGTTTGTACGAAGGGGCGGGCATCGGCCACCGCTGCAGCGGCCATACGAGGGGCCATTTATGGTGCTCCGGAACAACGGGTCCACGTTCGTGCTGGGCGTTGGGGGGAAAGAGGAGGTTTTCACGGTGGACCGCCTCAAACCGGCCCATGTGGACCTGGCGCAACCGGCCGAGTTTCCGGCACCTTGGCGCAGAGGCCGACCTCCCAAGCAGGTTCTGGCCCAGACTGTGGACATTGGGAGGTGTATTGCCGGTTCTGGGGGGGGTTATGTGGCGACCCATTTCCTGGCACATCCGAACCGGCTCACAATTAGATAGCCTACAGGGGTTTGCGAGCACAGAGCTTTGGAGCCTCTGCGCCATGGGGGGCAGGTTGAGGGAGGCTTAAAAGTGAGGCTGAAGATTTCGAATAAAGTTTTTTCCTTCGACTGCAGTTACCTACTCCATGTTGTAATTTTAGCGCTGCGTGTAGCACACCGCTACAACATCTTTCCAGAATCTGTCTCCCTATATGCTCCTCGATATCCCTGTTACTATTGGGTGTTCTATTTGAAAAGAAAAACTCCCAGTAGAGTTATTGACACAAAGTACACTGCAAATGCTGTGGTCCCCCATTCTGCCTCGGGTCTCGCTGATGTAGGCTGCAATAGATTACCCCAACAGACTCACAAGTGAAGTGTTGCTTCACCTAGAAGGACTGTTCGGGGCCCTGAATGGTGGTAAGAGAGGAGGTGTAGGGACAGCTGTAACACCTACGCTTGCAGGGATAAGTGCCAGGTGGGAGATCTGTGGGGAGGGATGTGTGGACCAGGGAGTTGTGGAGGGAACGATCCTTGTGGAAAGCGGAGAGGGAAAGATGTACTTAGTGGTGCTTCATCCAGCACCCCTCCGCTCTGTCCGCTACAACAGACAGGAACTCCCGGTTGCCACCCACTTCAACTCTGCATCACCTTCCCATCGGATATGTCCATACATGGCCTCCTCTACTGCCATGATGAGGCCAAACTCAGGTTGGAGGAACAACACCTCATATACCGTCTGGGTAGTCTCCAGCCCCTTGGTATGAACATCGAATTCTCTAACTTCCAGTAATTCCCTCCCACTCCCTTCCCCCATCCCACTTTCACTCTGCCTCCTCTTTCAGCTGCCTATCACCTCTCTCATGATTCTGCCTATTTCTACTACACACAGTGCTTTTCCTTTACATTCCTTCTTCACCTCTCCTGCCTATCCCCTCTCCCACCCCTTGATCTTTCCTCTGATTGGTTTTCCACCCTCCCCCCACCTTCTTTATAGGCCCCCTGCCCCCTCCTCCTCCAGCCCTGACGAAGGGTCTCGGCCCGAAACATTGACTGCTCGTTTCCACGGATGCTGCCCGACCTGCTGAGTTCCTCCAGCGTGTTGTATGTGTAAGAGTTATTGACCCCTTCCTATTCCTAACTTACTAAATCCGTAGACATTCCTTCCGTGTCTTCCTCCTTTTCTGCAGCTGTGACACTATCTCTGATCAACAGTCCCTCCCTCCCTGTCCTTTCTGAAACATCTAAAGCCTGGCACCCGAAGTAACCCTGAGCCATCGAATTCTCTGTAGTGCCACCACATCATAGCTCCAAGTACTGATCCACGCTCTAAGCTCATCCGCTTTGTTCATAATACTCCTTGCATTAAAATAGACTCATCACAAGCTATCGGTCTGAGCACGTCCCTTCTCTGTCACCTGCCTATCCTCCCTCTCACACTGTCCACAAGCTTTCTCTATTTGTGAGCCAACTGCCTTTTCCTCCATCTCTTCAGTTTGGTTCTCACCCCTCAGCAATCCTAGTTTAAACTCTCCCCAATAACCTTAGCAAACCTTCCTGCCAGGATATTGGTTCCCCTGGGATTCAAGTGCAACCCGTCTTTTTTGTACAGGTCACACCTGCCCCAGAAGAGGCCCCAATGATCCAGAAATCTGAATCCCTGTGCCCCGCTGTAATCCCTCAGCCACACATTTATCCTCCACCTCACTCTATTCTTATACTCACTGTCACGTGGCACAGGCAGTAATCCCAAGATTACTACCTTTGTGGTCCTGCTTCTCAACCTTCTTTCCTAACTCCCTGTAGTCTGCTTTCAAGACCTCCTCTCTTTTCCTGTCTATGTCCTTGGTACCAATATGTACCACGACCTCTGGCTGTTCTCTTTCCCACTTCAGGATATCGTGGATGCGATCAGAATCATCCCAGACCTTGATACCTGGGAGGCAAACTACCATCTGTGCTTCTTTCCTGCGTCCACAGAGTCACCTGTCTGACCCTCCCCCCTAACTATAGAGTCCCCTTTCATTACTGCTGTCCTCTTCCTTTCCCTATACTTCTGAGCCACAGGGCCAGACTCTGTGCCAGAGGCACGTCCACTGTTGCTTCCCCCAGGTTGGCTGTCTCCCCCCCCCCCCCCCCAACAGTACTGAAGCAGGAGTACTTATTGTCAAGGGGTACAGCCACAGGGGTGCTCTCTAGCCTCTGACTCCTGCCCTTCCCTCTCCTGACTGTTACCCACTTATCTGTCTCCCCAGGCCCCGGTGTGACTACCTGCCTATAGCTCATACCTATCAGTTCCTCACTTTCCCTGATCAGATGAAGGTCATCGAGCTCCATCTTCCATTCCTTAATGCAGTCCCTGAGGAGCTGCAGCTCGACGTACTGGCACAGATGTGGCCATACGGGAGGTTGGGACTATCCTGGACTTCCCATATCTGACACAGAGCACAGAACACTGGCCTCACACGCATACTTCCTGTCTGTAATTTACAAAGATAACCTACTTCAGCTTGACCCGCTATTGTCGAAGCCCCGTTGAGCCAAAGACTTCCTACTCTGCCTCCCTGTACTCCGCCGCCCACTCCTCTGATGCCCGCCCTATGAAGCTGTCTCCTTTTTAAACTCTTCTCGCTGTTCTCACTGGCTGATGTCCACATACTTGCGCAGTTGTGCGCCAATGAAGTATAAGTGTGAATTTCTGTGTAAGGGGAATTAGAAAGCAGAGGACTTGACTAACTTGCTTATGCCACAATTTTAGTACTATGCCTGATTGCAACTCCATCACAAAAATAGAAAAGGAAGGAAAACAACAAGTGCAAAAGATATTAGTTATTAGAAAATAAATGAACAGCTGCAGCATGGCTCTGAATTATGATGCGACAGCCTCTTAAAATTATTAAATAATGGCCATTATTGCCAATTACATTTGTCACACAATAAACCACAAAAAGCAATGACTTCACTCAATAACTACACTTTTTAATCTTGATTAGTGCAAACAGCTCTTATTCATTACTTAGAAGGTTGTGCAAAATTGTCATGTCTTCTAGAACTGAGAAATTTCTATAAATGCGCAGAGGAGGGTATCCTGTCTGGCGGCATCACTGCGAGGTATGGAAACGCCAGCGTCTAAGAACAGAAAAGCCTACAAAAAAATGGTGGATATAGTCCTGTCCATCAGAGAAGTCCTTCCCTCCATTCTGTGATCTTCTATTCTGAGGTTGTGGCCTCTGGTCCTAGACTACCCACTATAGTAAACATATTGTCTACATCTATTCTATACAGGTCTTTCAATATTCAGTGGGTTTCAATGAGATTCTCCTCATTTTTGTGAAGGCCCAACGTCATGTTGGTTTCTGAGATCATTCTTGTGAGCCTACTCTGGAACTTCTCCAATACCAGCTCATCCTCTCGTAGATGAGGAGCCCAAAACTGCTCACAATGCTCCCTAATTTGATCTGACCATGTCTTACAAAGCCACTGGGCTGCATCCAGTCCTCTCCAAATTAACATTCTGCCAATTTGCTATCTGTTTGAAAAGAAACTTTAGCTATACGTGCTGAGGAGCTTGCCATTACCTAAAAAAAAATGCTCAGTTTCCACATCACTTAAGTAAATTGTCTCCCTGTTCTACACGATTCTAATAGAGAGAACCTTGTTTACAGAGTTACACCTTGCAATTTGAAAAGCAACATTGCTTCAGTTTCAGTGGAAAAGTTTTATTTTCTGTTTTAATGTTAGAACACCATGGTATTGTTTGTTTTGAGAAAAGGGAAAGTAGTATACATAGGAATAGTTGGCATTTCTGTCTTTTAATCTGATGGATTAATAGGGCTTGGTGTGTATATTTGGTCTTGACAGCTTTGAAAACACTGCAAAATCTAAGAGATTTGTTACTGTACTGCAGACATTCAAGCTCTGATCTCTTCAGGTGGTTGTAAACAGTAACTGCAAGGTTCATATGTTTTTTATACTTTTTAAATCTCAATGAAGAAATGTCCGTTTTTTGCCTGTTAGAAACTGTACCTGTGACAGGACATGATGGTGGATGGAAGGATCGCTTTCTGCAAGCCATGCTCCTCTGGGAGAAAAGTGAATATCAAAACCAGGTTAGATTGCATGCTGGAGAAAGAAATCTGGCTGATTTCAGACCTGTCGGAACCATGTAAATATGACTGACTCATAGTGGAAGATGAAAGACTTAAATAGTTAAAGTAACTAAGTAAGTTAAAGTAAGTAGTTTAATATTGAAATCACAGTAAGTGTTTACAACATACTTCATAGTCAAAGTAAATATTGTTGCCACAGTACAAAGCTGTAGATGCTAAAAATCAGGAAATAATATGCAGATCAAAGAGCATTAGTGGATAAAGCATTCCAAGTCAATGATCTTTCATCAGAACGAAGCATAGATATTGTGAGGGTGAGGGAGAAGAATGAAAGAGATAATGGGGTGGGGTGGGGCGGGTAGATGGAACACAGGGGAGTATGTATGCCAACTGGTCATGCTGAAAGTTAAATGTCTAAATTAAATATTGATGTACTCCTATCATGAATTTAAATCTCATTGGTTCTGAGGAGAATTTACAAAAAAACTAAGTGATCCCTTTATTCAAAGGCTCAGTTACATAATTAATGAGTACGTAAATTCCTGACTACAGAAATAGTACGTTCTTGTCCCTGTAAGATGTCAGGTTTAGGAAACCCTGGTTTACAAAGATATTGAAGGTTTGATCAAGAAAAAAAAGAGTAAGTTAAAGGAAATTATTATTGAGACACTTGAGGCTTATTAAGTATATAGGAGGGAACTTAAATTAGAACAGTAAAAATGGGCTCTGAAGTTATCTTTGCAAATAGGATCAAGTAGAATACCAAGATCTTTTCTAAGTATATTAGAAGTGAGAGGGTAGCTAAGGAAGAAATGTTGGGTAATCTATGCATGAGCCAGGGGCTGTGAGCAACATCTAATTTAAATATTAGTATCACCAGAGGAAAGGATTTGGGGGCTAGAGATTTAAGGGAGGCTGTTTTAATGAAGCACAGCTATACTAGGAAGGAGGAAATATTTGACCAGATTAGGGTGGATAAATCAACAGGGCTGGATGGGATCTTTCCCAGGATACGGTGAAACAAGGGAGATGATTGCCGGGTTTTTGGAGATTTACGCTGCTTTGGTAGCCATGGGTGGGGTGCCAGAGGGCTGGAGGATGGCCAATGTTGTCACCTTGTTTGAAGATGGTAAGTCTGGGAACTGCAGGCCTTAAATCAGTGGTAGGGAGATTGTTGGGGAAGATTCTTAGGAACAGGATTTGCGTCCACTTGGAAAGGCAGGGATTTGAATCACTGGAATCAGCATCATTTTATGCAAGGGAAATCATGTCTATAATCTTTTTTTTTAATTTGGGTATGGAACTAAGGAGGTGGAAGAAAGCAGGGTTGTAGATGTTGTATATATTGACTTTGAGGTTTTTTGACAAGGATCTACATCTTGGACTGTTCCTGAAGATTAAGGTATATGGAATCCAAGGATCTTGGTAAACAGGATCCAAGATTGGCTGTGTGATGGATATATCCCTAATAGGAAATTAACCAGTGGCCTACTGCAGCAGTCAATGCTGGGATTATTATAGTATATACATATAAATTACTATGTTGAAAATGTAGTGGTAACAGAACAACTGATGAACTCTTAGAGAGCAAAGAAATTTGTTTAAAGGCTCGAGTGGTACATCACCTGAAAGTTGGGCAGAGGGGTGGCAGATGGAATTTAATGCAGAGAGTGTGAGGTTGAAAGTGGTGACAGGTGGGTAAGGTAGTGAAAAAGGCATTTGGTATGCTTGCCTTCATAGGCCAGAGCAGTGAGTAAGAGTTGGGACCTTGTATTGCAGATGTACAAAACACTGGTTAGACTGCACTGGGTTATCATTTACAGTTCTGACGCCACACTGGAAGGAAGTGGTAGCACGTGTGTAGAACAGATTCTCGTCAATGTTGCCAAGAATGGAAGGCATTAGCTGTAAGGAGAGGCTTCCCGTTGAAATGTAGGAGACTAAGAGATGCACTTGCAGAGGTTTATAAAATTGAGAAGCATAGATGATCGGGATCTATTTTCCAAGGGGAGCAGAGTTTGGAGCACACGCGAGATATGAGATGGGAGAATGTTTTCGGTGGTTTTCTGGAATGAGCTGTCAGGAGATGGTGGAGGCAGATACAACTATAATGTTTAAAAGGTGTGTGTGTGTGTGTGTGTGTGCGCACGCGCACACACACAAAGTAGAGTTACATGGGTAAATGAGATTAATGTAGGTTGATGACATGATCAGTATGGATAAAGAACGCCACAGGGTTTGTCTCCATGCTGTGCAGTTCTGACTCCAAATTGAACTCACCAACTGCCTTGTCTTTTTAATCTTAAGTTTATCTTGCTCAACAGTGGGTGACACCAGTTCCTTAAGTTATAGTGAGTTAAATCAGCAGGTAGTATAGGATAATTTAAATTCTTGCTCTGTCACTGTGCAGTGAACCATGTAAGATCACTGTGCATATTTGTTGCCGACAGGATTAAGCATAGCTTTACGACATTTGGCTACTGTTTTAACATAGTGCTATGTCCCTCTGTTAACTTTCATTTTGGGAAAACATCTTTGACTGGGAGCTCATCAACACCAGTGAGGTCATTTCCCCTATGAAGAAGGCAGAAAATTAGTGACATTTTTTGGTACTTGCATTCAATGAGCTAATCAATTAATATTTCTTTTTCCATTTTGTTTTCCAGACCCTTATGGAAAAAATTGGGGAACTCAAGGATGTGTGCAGTAAAAAAGAAAAGATAATTCAGTCAACCAAGATGATTGTGAAGTTCAGGGAGGCAAACATAGCATATCTGGAAAAGATTTTGAATAGTTCTCACAGTAACCTGTCTCCAGATGAAAAAGATGCAGTGATCATTGAACTGAAGAAAGAAGTCCAAATTTTAAAAGAGCAGGTAATACAACCAGCAGGAAAGTTGCATGCATAATTTTTTTTTAAAGCACACACTTGTCTTAAGCAAGTTGCCTTATAACAGAGTAATATAATTGAACTGCCAGTCTTTAAGAACTGAAGGGTCTTGGCCCGAAACGTCGACAGTTCTTCTCCTTATAGATGCTGCCTGGCCTGCTGTGTTCCACCAGCATTTTGTGTGTGTTGATTGAATTTTTAATTAGTTGATTAACCAGTTTGGATCTATGCATTTGAAGTTAACTATACTTTTACAACTAGAATATCAAAGAAATGTAGTTGTGAAAGTTCTTGTGGTCCAAAGTGATGCCCATCATGTGGGGTGTGTGGAGCTAGGCCTTGTTTAGTTCTATTTAGAGAGCATATCGTTCCAGCTTCTTAACCTGGTATATAAGCTCCAGGGGTTCTACTCTCAGACAGAATTTCAAAATTACATCAATGAAATTTCAGTTGCTGTCAGTTTTCGCCTTGACAGCCTCTTTCCCTCTGCAGTCATATTTCTAAACAGTCCATGAACTCTACCTTCATATTCTTTTTTTGTATAACTTAGTAACTTTTATGTCTTTGCATTGTACTGCTTCTGCTTAAACAATAAATTTCACAATTTAGGACAGGACTAATAACTATGATTCTGATTCTGACATGGTCCATCTCTGCTTTCCTTCATTTCCATCTAAAGATCAGCGAGACATAATGTGCATTGCAACTACTTCCTCCCGTCCTGCCTTTTTACGAACTCCTTTCTATTGATGCTGTTTCTCCATCTTTGTTATATTTGCTTTAATAAGTTTGCTTAGAGTTGCCTCTGAAATAACTTTTCTCATGATCAGTGATATTCCTTTTAATGCAGTGGACAGAGCTGTTGACCATATCTCATCTAATTCCTGCATTTTAGCACTTGTTCCTCTTCTGGATAGATTTTTTTTATGGTCTTTGCCTTCCACACAGATATCAACTGATCATCCATTTCCAACAGCTCCAACAAAGTTCCATCACCAGGTGCATCTTTCCTTCCCTTCCCTTCCAACATTTTGAAAGGAATGTATCCTTTAAGACTCCCAAATCTACTGCTCTGTTCCAATGTATTACTCCCCATATTGTATTTTTCCAAGCAATTCCAAGTGATACAACCCTTGTCCTTTCATCTCTAAACTTTCCACCATTCAGAGATCCAAATGTTCTTTCCTTCCCACGAATTTTTGCAATGTTATGTGCCTTTCATTTTCCCTTGTTATCCACAGTTGCTTCATCCTCTCTTTTAGAATACTTCTTTGGGATGAATTTATCTTGTGTCTTCCAAATTGCTCCTAGAAACTCCATCATTACTGCCTTGCCATCATCCCTAATAGTGTCTCCTTCCAATCAGCTTTGAAAAGCTCCGCTCTTATGCCTCTGAATTTTCTCTTAACACTTAATCTACCAAATGCAACACCTCATATTTGACTGAACAAAACTTCATCTACCATTTTCCACAAACAGATCCTGGAAAGGTGTAATCATAACAGAGTTGTCATGATGGGAGATTTTAACTTCCCAAATATTGATTGGCATCTCCCTAGAGCAAGGGGTTTAGATGGGGTGGAGTTTGTTAGGTGTGTTCAAGAAGGTTTCTTGACACTGTATGTAGATAAGCCTACAAGAGGAGAGGCTGTACTTGATTTGCTATTGGGAAATGAACCTGGTCAGGTGTCAGTGGGAGTGTATTTTGGAGATAGTGATCATAATTCTGTCTCCTTTACAATAGCATTGGAGAGAGATAGAAACAGACAAGTTAGGAAAGCATTTAATTGGAGTAAGGGGAATTATGAGGCTATCAGGAAGGAAATTGGAGGCTTAAATTGGAAACGTTCTCAGGGGAAAAGTACGGAAGAAATGTGGCAAACATTCAGGGGATATTTGTGTAAGGCTCTGTATAGGTACATACCAATGAGACAGGGATGTTATGGTAGGGTACAGGAACCGTGGTGTACAAAGGCTGTAATAAATCTGGTCAAGAGGAAAAGAAAAGCTTAAAAAAGGTTCAGAGAGCGAGGTAATGTTAGAGATCTAGAAGATTATAAGGCTTTAGGAGAGCCAGAAGGGGCCATGAGAAAGCCTTGGCAGGCAGAATTAAGGAAAACCCCAAGGCATTCTACAAGTATGTGAAGAGCAAGAGGGCAAGACATGAAAGATTAGAACCTATCAAGTGTGACAGTGGGAAAGTTTGTATGGAACCAGAGGAAATAGCAGAGGTACTTAATGAATACTTAACTTCAGTATTCACTATGAAAAAGGATCTTAGTGATTGTAGTGATGACTTTCGGCAGACTGAAAAGCTTGAGCATGTAGATATTAAGAAAGAGGATGTGCTGGAGCTTTTGGAAAGCATCAAGTTGGATAAGTCGCCGGGACTGGATGAGATGTACCCCAGGCTACTGTGGGAAGCGAGGAAAGAGATTGCTGAGCCTCTGGCAATGATCTTTGCATCATCAATGGGGACAGGAGAGGTTCCGGAGGATTGGAGGGTTGCGGATGTTGTTCTTTTATTCAAGAAAGGGAGTAGAGATAGCTCAGGAAATTATAGACCAGTGAGTCTTACCTCAGTGGTTGGTAAGTTGATGGAGAAGATCCTGAGAGGCAGGATTTATGAACACTTGGAGAGGTATAATATGATTAGGAATAGTCAGCATGGCTTTGTAAAGGGCAGGTCATGCCTTGCGAGCCTGATTGAACTTTTTGAGGATGTGACTAAACACATTGATGAAGGAAGAGCAGTAGATGTAGGGTATATGGATTTCAGCAAGGCATTTGATAAGGTACCCCATGCAAGGCTTATTGAGAAAGTAAGGAGGCATGGGATCCAAGGGGACCTTGCTTTGTGGATCCAGAACTGACTTGCCCACAGAAGGCAAAGAGTGGTTACTGTTCATGATTTTTAAAAAATGATCTGGATGAGGAAGTGGAGGGATGGGTTAGTAAGTTTGCTGATGACACAAAGGTTGGAGATGTTGTGGATAGTGCGAAGGGCTGTCAGAGGTTACAGCGAGACATTGATAGGATGCAAAACTGGGCTGAGAAGTGGCAGATGGAGTTCAACCCAGATAAGTGTGAAGTGGTTCATTTTGGTAGGTCAAATCTGATGGCAGAATATAGTATTAATGGTAAGACTCTTGACAGTGTGGAAGATCAGAACGATCTTAGGGTCCGAGTCCATAGGACGCTCAAAGCAGCTGCGCAGGTTGACTCTGTGGTTAAGAAGGCATATTGTGTATTGGTCTTCATCAATCGTGGAATTGAATGTAGGGGAGGTAATGTTGCAGCTATATAGGACCTTGGTCAGACCCCACTTGGAGTACTCCGTTCTGGTCACCTCACTACAGGAAGGATGTGGAAAGGGTGCAGAGGAGATTTACAAGGATGTTTCCTGGATTGGGGAGCATGCCTTATGAGAATAGGTTGAGTGAACTTGGTCTTTTCTCCTTGGAGTGAAGGAGGATGAGAGGTGACCTGATAGAGGTGTATAAGATGATGAGAGGCATTGATTGTGTGGATAGTCAGAGGCTTTTTCCCCAGGGCTGAAATGGTTGCCAAAGAGGACACAGGTTTAAGGTGCTGGGGAGTAGGTACAGAGATGTCAGGGGTAAGTTTTTATGCAGAGAGTGGTGAGTATGTGGAATGGGCTGCCGGCAATGGTGGTGGCAGATACGAGAGGGTCTTTTAAGAGCTTATTAGTAATTTCTAAGATAGGGACGTGTTCTGCACAGCTTTGTGGGCTGAAGGGCCTGTATTGTGCTGTAGGGTTTCTATGTAATGCAAACATCTCTGCTTTTTGTATTTGTCAGAATGGCTTTCCAGGATTTTACAAAAAAGAAGAACTTCCTCAGTCTTTTGCACTTAAAGGAGAGAATGAAAGTTGAGGATATTTACAATGATTTAAAAAATATGTCCATGAACATGACATCCCATTCATAATCTGGTAGCAATTACTGCTGATGGGGCCCCAGCAATGCGCGGTGTGCACATTGGTTTTATAGCACTGTGCCATAATGACCCTGATTTTCCCAGATTATCACTGTGTGATTCATCAGCAGGCCTTGACGTGTAGGTCGTGGACTTTTCTCATGTAATGACACTGTTTAGGATTTTAGGCTTAAAAAGTTTGGTGACCACTACAATAGAGCAACCCCAGGCCTGTGCCTACCTCCCTGTCCTTTCCAATACAATGTGTATCCCTGGATGTTAAGCTCCCAACTGTGATATTTTCACCGCAATTCAGTGATGCCTACAATGTCATGCCCGCCAGTTTTTCTCCATTTATGCAGCCTTACCGAGATTTGTTCCATAGACCTGGTATCTGCAGCACGTCACATTTCACGCTATTGGTTTCTGTCGGCTCCACTTAGCTTTGTTCAGAGGACCTATATACAGTTTATCACATGGGAAGCCTAAGCTTCAACCTATCGTAGGTATTCCATTTGTCTATGTCTTTCCTTGTTCTCTGTAATACTAACCTGTTTAATAATCTTTTCAGATATTTGACCTGAAGCTCTTGTTTCACTTTATGTAGATGCTGGGGTTTTCCAGTATTTGTAGTTCTAATTTTCATTATAAAAGGGTAACTGTGATTCATGTAACAAACCTTGTATAAAGTAACATAATTTGTTATCAGACTGAGCAAGACTCTCGAATAGCCAGTTATGCAATGGAGAATCGTGCTTTACGAGAGGAAAACAAATATCTGAAATCCTTGGAAAATGTGAAACGCGCCAAGGAAATGTCTCTACAAATGACTGCTAAACTGGAAAGGGCATTTTTGGAAGCCTCTACCTCAGAGAAAAATGCTGGAGGTAACAAAAATCTATTTTATCTTTTTCGAAATCTGTTATCTTCATAGTTTGAGAAACAACTGAATTCATTAACTGTATATTTTTCTCAGTAATATTTTGCTGTTGTATCCAATATTATTTTTGTTTTGAATCGTTATAAAGTGCTCTGAAAATTTTCAGGTCAAACACTTTACACGTCTCCTGTAAAAGTTGAGAACATATCTGCAGCCTCACAACAAAGACTTAAAGCTCAACTTCTTCAAGCACAGAATGACTTATCTTCTGTAAAGCAGGAATATGAGGAGTTCCAGCAACTGGCCAAGTAAGTAATTTGGAAGTCTCTTATCAGATCAGTAAACATAAATCAGACAAAGCAATGTTTTCATGCTCTCTGTGTATTTTGTGTTTATATAGACATGAATCAATTAGTTTCAGTGGAAGTAATCTCTTGCTCTTTGGTTGACACATTTGAGGAGATTATTGGAAGTAAATTAATGGATCGACAATTTTCCGGAGTTGTAGGCTCTTAGCTATACAGCACAGAAAATGGTATTTCAGTCCAACTTGTCTAAACTGATCAAAATATGCATCTGAACTATTTGTCAAGTTTGCCTGTGTTGGCTCCTCCCCACCTCCAATCTCTTTTTTTCATCCATGTACCTGTCCGAATTTCTGAAATGTAATTGCACCTGCCTCTACAGCTTGCACTGGCAGCTGATTCCATTTACCCACAACCTCCTAAAAGGGAGCCAAGGGGCAAGATATTCCAATCTTGCCCCTCTCTCAGTATACCTATACTGAGAGTTTTTGCCTCCTCAGCCCCGGTAGAAATATTGGCCATCCAACTTGTCAAATCCTCTTGATTTTATTGTCAATTCATCTCTGGCTCTCTCCTTCCTGTTGTTTGATATTCAGTTCACCATGCTTGTGTCATCTGCAGACGAGGTTGGAACGGAATCTGACCACACTTTTGCGGGTGTATATGGAATATAGCAAGGGGCTGAGAACACAACCTTTCAGGGCAGCAATGCTGAGGATAATCGTGAGTGAGGTGTTTGTGTTCTGAACGTGGCTAAGACTATAGGACCAGACAATAATATTAAGGACTTGTGCTCCAGAACTAGCTGTGTCTCAAATCAAGCTATTGCTGTATGATTACAGTGCAGCCATTTACCCAACACTGGAACAGTTACTCTTTCCAAAAAGAGCACACCCAATCCAGCTAATTACTATCTAATCTACCTTCACTGAATCATCAGCAAGTGATGGTTCCGTTTAGTGTTATTAACCTGCTCACTGCTTGCTTTAGGTTTGGCAAAGACCATTTGCATCCAGGTCTTATCAGTCATGGTCCAAATATTGGACGAAAGAGCTGAATTGCAGAGGAGGGGGTGATTCCTTTGACACCCTGCAGCATTATACAAGTAACATTGAGAAGCCTTGGCATCGTTACCTCCTCAGAGCAGGAGGATTGTGTTTGTTGAGAGTCATTCAGTCCAGTCTCCGACATCACTGTTTTGGCAAGTGCTGTAGGCTAAGCATCTTGAGTTTTCATCAGTGACATTCTTTCCATCTGAAGCCAAGCCCAAGAGGAGAATTTTCTGAAATTCTGTTTTTTGTTGAGCATTTTTTTTATGAATGGAGGTTTGTTATTCAGGAAGAAGCAAATGGAATTAGAATCTGAAGTCCACACCCTTGAGAAAGCCAATCAGCATTTGGAAAATATTTTGGAAGCGACTCAATCTCACAAACGTCAGGAGGTCTTCCAGCTAAATAAAATGCACGCTGAGACGATCAAGGTACGAACTGATTCATAATCTGCTTAAAATCTTCTTTGCATCAGTAATGCAGAACTCTCAGATTTTGTTTTTTGAAGTATAACTAATTTGAATGTGAAATTGAATGATTATTTCCTTAATTTGCATTTTTATTACTAAAACTTGCAAGGTTGTGAAACTTAACACTATTATTGAAGCATAGAAGAGGGAAAAAAAAGCCCTTTCCTGTTACAGTTTATGTAAAACACTGCACTGGCGTGTTATAGACAATAGGTGCAGAAGTAGACCATTCGGCCCCTCGAGTCTGCACCGCCATTCTGAGATCATGGCTGATCATTCACTATCAATACCCAGTCCCTGCCTTGTCCCCATATCCCTTGATTCCCCTATCCATCAGACATCTATCTAGCTCCTTCTTGAAAGCATCCAGAGAATTGGCCTCCACCGTCTTCCGAGGCAGTGCATTCCACACCTCCACAACTCTCTGGGAGAAGAAGCTCTTCCTCAACTCTGTTTTAAATAACTGACCTCTTATTCTCAATCTCTGGTACTGGACTCTCCCAACATCTGGAACATATTTCCTGCCTCAATCCTATCAAATACTTTAATTATCTTAAACGTTTCAATCAGATCCCCTCTCAATCTCCTCAATTCCAGCGTGTACAAGCTCAATCTCTCCAATCTCTCTGCGTAAGACAGCCCTGCCATCCCAGGAATCAACCTAGTGAATCTACGCTGCACTTCCTCAATTGCCAGAATGTCCTTCCTTAAACCTGGAGACCAAAACTGTACACAATATTCCAGGTGTGGTCTCACCAGGGCCCTGTACAAATGCAAAAGGACATCCTTGCTCTTGTACTCAATTCCCCTTGTAATAAAGGCCAATAAAGGTATCTGAAATAAAATAATACAGTGGGATTACCCAGCAGGATGAGGTTGTCTGTTTCCAATGACAGGAGACCTGTGCAGGAGAATATTGAAAGTGGAAAAGCTGTTGCACTGTGGCAGTTCCACTGCCTTGACCTTGGACGTCTATGTCCATTGATGCGGGTGGTCACAAACTGGGGCCCTCCTTGGTTGCAGTGGATGACCATGACTTCTGTGCCTTCACTCTCCAGAGTGTTCTACAACTGCCATCTCATAACCCTCACCTGCTTTAGCTCACCTGTCGAAGCGGTGTACCAGGGAGTGGCTGCTGTTGCATGCCAGCAGTTACTTGGAGCTACAGGTGAGAGCTGAGTGGCCAGTGGGGACCAAAGGTGAGTAGCTGCCCCAGAATGGAGGCAACAAGCTCCTTCAGAGGCGGTACCCCTTCCTGGACATGACATGCACCCCATCCAGCAAGGTAACAAATGTTAATGGACTTTTAAGACTGACCTTTTCATCATTTCTTAAGGGACTGTAGTGGGTTGCTGTTGCAGTTATGTTTATTTATGATCTACTATTATGTTTTCAAGGGTTGTTGTGGCAAGCTCTGATTTATCTCCTTGCCCTTGTACCAACCATCACTGGTATGAGATTTTATAACATTTTGTCTCTAATATTTATTCTGTCCTGCAATAGAACATGACACCAATTAAGTCTGTGGGCAACCTAACACCTCAAATAATTTTACAACCGAGTCCTGATGGAGCACCTGAAGTTTGTGCAGAGAAAGATAATGCTGTAATTAATGAGTCTCTGCCACTTGATATGAATGGACAAGCTTATGAAGCTATTGTTGAAGAACTTCGAATAGTTCAGGTTAATGTTCAGTTAAGTATTTTACTGTTCTTTTCTATATTAAAAGCTGGAGCATCAAGGCTAAGAGGCAACCTGATTTATGAAATTATGAGAGGTATACGTTTGATAGCCTTTTAGCCAGGGTGAAGTCATATACTGAAGTGAATAGATGTGAAGTTGGAAGGGGAAAGTTTAAAGGACATTTATGAGGAAAGTTTTTTCATTAAAGCTTTTTCACAGAGAATCGGATTGGGAAGAAAAAAATCATTAGAAGAATATGACTAAGATTATTTAATAAATGACCAAATTTGGTGAGTTGTGGGCTGCCTTGCACAGTATTCACTGATTTAATATTTTGATGTGCGTGTGATAAATAAAGCTAATGTTTATCTTTATCCTTTACCCATACGAAGCATTTCATCATTTCATTACATTGAGGTAGTACAAGGGAAAACAATAACAAAATGCAGAAGAGAATGTCTGTGTGCACTGCGATATGTGCAAGATAACGGGGTATATTACAAGTTCAAGTCCATTTCCTCATACTTGGAGGCATTCAGAAGTTCTATAACAGTGAGATAGAAGCCTGAATTGAGCCTAGTGGTTTTTGTGTTTTCGGCCTGACGAAAAGGGAGAGAAGACAGAAGGCCCTTGTTTGGAAGGGTTTTTTGATTATGCTGGCTGCTTGAATGAGGTAACGAGAAACGTAGTCAGCGCCTTGCGGGGACATTGATTTTCACGATATATTGAACTGGGTCCACAACTCTGCAGTTTCTTACAGACTTGAGAAAAAACTGTTGCCATATCAAGCCATGATGCATCCAGATAAAATGTTTTCTATGAATTTCATTAAGAGTTATGTTCAGAAGTACATAAAAAGCAAGAAGTTAAAGCTGTCTTTTGGCCTTTAGGAGCAGTTGACTGACCTCCAGACCAAGCTGGATGAAGAGGAGAGAAAAAAGGTGAAGCTTCAGCAAAATATTGACAAACTGGAAAGCCATTCCACCAAGTTGAACGAGGTAGACAATTTTCTGAAAACATGCTTAAAATATGGAGTTCTTATTTCTGTGTTCTTTAATTGTTTTTTATTCTATTCTTAAAACAAGCTTAATTTCAGTCCCTATAACTGGATGCTAGCATTTATGTGGAACCATGACAAATGTGATTTCTTTTTATTATGAAGCAGAGAAATTTGAGTTCACTATCTTTCTTTTATCATCCTCTCCATATTTAAGCTCTCCTCCCTCAATTCATTGCTATCTCCTTGTCCTTGCCTCAGTTGCCAGGGTCTTGATCACTGATGCAGCAATCTCTAGCCCTTGTGTTCTTCATTAACTCGTGCCCCTTTCTAAATCAATTTCTTCAAGCATCATATCTCAGAAGATGCACTTACAAGGTCATTACACATTTAGGCAACCAACTACTTGGTACTTGTTTTTGCATTTGCCATAATTCTTGTGCCTAATTATTCCCTCTCCTTTTCCTGTATTTCCTTGTTTCTAGTAAACCATATTCAGCCTAATCTAATGATGCTCCTCTCCCAGCATTGGTTTAAAAATTAGTGGAGGAGCTCAGGTGAGGTAGCATCAATGGAAAAGAATAAAGTTGACATTTTAAGCTGAGAATGACTGAAAACAAAAGGAACCAATTACCTGCATTCTGGAAAACAGTAGGAGGTATTTCTGCTGGTGATGGACTTACTAGAAATCATCTTTCAATATTCCAGGGATTCTTAGAGCATTTACCACAGACTGGAAGGAAGCAAATGTCTATCTCCAAAACAGGGCACTTTGGGGTGGAGGGAAGATTGTGGGGAAATAGCATGATTGGGTAGTGTCAATATTATTTATGAAGGGGAAAATCATATTGGACAAATGTCCATGTTGTAAACCAGTAGAAGACACAAGGAAAACCAATTGATGTTTGTTTGAGCTTGAAAGGCCTTGCTAAAATGCTTAAATTATTTGAAAAACTAATTGTGGTGCACCTAATCAGCGATGAACTGGTGTGAATGGAGGATTGATAAATGGATAGAAAAGGTTGGGAATAAGTGGATCATTCTTTCTTTGTACTGTGACTAGTTGGGTATTGCAGAAACAAGTGCAGGAGCCTGAGCTGTTTACATCAACGATCTGGAAGAAGGTATCAAATATGTATTCAAGTATATATGTTGCAGTATGGACTGTAAGGAGAATGAAGGGGAGATTACACAAACTGTGTAAAGGGATGCTTATGTGGATGGAGTATAATGTGAAGGAAAGGTTCTCCGATGGTGAGAGAATGAAAGGGTGTGTCCAGGCAGGCTTGGGGAGTCGAATAAGCAATTAGGGAGGAAATGGAACGAGTGGTTCGCCTGGCTTATCTTCTAGCTAGTCTCCTTCCCCTCCCCCCACCTTTTTATTCTGTCATCAATCCCTTTCCTTAATCATGAAGAAGGATTTCAGTCTGAAATATCAACTTACATAGATGCTGCCTGACCTGCTGAGTTCCTCCAGCATTTTGTGTGTGTTGCTTTGAATGCAAGAGATGGTATGTGTGTAGGGCTGTTGTGAGATCTTATCTGGAATATTGAGCACAGGTCTGATCTGTCTACCTGTGTAAACAATAGGAATGTCTGTTTCAACAGTGATTCTTGGGATGAGGTCTATGTTACAAAAGGAGATATTAAGCAGTTGGGGCCTATATATCCTGGAGTTTAGAAGAATGGCAAGTGATATCTCTGAAACATTCATAGTCAGACAGGGTAGATGCAGGGATGACTGGGTGACTAGAACCATGGTCAGTCATTTGGTGTAGGGAATAGAAATTCCTGCACTGGATGGTGGTGAATCTTTGGAATTCTCTACCTAAGAAAACTAAGGCTCAGTTAATGAGTATATTCATGAAAATAAATTGTATTTCTATATGTTAAGGGATTCAAGAGATGGGCATACTGGAGAAAAATGGCACAGGGGTTAAATATCAGCTTTCAGCTCATTAAATACAGTAATGGAGACAAGGGTGGATGAACAGTCAACTAGCTACTTTCTGTGTCCTTGTCTTCAAACTAATTGTTTCTCCTTCTCCAAACAACAGCCCCTTCCTTCTGCCAGAGACTTTGTGATTGTGTACCAACATGCTCATAACTCCATATTCTGAAACTTTTCAATTGAATGTCTACGCTTGCAGCAATATTACTAAAACTACAAAGGCATCTTCCTTGACTGTGATCCTGTTGCGCTAATGTGGCCTATTATTTGAAATTGTGTATTATCTTTCTCCACTGTCCTATTTGTCCTTGAGTATTGTGAACAGTTCTGGGCTCTTAATCTAAAAAAAGATATGCTGGCATTGGAGAGGGTTCAGAGGAGGTTCACAAGGATGATTCTGGGAATGAAAGGGTTATCATACGAGGAACGTTTAATAGCTCTGGGCCTGTACTCACTGGAATTTAGAAGGATGGGGGGGGGTGCAAATCTCATTGAAACCTTTCAAATGTTGAAAGGCCTAGACCAGGGGTCAGCAACCTTTACCACTGAAAGAGCCACTTGGACCCGTTTCCCACAGAAAAGAAAACACTGGGAGCCGCAAAACCCATTTGACATTTAAAATGAAATAACACTGTATACAACGGTTTTTTTTGCCTTTATGCTATGTATAAACAAACTATATTGTGTTGCATTTATGAAATTGATGAACTCCTGCAGAGAAAACGAAATTACATTTCTGCATGCAACAAAAACATTTTGAACTCCGAAAAAAAGACGTTGGGTTGAAGGTTACTTTTAAGTAAAATATTCAATGTCTATTTGAGTCCTTGTATTTATGAAAAACGCCGAACTTAAATTTGCCGCCAGCAGCAAACCAAAAATAATGTCAGCCAGCTGTCAGCCTGAAAAATAAAAGGACTATTTCACTGAACAATGAAAACATATGAATATGAGTAAAATAATAGGCAATTAAAATATTTATCATACTTGGTCAGGTTGACTCACACCTGCCAATGCAGTCATATTCAGTAGGGATGGATCGATGCTTAGGGGAGTGACCGGGAAGGATAATGTGTTTTTTTCCTCTCTGAACTCACAGAAGCGTTTCCCAAACGATGTTTGCATTGCAATGATTGCAGAATGTAAATACTCTGAATTTATCATGTCGTGACCTTGTTTGAACTCTCTCAAATTGGGGAAGTGAGACAATGTGCCTTTCTGTAAATCTCTGGCAAGCACTTGCGCTCGAATGCCAAAACATCCTCCAACATGTTTAGGGCTGTATGTCCTTTCCCCTGAAGAGCTGTGTTCAGCGTGTTCAGGTGCGCTGTCATGTCTACCATGAAGTGTAGCTTTTCCAGCCACTCTGGCTGTTCCAACTCAGGAAAGGTGAGCCCTTTGCTGCCCAGGAACGTTTTCACTTCTTCCAGACACACGACAAAGCGTTTCAGCACCTCCCCTCTGGACAGCCAGCGATAAAAACACGTTGTAGCGGTGTGCTACACGCAGTCAGTAAACTGCAGTCAAAGATGGCTTTATTCGAACTAAACAGCCTTGCTTTTAAGCCTCCCTCAACCCGCCCCCCATGGGCGCGGATGCTGCAAAAGACACGTACTCACAAACCCCCGTAGGCTATCTCCCTTAGCCTGAACGCTGGCTAATTGTGAGCCGGTTCCAATGTGCTAGGAAATGGGTCGCCACAATGTCTTATTTAGATTGTACAAGATCACCATAATCTTCAAATTTAGAATTACATTTCAAAAACTAACAAACTAACATAAAATACATTTTAATTAAATACTGACCAATTATTTCCCAAAGCAACAGGGAGCCGCAGCACAGAGGTGAAAGAGCCGCATGTGGCTCCGGAGCCGCGGGTTGCCGACTCCCGGCCTAGACAGAGTAGAAGTGGAATGGATGTTTCCCATGGTGGGGGAGTCTAGGATAAGAGGGCACAGCCTCAGGATAGAGGGGTGTCTATCTAAAATAGATGCAGAGAAAGTTCTTTAGCCAGAGGGTAGTTATTTTGTGGAATTTGTTACTACAGACAACTGATGAGGCCAGATTGTTGGGTGTATTTAAGGCAGAGCTTGATAGGTTCTTGATTGGACAAAGATTACAATTTAGGAGCAGGTTCTTCCCCTCTGCCATTCGATTCCTAAATGGACATTGAAGCTATGGACACAACCTCACTTTTTTTAATATATAGTATTTCTGCTTTTGCACATTTAAAAAAAAATCTATTCAGTATACATAATTGATTTACTTGTTTATTTATGTTTTATTTTATTTATTATTATTTTATTTTCTCTCTCTGCTAGATTATGTATTGTATTGCTGCTGCTAAGTTAACAAATTTCACATCACATGCCGGTTCTGATTCTGAGAAGGCTAGGCAACGGGGTTGAGGAGGGGGGAGAAAGGATCAGCTGTGATTGAATGGCAGAGCAAACTCAATGGGCCTAATGGCCTAATTGTACTCCATTGTCTTATTGTCTATGGTCCAATGTTGACCAAAGCTGCAGGTCTCAAATTGATGCTATAAAATGCACTGGAGCATCTTGGAGCATCAAGATGTGCAGTTTTACACATGAAGCACTAGTGCTGTGCCAGTATTTAGGGAAAAGGTTTAACATATGAATGTTTCATGGCTCTAGGCCTATACATGTTGGAGTTTAGAAGAATGAGGGAGAATCTCATTGAAACCTATCAAATATTGAAAGGTCTATCATAGATGGATTGGAAGTGTAGGAGATGTTTCCTATAGTGGGGGAGTAAATGATCAGAGAGCACAGCTTTAAGATAAAAGGGTGTTCCTTTAGAACAGAGAGGAGGAGAATTTTCAGTAGACAGGATGGTAAGCATATAGTATTCATTGCCACAGTCGACTGGAGACTGAGTAATTGGGAATATCAAT
Organism: Hypanus sabinus; assembly: GCF_030144855.1. Taxonomy (NCBI): domain Eukaryota; kingdom Metazoa; phylum Chordata; class Chondrichthyes; order Myliobatiformes; family Dasyatidae; genus Hypanus; species Hypanus sabinus. The sequence continues at coordinate 67,604,902 of NC_082725.1, read as the reverse complement.
AAACCATAGTAAGGATGAGGTTTTTGTATACTTGGAGGCACACAATAAAATAGGCCAAGATCAGCATGGTTTCCTTGAGGGGAAATTTAGCCTGACAAATGTGTTGGAATTCGTTGAGGAATTAACAAGCTGGATAGACAAATGAGAGTTGGTAAACGCTGTTCACTTGAATTTTTATAAGGCTTTTGACAAAGTGCCACGCATGAGGCTGCTTAACAAGGTAAGAGCCCATGGTATTACAGGAAAAATATCAGCAAGGATAGAAGATTGGCTGATTGGCAGAAGACTTCAGTTTTGGTCTCCAACTTACAGGAAGGATATTAATAAGGTTGAAAGAGTGCAGAGAAGGTTTACAAGGATGTTGCCAGGACTTGAGAAACTGAGTTACAGAGAAAGGTTGAAAAGGTTAGGACTTTATTCCCTGGAGCATAGAAGAATGAGGGGAGATTTGATAGAGGTATATAAAATTATAATGGGTATAGATAAAATGAATGCAAGCAGGCTGTTTCCACTGAGGCTAGGAGAGAAAAAAAACAGAGGTCATTGGTGAAGGGGGAGAAGTTTAAAGGGAACATGGGGGGGGGGGGTTCTTCACACAGTGGTGGGAGTGTGGAATGAGCTGCCAGATGAAATGGTAAACACGGTCTCACTTTTAACACTTAAGAAAAACTTGGACAGTTATGGAGGGATATGGGCCAGGTGCAGGTCAGTGGGACTGGGCAGAAAAATGGCTCGGCACAGCCAAGAAGGGCCAAAAGGCCTGTTTCTGTGCTGTAATGTTCTATGGTTCTAAAAATGGGAATATAGGGTTTTCTTTCTGGTTGGCTCCTGGTGACTAGTGTTGGGACCACTTCTTTCACATCAATTATTTGAATGACGGAATTGATGGCTTTGTGGCAAAGTATGCAGATAAGATAGGTGGGGGGGGCAGGTAGTGCTGAGGAAGCAGGGAGTCTGTTGAAGGACCTGGACAGATTGGAAGAATGGGCAATGAAGTGGCAGATGGAATATAGTGTAATGAAGTATTCGATAGAAGGAATAAACCATAGACTGTTTTACTAATATGGAGAAAATTCAAAAATTTGAGGTGCAAAGGGACCTTGTGCAGGATTTTCTGCAGGTTAACTTGCAGGATGAGTGGACTGTAAGGAAGATGCACGTAATGTTCGCATTCATTTTGAAAGGACTAGAATATAAAAGGAAGGAAGTAATGCTGAGGTATTGAAGCCTCATTTGGAGTACTGAGTAGTTTTGGGTCGTGTGTTTAGGATGGAGTGTGCTGACTATGGAGGTTCATGAGAATTATTCCAGGAATGAGGAGCATTTGATAGCTCTGGGCCTATACTCGCTGAAGTTTAGAAGAATAAGACCATAAGACACAGGAGCAGAATTAGAAAGCTCAGCCCATTGAGACCATTTCATCATGGCTGATCCTGGATCCCATTCAACCCCATTCCATATCCCCTGATGCCCTGACCAATCAGGAATCTATCAACTTCCACTTTAAATATACCCACAGATTTTGCCTCCACCACAGTCTGGCAGAGCATTCCATAAATTCACCACTCTGACTAAAAAAATTCCTCCTCCTGTTCTAAAGGGTCACTCCTCAATTTTGAGGCTGTGCCCTCTAGTTTTGGATGCCCCCACCAGAGAATAGTGGGAAAGCTGCTTACAACGCAGATGGTGTGTCTGACTCGGGAAACCTAAGAGGACTATGGCAGCTGCTGAGGGATGTTAAAATTGCATGTCATACCAGTATCCAACATTATTTAAACTGTAGTTATTGCTAATGATACATTTTCTAAAATTACAGCTCCTCCCCCAGGTTATGACAGGGTTCAGTTCATGTGAACTGCCTGCGTTACAACAGTTCGTAAGTTGGAAACCTGGCTATGAACAGAGTTCTAATGTGGCAGGTGAGGTTTGCAGTCCTGCAGCAGACTGCAAGTCAGTCCCACTGGTCTCCCAGGCACTCATTGTAAATGCACAGGCTGTGTACAAGTCGAGCGTCATAAACTGGGGAGGATCTATATAAGGATTAGTCTTTAGATTTGTATGCAAACCTGACATCTTGTTATTTTTAGGACCTTGGTAACATCTATTATTTGTAGAATTTTTGTTTTCTCTCTGCTTGTATTTATTTTAGAATACACAGATTTAATGGCTGTACATAATTGCAATTAAGATTATATTTAAAAAGCAAATACTAATTATTTTCTATGAAACTTTTGTGTACATTGTTCAGCTCCTCATCTCTGAACGAAATGATAGAAACAAAACCCAGCAGGAGCTCATTACAAAGACTAAATCATTGGAAAGTGAGCTGCAAGACTGTCTAACTCAAAACAATAGTAGGTGAAATCTATATTTACTTTATTACAATAGTATAATGATTCAGCTGTTTTAATATTCTGAATGCCCAGGTTACACATTATTATTAAGTAATACACCGGCATCCAATTCAGCTAAATTTTAAGATGCCTCTATTATCATTGGCTTGTACAGGTGCTTAGAATCCTTTTTAGTGTTTGTAATTAAGCTTTATTTAATTTGTTGCAAGGATATTTTGCAACCTGAGGCTGAGTTAAACATCTGCTGTTGAATATCATGTTCTGGTGATGCCAGCTCTTTTCTACTTTGACAGTATTGAAAAGTGAAGTGCACGACTTGCGTGTTGTGCTACAGTCAGCTGACAAAGAACTTGTGACGGTAAAGGAGGAATACAGTTCCTATAAGGCCAAGCAAGATGCTGAACACATTCAACTTTCAGATCAGTTTATGAAAATCCAGTTACAGCTGGATGAAATCAGGTGAAATTTCTGTCATGCCCGTCAGTATTTTATAAAATTATAATCTTGTGGTTAAAGTTAAAATGATTAAAAATGGTTAAATTGAGAATGAGTTGTAGACATTTAGTAATGGTCCATCCTCAATAGTTATTCACAATTTCTCCTATACTCTTCTAAAACATAGTTCATAGCGATCAGAGATGTAGTACAGAGCTCTTAATGTTTGAGTATCTAAAATATTCATGAAGATTACTACTTTGTGAACACCCGCATATCGTGAAACTTGACTCTGAGGAAAGACATTCCTTTTAACAGCTTGACATTAAAATATAATGCTTTATATTATAATCCCGGGATCTGCAAGTTTTGATTTTTGCAACCTAATGAGTTTGAAAGATGATACATCGCCTTGAATTTTTGCAGACCTTATAAAAGTATTTGGGCAGGAACATTAGTAGGAAATGCTAGGATTTGACTCTGATTCTGAATACGTTCTGTGCTATTTGAATAAGAACTAGCAAATGGAAGATTTCCTGAGATTGTTAATCACACTTTCCGTGGTGATAGAGGAAGGGAGAGAAACCAAAGGTCATATGTTTTGACTGTTGAGTATAGATGATGTGTGTAGATGAGGACTAGTCCTTACAGGACAGTCCTTTCTGCACTTGTTTTCACTTGCACCTTGAGCTCCACTTTATTTGCATTTGTACGCAGTAGTAGTTGATATAGCTTTCAACTAAGCCTCTAAATTCTGCCTTTGCTGTTAGTGTTCAAGCAAATCTTGGTTGTAGTACTGGATTCTTAGGAAAATTTGGTGCTGTTATGACTGCAGATGTATGTGAGATAGGCTGGTGAAGTGCAGTCAGTTATGCACGTAGTAGGTGGTGAAGTGGAGTTGCATACGCATGTCGGATGTGTATCTGGTGGGGTGGTGAAGTGGAGTTGCATACGCATGTCGGATGTGTACGTGGTGGGGTGGTGAAGTGGAGTTGCATGCGCATGTCGGATCTGCGTGGTAGGGTGGTGAAGTGGAGTTACATACGCATGTCGGATGTGTACGTGGTAGGGTGGTGAAGTGGAGTTACATACGCATGTCGGATGTGTACGAGGTGGGGTGGTGAAGTGGAGTTGCATGCGCATGTCGGATCTGCGTGGTAGAGTGGTGAAGTGGAGTTACATACGCATGTCGGATGTGTACGTGATGGGGTGGTGAAGTGGAGTTGCATACGCATGTCGGATGTGTACGTGTTAGGGTGGTGAAGTGGAGTTGCATACGCATGCCGGATGTGTACGTGGTGGGGTGGTGAAGTGGAGTTGCATACGCATGTCGGATGTGTACGTGGTAGGGTGGTGAAGTGGAGTTGCATACGCATGTCGGATGTGTACGTGGTAGGGTGGTGAAGTGGAGTTGCATACGCATGTCGGATGTGTACGTGGTGGGGTGGTGAAGTGGAGTTGCATACGCATGTCGGATCTGTACGTAGTAGGTGGTGAAGTGGAGTTGCATACGCATGTCGGATGTGTACGTGGTAGGGTGGTGAAGTGGAGTTGCATACGCATGTCGGATGTGCACGTAGTAGGTGGTGAAGTGGAGTTGCATACGCATGTCGGATGTGTACGTGTTAGGGTGGTGAAGTGGAGTTACATACGCATGTCGGATCTGTACGTGGTGGGGTGGTGAAGTGGAGTTGCATACGCATGTCGGATGTGTACGTGGTAGGGTGGTGAAGTGGAGTTGCATACGCATGTCGGATGTGTACGTGTTAGGGTGGTGAAGTGGAGTTGCATACGCATGTCGGATGTGTACGTGGTAGGGTGGTGAAGTGGAGTTGCATACGCATGTCGGATGTGTACGTGGTAGGGTGGTGAAGTGGAGTTGCATACGCATGTCGGATCTGTACGTGGTAGGGTGGTGAAGTGGAGTTACATACGCATGTCGGATCTGTACGTGGTGGGGTGGTGAAGTGGAGTTGCATACGCATGTCGGATGTGTACGTGTTAGGGTGGTGAAGTGGAGTTACATACGCATGTCGGATCTGTACGTGGTAGGGTGGTGAAGTGGAGTTGCATACGCATGTCGGATGTGTACGTGGTAGGGTGATGAAGTGGAGTTGCATACGCATGTCGGATGTGTACGTGGTGGGGTGGTGAAGTGGAGTTGCATACGCATGCCGGATGTGTACGTGGTGGGGTGGTGAAGTGGAGTTGCATACGCATGTCGGATGTGTACGTGGTGGGGTGGTGAAGTGGAGTTGCATACGCATGTCGGATGTGTACGTGGTGGGGTGGTGAAGTGGAGTTGCATACGCATGTCGGATGTGTACGTGGTGGGGTGGTGAAGTGGAGTTGCATACGCATGTCGGATGTGTAGGTGGTAGGGTGGTGAAGTGGAGTTGCATACGCATGTCGGATGTGTACGTGGTGGGGTGGTGAAGTGGAGTTGCATACGCATGTCGGATGTGTACATGGTAGGGTGGTGAAGTGGAGTTGCATACGCGTGTCGGATGTGTACGTGGTAGGGTGTTGAAGTGGAGTTGAATACGCATGTCGGATGTGTACATGGTAGGGTGGTGAAGTGGAGTTACATACGCATGTCGGATGTGTACGTGGTAGGGTGGTGAAGTGGAGTTGCATACGCATGTCGGATCTGTACGTGGTAGGGTGGTGAAGTGGAGTTGCATACGCATGTCGGATCTGTACGTGGTGGGGTGGTGAAGTGGAGTTGCATACGCATGTCGGATGTGTACGTGGTGGGGTGGTGAAGTGGAGTTGCATACGCATGTCGGATGTGTACGTGTTAGGGTGGTGAAGTGGAGTTGCATACGCATGTCGGATGTGTACGTGGTGGGGTGGTGAAGTGGAGTTGCATACGCATGTCGGATGTGTATCTGGTGGGGTGGTGAAGTGGAGTTGCATACGCATGTCGGATGTGTACGTGTTAGGGTGGTGAAGTGGAGTTGCATACGCATGTCGGATGTGTACGTGGTAGGGTGATGAAGTGGAGTTGCATACGCATGTCGGATGTGTACGTGGTGGGGTGGTGAAGTGGAGTTGCATGCGCATGTCGGATCTGTACGTGGTAGGGTGGTGAAGTGGAGTTGCATACGCATGTCGGATGTGTACGTGTTAGGGTGGTGAAGTGGAGTTGCATACGCATGTCGGATCTGTACGTGTTAGGGTGGTGAAGTGGAGTTGCATGCGCATGTCGGATCTGTACGTGGTAGGGTGGTGAAGTGGAGTTGCATACGCATGTCGGATCTGTACGTGGTGGGGTGGTGAAGTGGAGTTGCATACGCATGTCGGATGTGTACGTGGTGGGGTGGTGAAGTGGAGTTGCATACGCATGTCGGATGTGTACGTGTTAGGGTGGTGAAGTGGAGTTGCATACGCATGTCGGATGTGTATCTGGTGGGGTGATGAAGTGGAGTTGCGTACGCATGTCGGATGTGTACGTGGTGGGGTGGTGAAGTGGAGTTGCATACGCATGTCGGATGTGTACGTGTTAGGGTGGTGAAGTGGAGTTGCATATGCATGTCGGATGTGTACGTGTTAGGGTGGTGAAGTGGAGTTGCATACGCATGTCGGATGTGTACGTGGTAGGGTGGTGAAGTGGAGTTGCATACACATGTCGGATGTGTACGTGGTGGGGTGGTGAAGTGGAGTTGCATACGCATGTCGGATGTGTACGTGGTCGGGTGGTGAAGTGGAGTTGCATACGCATGTCGGATGTGTACGTGTTAGGGTAGTGAAGTGGAGTTGCATACGCATGTCGGATGTGTACGTGTTAGGGTGGTGAAGTGGAGTTGCATACGCATGTCGGATGTGTACGTGGTAGGGTGATGAAGTGGAGTTGCATACGCATGTCGGATGTGTACGTGGTAGGGTGGTGAAGTGGAGTTGCATACGCATGTCGGATGTGTACGTGTTAGGGTGGTGAAGTGGAGTTGCATACGCATGTCGGATGTGTACGTGTTAGGGTGGTGAAGTGGAGTTGCATACGCATGTCGGATGTGTACGTGGTAGGGTGGTGAAGTGGAGTTGCATACGCATGTCGGATGTGTACATGGTAGGGTGGTGAAGTGGAGTTGCATACACATGTCGGATGTGTACGTGGTAGGGTGGTGAAGTGGAGTTGCATACGCATGTCGGATGTGTACGTGTTAGGGTGGTGAAGTGGAGTTGCATATGCATGTCGGATGTGTACGTGTTAGGGTGGTGAAGTGGAGTTGCATACGCATGTCGGATGTGTACGTGGTAGGGTGGTGAAGTGGAGTTGCATACACATGTCGGATGTGTACGTGGTGGGGTGGTGAAGTGGAGTTGCATACGCATGTCGGATGTGTACGTGGTCGGGTGGTGAAGTGGAGTTGCATACGCATGTCGGATGTGTACGTGTTAGGGTAGTGAAGTGGAGTTGCATACGCATGTCGGATGTGTACGTGTTAGGGTGGTGAAGTGGAGTTGCATACGCATGTCGGATGTGTACGTGGTAGGGTGATGAAGTGGAGTTGCATACGCATGTCGGATGTGTACGTGGTAGGGTGGTGAAGTGGAGTTGCATACGCATGTCGGATGTGTACGTGTTAGGGTGGTGAAGTGGAGTTGCATACGCATGTCGGATGTGTACGTGTTAGGGTGGTGAAGTGGAGTTGCATACGCATGTCGGATGTGTACGTGGTAGGGTGGTGAAGTGGAGTTGCATACGCATGTCGGATGTGTACATGGTAGGGTGGTGAAGTGGAGTTGCATACACATGTCGGATGTGTACGTGGTAGGGTGGTGAAGTGGAGTTGCATACGCATGTCGGATCTGTACGTGGTAGGGTGTTGAAGGTGATTCGGATATGTTGATGTATGTGATAGGGTGGTGAAGTGAAAATGCATGTCTAGTCTAGAAGGCAAGTTGTTCAGAACTAGGCTGGATCATTGTCTGTTTATAATCAGACATTTCCCAAACTATGCCTTTTCTTCCTTCAAATAATCTTCAGAAGAGGTGGAAATGATGCAGATCTCCTTAGTTAGCTTTATTTAATCTCATGCCCCTAAGATCAAAATTTACTGGACCAAGTTTTATCATTTCTGAGGCTCTCTAATGAAAATTCTGTTTTTTTTTAAAAAAAAATTGGCACTCTGTTTGGAGCAGAGCCTAAAATTGCAGTGTAGATATCTTGCTTAACTGTGGAACTGTTACTATTTCCCACTTTAATAGGATTCTAATGTGATGCTCCTTTTTTTTTCTAACTATAAGGTTAGAACATGAAAAAAACCTGGAGATGAAGCGTTCTCTCCAAGATTCTAATGACAATCTACTGGAGATTGTGAAATTTAAAGAATATGAGAATGAACAACTGCTTGAAAATCTGGAACAAATGAAGGAGGAAGCTGAAACAATGAGGGCTGAAATTGGTGTAAGTGAAAAACATCTTGCACCTTTCCTGTTGAGGGATTATTGACCTTTAGTATTACTGTTTCTCTTAACATAGAAGTTGCTGGACCTGATTTTCTGGCATTTCTTTATGTTAATATTTGATTTAAGTATTGTATTTAGAAAGTCACTGATTTTCTTGACTTTCACCAGGTTTCTGAGCTTGTTTGATAGCTTATTCTCCTGAGCTTGTTTGACACTACAGTTAAAGAAGGCAATCAACGGAGCATTCTTTCAAATGTAACTGCTCACGATTTATTTGGAGAACAGGAAACTCTGTAATCTAATGACATGGTACATTAAACCTTATTTGTCTTGGAAACATCAGTCTGCAGACGCTTGAATCTGCAGGAGGAAGAATGGGTGGAGCTGTGGGTGGTGCTGGTGGTTGGGAGAAACGGCTGATGTTTATTTAAATGTCTCCTGTTCCAAATAGTCTCTGATGGAAGATCTGGAAGCTGGAAAGGAACAAAACCAAAAGCTTGCTTCACAACTTCAACAGGACATTGAAAACAATTCCAAGTAAGTGGGTGACTGACTACCCCGCTGATTTACAGTCAGGAAATGAAGACGAGATCATAATCTGATTCAGGTTTATTATCTCTGGAATGTGACGTGAAGTTTGTTAACTTAGCAGCAGCAGCAGTTCAATGCAATACATAATCTGGCAGAGGAAAAAAAATTAAAAATAATAAGTAAAATAAAAATAATAACAATCAATAAATAACTAAATCAATTATGTATATTGAATAGATTTTTTAAAAACAGAAATACTGTATTTTTTTTTAAAGTGAGGTCATGTCCAAAGCTACAATGTCCATTTAGGAATCAGATAGCAGAGGGGAAGAAGCTGTTCCTGAATTGCTATGTGCCTTCAGGCTTCTGTACCTCCCACCTGATGGTAACAGTGAGAAAAGGGCATGCCCTCAGTGCTGGAGGTCCTTAATGATGGCCTTTCTGAGACATTGGTCCCTGAAGATTTCCTGGGTACCTTGTAGGCTAGTATGCAAGATGGAGCTGACTAGATTTACAACCTGCTGCAGCTTCTTTTGGTCCTGTGCAGTAGCTCCTCCATACCAGAGAGTGATGCAGCCTGTCAGAATGCTCTCCACAGTACAACTATAGAACTTCTTGAGTGTATTTGTTGACATGCCAAATCTCTTCAAACTCCTAATGAACTATAGCTGCTAGATACCAACTAGAGAAGGGGCAGTGTTGGATCTTCTGTTAGGGAATGAGATAGGTCAGGTGATGGAGGTATGTGTTGGGGAGCACTTCGTGTCCAGTGATCAGAATGCCATTAGTTTCAATATAATTATGGAGAAGGATAGGACTGGGACCAGGGTTGAGATTTTTGATTGGAGAAAGGCTATCTTTGAGGAGATGTGAAAGGATTTGGAAGGAGTGGATTGGGACAATTTGTTTTATGGGAAGGATGTAATAGAGAAATGGAGGTCATTTAAAGGTGAAATTTTGAAGGTACAGAATCTTTATGTTCCTGTTAGGTTAAAAGTTTGAGAGAGCCATGGTTTTCAGGGGATATTGGAAACTTGGTTCAGAAAAAGAGAGAGATATCTACAATAAATATAGGCAGCTTGGAGTAAATGAGGTGATTGAGGAATGTGAAAAGAATCTTAAAGAAATTAGAAAAGCTAAAAGAAGATACAAGGTTGCTTTGGCAAGTAAGGTGTAAATGAATCCAAAGGGTTTCTGCAGTTATATTAATAGCAAATAGATAGTGAGGGATAAAATTGGTCCCTTAGAGAATCAGAGTGGACAACTATGTGTGGAGCCAAAAGAGATGGGGGAGATTTTGAACAATTTCTTTTCTTCGGTATTCACTAAGAAGAAGGATATTGAATTGTGTAAGGTAAGGGAAACAAGTAGGGTAGTTATGGAAACTATGATGATTAAAGAAGAGGAAGTACTGGCTCTTTTAAAGAATGTAAAAGAGTTGATAAGTCTTCGGGTCCTGACAGTATATTCCCTGGGACCTTGAGGGAAGTTAGTGTAGAAATAGCGGGAGTTCTGACAGAAATATTTCAAATGTCATTAGAAACAGGGATGGTGCCGGAGGATTGGCGTATTGCTCATGTGGTTCTATTGTTTAAAAAGGGTTCTCAGAGTAAACCTAGCAATTATCGGCCTGTTTGATGTCAGTGGTTGGTAAATTAATGGAAAGTATTCTTAGAGATGGTATATATAATTATCTGGATAGTCAGGGTCTGATTAGGAACAGTCAACATGGATTTGTGCGTGGAAGGTCATGTTTGACAAATCTTATTGAATTTTTTGAAGAGGTTACTAGGAAAGTTGACAAGGGTAAGGCAGTGGATGTTGTCTATGTGGTCTACAGTAAGGCCTTTGACAAGGTTCCACACGGAAGGTTAGTTAGGAAGGTTCAATCATTAGGTATTAATATTGAAGTAGTAAAATGGATTCAACAGCTGGATGGGAGGTGTCAGAGAGTAGTGGTGGATAACTGTTTGTCAGATTGGAGGCCGGTGACTAATGGTGTGCCTCAGGGATCTGTAGTGGGTCCAGTGTTGTTTGTCATATACATTAATGATCTGGATGATGGGGTGATAAATTGGATTAGTAAGTATGTAGATGATACTAAGGTAGATGGCGTTGTGGATAATGAAGAAGGTTTTCAAAGCTTGCAGAGAGATTTAGGCCAGTTAGAAGAGTGGGCTGAAAGATGGCAGATGGAGTTTAATGCTGACGTGTGAGCTGCTACATTTTGGTAGGACAAATCAAAATAGGACATACATGGTAAATGGTAGGGCATTGAGGAACGCAGTAGAACAGAGTGATCTAGGAATAATGGTGCACAGTTCCCTGAAGGTGGAATCTCATGTGGATAGGGTGGTGAAGAAAGCTTTTGGTATGCTGGCCTTTAAATCAGAGGATTGAGTGTAGGAGTTGGGATGTAGTGTTAAAATTGTACAAGGCATTGGTGAGACTAAATTTGGAGTATTGTGTACAGTTCTGATCACCGAATTATAGGAAAGATGTTAATAAAATAGAGAGAGTACAGAGGGGATTTACTAGAATGTTACCTGGGTTTCAGCACCTAAGTTACAGAGAAAGGTTGAACAAATTAGGTCTTTATTCTCCGGAGTGTAGAAGGTTGAGGGGGGACTTGATAGAGGTATTTAAAACAATGAGGGGGATAGATAGAGTTGATGTGGATAGGCTTTTTCCATTGAGAGTAGGGGAGATACAAGCAAGAGGACATGAGTTGAGAGTTAAGGGGCAAAAGTTTAAGGGTAACACGAGGGGAAACTTCTTTTCTCAGAGAGTGGTAGCTGTGTGGAACGAGCTTCCAGTAGAAGTGGTAGGGGCGGGTTCAGTATTGTCATTTAAAGTAAAATTGGATAGGTATATGGACAGGAAAGGAATGGAGGGTTATGGGCTGAGTGCAGGTCAGTGGGACTAGCTGAGAGTAAGCGTTCGGCACAGACTAGAAGGGCTGAGATGGCCTGTTTCCATGCTGTAATTGTTATATGGTCTTGCCTTTTTTATAACTACATCAATATGTTGGGACCAGGTTAGATCCTCAGAGGTCTTGACACCCAGGAACTTGAAGCTGCTCACTCTCTCCACTTCTGATCCCTCTGAGGATTGGTATGTGTTCCTTCATCTTACCCTTCCTGAAGTCCACAATCAACTATTTCGTTTTACTGGTGTTGAGTGCCAGGTTGTTTCTGCGACACCATTCCACTAGTTGGCATGTCTCACTCCTGTATGCCCTCTCGTCACCACCTGAGATTCTACCAACAAAGGTCTTATCGTCAGCAAATTTATAGATGGTATTTATAGTTGCTTTTGAAATTGATGGGAACTCTTGCCTGAGCAGAATGTCAGTAACATTATTAGATTTACAGTGCTATGATCAAGAATATGGGCAATGTCTCTACTAATTAACAAGTTAATGTATTGCCATTGAAAGTACAGATGATCATTCAGAAACTCTGCTCTTTGTGTACTTCCCTTAATTGCATCTGATCATTTTGTTAAGCAGTACTACCTTCCTTTCTTCTAAAATGTTGTCTGTGGGCTGGAGTTCAATGGAAGAGAAGGAAGATTAAATATTGTCACCTGCATTAATATTTCTGTGAAAATAGGAGATATTATGGGAGTTGTATAGTGTGTTTCTAGTATTTAATATTCTGCAAGTGAAGTGGTATTTAAGTAAGCAGTTTAACTGGCTTATTTATAAAATCAGTAAAACTAAGCTTTTGCAAATGAGATGATCTGAGGCATTTTACATTTAATGAATCCCGTAAAACATCTTATTGAACTCCAAAAGCTAAAGACAAAAGCACGCTCCATGCTGTGTTCTGTGGGTGGAGGAGCCACAGGGTGCCTCTGGCTTGTCCACAGGCAGCATTGACGTGCTCATGGTGATGTGACTGACGCCAGGGGCATGGCAGTGGAATACCCCAAATCTTGGTGTGCTACTTTAAGCGATCAACTAAAATATGTTCAGGTTTACCCCTCTTATCTACGATAAAAGCCTTTTCTCCCCATGTGGACGAAAACAAGCGAGATGGAATGTCGGTCAACACGAACCCAAGAGTGCTGTTGGCTGTGATGGGAGGTCGGAGTAGGTGAATAGGAATTGAATTTGCCAAGCAGAGTGGAAGGCCAACCAGGCAGTCATGGCGTCAGGAGTGAAATCACCTGGCACTTGTAATGGCTGCCTGAATACCAACGCAGCCACAGATGACTGCAGGTCCTCTTTTGGAACAGTTCTGAGCCCCAGCAAGAACAACGAGAAACAATCGGTCAGTGAAGTCTTTAGAGCAGCCTTTAAGGAGCGGTGAAACCACTCGCACAGCTTCTCGAACTGTGGTGTGATGTAAGTTAATGTTGATGATCTAGGCCATCGCAGCCACAATGAACTGAGGACTGTGGACAGAGGAAAAATCAGATGGGCAACCTCGGTGCTGATGAACGCCTGGCCACATCTTCGGTGTTGTCAATGCTGGAGGGATGATCTCTGGCCACCTGGTGGTACGGTCCAACGTGTTAAGAAGATGCATGGAACCACAGAAGGGAGGAGGAGAGGACCAACAAGGTCCACATTGACATGGTCAAACCATTGCTCAGGGACCTCCAAAGCTGACAATGGCACCAGAACATGATTTTTAATTTTTTTTTCCTGCTGACTCTTCAGATAGGCTGCAGTCCAATCACACACATCCTTTCTGAGGCTGTGCCAAACAAACTTCAGTGCAACCTGTTTCAGGTCTTCTGGCCCCGATGCGAAAGGCTATGTACGAAGCTGAAAAAAGTACGTTTCTAGATTGCAGTCATGATGGGGCGAGGGCAAATAGTTGAAACATCTCTCAGGAGAGAAACCCCAGCTTCCCCGAACTTAATATCAGTCAACCGCAGGCCCGTGACTGCTGCTCAGTAAGCCTCGATCTCTGGGTCAGTAACTCGATTGACTGCCATGCAGCATAGTCAACCCCTATGTGAGAAGCAATCAGCCACAGCATTATTTTTCCCCTTAAGATGTTATACTTGGATATGTGGGCCAGGTGGTGTTTCTGCCATGTAGACTAGAGGTCTGTCATTTTGGTCTCGCCTGCGTGAGGGATTTGTGGTCAATGAACACTGTGAAGTAGCAACCTCTAGAAGAAAACAAAAATGGCAGAATGGTAGATAGAAACTGAGAAGCTCACGGTCAAATCTGCTGTACTTCCTTTCTGGGGGATGGTGCTGCTGGCTGAAGGTGAGTGGCTGCTACAGGCCTCTGTACATCCACAGCACAGCCTGAAGCTTCAGTAGTAATGGCTATTGGTGCTTTAGGGGCCAGTAGGATCACATTAGAAAGAGCTTGTTCAGTATCATCATGTCTGCTGACCACTCTAGCACTTGGTATTGCCTTTAAGCACACTATATAAGGGGAGTATAAGTTCAACAGCTTGCAGAATGAGGGGGTGATAGAAATTTACCATAACTAAAAACTCGTAGTTTCTTTTTGTAGTGTGGGGCAGTGAGAAATCCACAGTAGCGGCACCTGCTGAAACGTGATGGCCAAGGAAGACCTGAGCTGGCATTTAACAGGGTTAATTATCAGCCTCTGTTGGCTTAAGTGGTTAAAACGTGCAGAGATGAGATGTGTGTTCAGATTTGGACACACTAGTGACAAGATATATCATCCAGGTAAATAAAAAGAAAATCTAAGTCTTTTAATACAGAGCCCATCAGCCATTGGAAGGTCTGTGCTGCATTTTTCAGCCGAGACAGCGTGTGCAGAAACTCAAAGGCCAAACACTTATTTTGGGAATGTACTCTGAGCACACAGGCACCTGATGGTAGCCCCTAACTAGACTGACTTTGGAAAAATTAACTCTCTGGCTAAATGTGCTGAAAAGTCTTGAATGTGTGGAACAAGGTAACAATCGGGTGGTGATGACATTAAGGTGTTGCTAATCATCACTGGGCTTAGGGGCCATATGGAGGAGTGAGTCCCAAGGGTATTTGACCGGTGTACAATGTCGAGTCTTTCCATGCTGGCAAACTTGGCCTTCACAGTTGCCACCTTTTCTGTGTCCAGTCTACGTGAGCAGGCATGGACTGGTGGGCCAGCTGTGGGAATGTGGTGCTCGATCCCATGTTTTTTGACTGACATGGAGAATGTGGGGTTGGTGAGGTCTGGGAATTCACCCAGCAGTCAAGTAAACTTGCATGCGGTGGTACATGTGCTTGACAGACCTAACTGGGGGAGCAGGGTAATGACCCAAGTCCTTGACATCCACATGCTGGCAGGTCTTAAGATTGGCTAACAACCCTTGGGCTCATGAAAAATCTTCACCAAGCAGAGATCGAGCCACTTTAGCCAGGATGAAGACCAATGTATAATGTCACCCACTCCAGTGAGGTTTCGTTGCCCTTTGCCTTCTGATCAACAGGCAATGCTGGCAACACACTCACTTGAGCATCTATACTGAAAATGTCTCCCCAAAATGGTGCCTGTAATGAACAGTAGTCGACCCTGGAAGCCAGAACCCACTGTGTTCACAGACCTCTAATGTTCTGATGCGCTGGCAACTGTCGAAGCTGCAAGGAGGTTGGTGCTTCCTATTGGTCCTACCAAAGTGAGTGTGGTAAAAACATGGGCCTGGCTTGGTTTGTTTTGCAGCTGTGGGCATCCTTGTTGGGGGCTGTGCTGACTGGGCATATTGAGCTAGAGAAAGGAGGAGGAATGATGCACTGTTGCCTAGCTGTGTAAACTATCTGCTATTGTAGCAAGCTACCTATACTTCATGGGTGCATTAGCAGGGTCAATGCGAACTTAATCAGGCATTTGCTGCACAAAGAGTAAATTGAGAATGGCGATTTCCCAGATGGTCCATTAGCTCCAAAGGCATCGCTGAGATCAGGTAAGCAGAGCAACCGTTTAGCGCACTCAGCAGCGATCGGTATTCATCGTGTTCAAGCAGATTCGCCACTCTCACTGCCATGGAATGCTGAGCAACACGACCACGTAGTAGAATTTGGTGGCGTCGGCAATGATATCTCACAGAGCAAATTGAGCCTCAGCTTGTACAACCCAAGTGACAGCTTTTTACTCCCAAAATTCTGACAGTTTCAAAGCGACTGAGTTAACCAACGTGTTTAATAATTTAGAATCATCCTAGGGCATTGGGGTCACCAACATAGGGTTTTGCAAATAAAATTAAGTGAGGTGTCTAAGGTCTAATGAAATGTGTAACACATTTTATTGAATTCCAAAACCTAACACAAAAGCGTGCTACAAAATCTTTACATAACTATGTCATCGCACCAGTCCAGCCTTTAAAGTCAAACCCCAACTTAATGTTGATGGTTGTGAATTATGTATGTTTCTCCCAATTATGTTACCCGACAAAATAAAATTATTGACACCCTTTTTCTTAACTGTAATTGTTTCATTACTGAACCATTATATCTCTTGATACAGGGAACTTTTGAAAGCTTTGAGTGAGAAAGATCTCCAAAAGAAAGAATCTTGTGAATTATTGTTGAAGTTCGAGCAGCAGGTACATGATTCAGAAGCTCTGCATGCCTCTTATGTTTATTTTATTTCCATTGCTTTATTCATGGTCTTTGGCTCTATTGTTTTATTCTTGTTTTATAGTTTAGCAAATAATTTTAAAGATCCTTTCCCTGGGTTGCTTACTCTACTCAGCATTGCTTTCTTTACTAGTACTGCTTCTGCATTCCCGCTGAGTTCAATTAACATACAGGGATGTAAACTGGAACTTTATTCATATACAAGATTTAATATGTATAGCGCATCCCTTTAATTGAATTGACTTTATTTCTTATATCCTTCACATACATGAGGAGTAAAAATCTTTACGTTATGTCTCCTTGTAAATGTTCTGGTATCGGGTTCTATTGACAGGAAATCCATATACGCTAGGTCCAGGGTCCCTGCACTCTGCAAGTGGGACAAGGGAGCTGCCCTTCCGCCATATATATCCAATGCTCGATTTGCAGTATTCTTTGACCCCTGACTTCTTCATTCAGGGCCACTAGAACTGGCCTCTGAACAATCCATTGGTCGATTCAACCCCGAAACATCCAGAATCATCATGAAATGACTTCCAACACAATCCTCTGATACTTTCCAGCAGAACCAGCTGGCAACGCTGAGGTTGGTCCAGGGATGTCATGAACCCAGTACAGGATCTGGTTCTGCAACTCCAACCGAGGCCATTCTCTCAGTAATGGAGACACCGCTGTGTGTTTCGTCTTCTCTGCTTGAGCCACGTCTCACTTTTCGACTGCTGCCCAAATGGTACCAATGCCCGGACCATCTCACTGAGCAGCTGCCACTTCCCCAGAACTCAATTCTGGCAGCTGATTTGTCTTCAGAGCAGTCAGGTTACAGTAAACTTTGGGAATGGCGTCATCAGAAGCCCCCAATTGATCCACCACTTGATCCTGCCCCTCCTTTCCCTCTGCCTTCACGGTGATGGCAAACTGACACATGGCCTTCACCCCCAGGGCAGGAACGCTCTCCCACTCCTCACCCCTGACCAGTCCCTCAAGCACCCATCGGGACAAAGCATCAGCATCAATGTTCCTGCTGGTACTTCAGGCTAAACTCATAGGCAGACAACGCCGCCAACCACCTGTGGCATCCAATTTCACCAAAGTCAGGATATAAGTTAGGGGGTTGTTGTCTGTCCTCACCTTGAACCATAGAGGTAGTCAAGTCATGTCACTTTTTATTGTCATTTCGACCATAACTGCTGGTACAGTACACAGTAAAAATGAGACAACGTTTTTCAGGACCATGGTGCTACATGAAACAATACAAAAACTAGACTGAACTACACTAGACTACAGACCTACCCAGGACTGCATAAAGTGCACAAAACACTGCAGGCATTACAATAAATAATGAACAAGACAATAGGCACAATAGAGGGCAGTAAGTTGGTGTCAGTCCAGACTCTGTGTATTGAGGAGTCTGATGACTTGGGGGAAGAAACTGTTACATAGTCTGGTCATGAGAGCCCGAATGTTTCGGTGCCTTTTCCCAGATGGCAGGAGGGAGAAGAGATTGTATGAGGGGTGGGGTCCTTCATAATGCTGTTTCCTTTGCGGATGCAACGTGTAGTGTAAATGTCCATGATGGCAAGAAGAGAGACCCCGATGATCTTCTCAGCTGACCTCACTATCCGCTGCAGGGTCTTGCGATCCAAGATGGTGCAATTTACGAACCAGGCAGTGATGCAGCTGTTCAGGATGCTCTCAATACAACCCCTGTAGAATGTGATGAGGATGGGGGCTGGGAGATGGACTTTCCTCAACCTTCGCAGAAAGTAGAGACACTACTTGGCTTTCTTTGCTATGGAGCTGGTGTTGAGGGACCAGGTGAGATTCTCCGTCAGGTGAACACCAAGAAATTTGGTGCTCTTAACAATCTCTACCAAGGAGCTGTCGATGTTCAGCGGGGAGTGGTCGCTCCGTGCCCTCCTGAAGTCAACAACCATCTCTTTTGTTTTGGTCACATTAAGGGACAGGTTGTTGGCTCTGCACCAGTCCGTTAGCCGCTGCACCTCCTCTCTGTAAGCTGACTCGTCGTTCTTGCTGATGAGACCCACTACGGTCGTGTCATTGGCAAACTTGATGATATGGTTTGAGCTGTGTGTTGTAGCACAGTCGTGGGTCAGCAGAGTGAACAGCAGTAGACTAAGCATGCAGCCCTGGGGGGCCCCCATGCTCAGTGTGATGGTATTGGAGATGCTGCTCCCAATCCGGACTGACTGAGGTCTCCCAGTCAGGAAGTCTAGGATCCAGTTGCAGAGGGAGATGTTCAGGCCCAGAAGGCTCAGCTTTCCAATCAGTTTCTGAGGGATGATTGTGTTGAATGCTGAACTGAAGTCTATAAACAGCATCTGAACATAGATGTGTTTTTTGTCCAGGTGGGTTAGGGCCAGGTGGAGAGTGATGGCAATGGCGTCATCTGTTGAGCGGTTAGGATGGTATGCGAACTGCAGGGGGTCCAGTGAGGGGGGCAGCAGGGTCTTGATGTGCCTCATAACGAGCCTCTCGAAACACTTCACGATGATGGATGTAAGTGCAACGGGACAGTAGTCATTTAGGCAGGACACTGAAGACTTCTTCAGCACAGGGATGATGGTGGCAGCCTTGAAGCATGTTGGAATGACGGCACTTCTCAGGGAGATGTTGAAGATGTCAGTGAGAACATCTGCTAGCTGGTCTGCACATCCTCTGAGCACTCTACCAGGAATATTGTCTGGTTCAGCAGCCTTCTGTGGGTTGACTTTGCACAGGATTCTCCTCACGTTGGCCACGGTGAGACATAGCACCTGGTCCTTTGGAGGAGGGGTGGACTTCCTCGCCGCCACGTCATTTTCTGCCTCAAAATGAGCGTAGAAGTTGTTCAGTGCACCTGGGAGGGAGGCATCACCAGCTCAGTCAGGTGATCACCTGTAGTTGGTGATGTCCTGGAAGTGACTGTGCATATGCTGGACGTGTGCACGCTTTGCCCCTTTGACGGCCTGGGACAGTTTGGCCCTTGCTGTTGTTAAAGCTGCCTTGTCACCTGCTCTGAAGGCGGAGTCACGGGACCTCAGCAGCGCACGCACCTCTGCGGTCATCCATGGCTTCTGGTTAGTGTGTGTAGTGCTGGTCTTGGACACAGTAGTGTCGTCGATGCACTTGCTGATGTAGCTGGTCACTGATGCAGTGTATCCTCCAAGTTGGTGGAGTTTCCATCAGTTGCAGCCTCCCTGAACATGTATCAGTCAGTGTGCTCAAAGCAGTCTTGAAGAACAGAGATGGCTCCTGCTGGCCAGGTTTTCACCTGCTTCTGAACTGGTCTGGAGCGCCTGACGAGCGGTCTTTATGCTGGGATTAGCATAACAGAGATGTGGTCTGAGTAACTGAGGTGGAGGCGGGGCTTCGCCCGGTACGCATTGGAGATGTTTGTGTAAACCAGGTCCGACGCATTCATCCCACTTATTGCAAAGTCCACGTTCTGATGGAATCTGACTTGAGTTTCGTGTGGTTAAAATCTCTGGCGACAATAAACAGTCCATCAATCAAGATGTGTGTTCTGCAGTTCGCTAATAGCCCATACAGTTCACAGAGTGCTCCTTAGCATTAGCGCTGGGGGGAATGTAGACACCAACTCTAAAGACAGCGGTGAATTCCTGAGGTAAATAAAATGGTCTGCATCTAACAGTCAAAAACTCCACTAGTGATGAGCAGTATCTGGAAACCGGCATCAGTGAGCCATGTCTCTGTAAAAGCATACGCACAGCAGACTCTATACTCTACTCCCGTCAAGTGTTTCGTTGGAGTTGGATGTAGTCCAATTTATTGTCCAAGGAGCAGACACTGGAGAGCAGAATGGACGGGAGAGCCAGCCGGCTAGGGTTTTTGCTTTTTGCCTGGCAAGGACCCCTGCCCGCTTGCCTCACTTCCGCTTACGACAACCCACCTCCAGCCACCAGCATCAGGCGACTTCGAGGACTGTAGGCCCGATCTCCTCAGCAAGCCGAGGTCACATAATTTAACCAGCAGATTTTCATGAAGGTTTGTTTTTGGGCGATCTCTGTATTGCAGCAGTATCTGACGATGGTAGATGGTTGCTCCATTATTCATGTGCCCTAAACACTAATTGTGCCTCAAAATTAAATTAAAGTAACACCAGGTTCGCAAGGCCACTGCTGCCGTGCCGTGCCACCTGTTGGTTTTTATGCTGGTCACTCAGCTTATCCACCACTGCCCATTTCAACACCAGAAATTCCAACTTGTGCGTGGGATAGTTTTTCTCGGAGGGTGACAGACTCTGGCTGGTAAATGCAACAGGTCTCAACCCGTTGCCCTGATCCTGAAATGGACTGCCCCCTAAACCCTCTCGACTGGCATCCGTGTGCAGTACATACAGCAATCGGGAGTCTGCAAAAGCCAGCACCAGTGTTTGGGTCAACAGAGACTGAAAGGCCTCATATTTTGCATGCCACCTCGGTCCAAAGGTCTCCGATGGGCTAAGATGCTCTCTACCCTCCTGTCCCTTTTTTCTTCCCCAAGGGAGGGTAACCGCACAGAAGCTGATTTAATGGGTGACTTGCTTTCACATAGCCTTTCATGAACCTGTGATAGTAACCACAGAACCTGAGGAAAGAGTTCACGGTCTGGGGTCTTGGACAAGAGGTCACCACCTCTATTTTAGCCTATCTGTAGCTACTCCATCCCATGAGACACTGCCCAATATAGCTAACAGATGTTTGGCAGAACTGGCACTTGTCCAGGGAAAGTTTTAACCCTTCAGCTTTCAGGCAGCCCAGCACCTTCAGTAGTCTTGCTTCATGTTTTTCCAAGGTGGATCCAAACACTGAGGTCATTCAAATACACCAATACCTCAAGCAAGTTCATATCCCTTGCCCTCTTCTCCATGACCCACTGGAAGGTTGCAGGAGCTCCCAAGATGCCCTGGGGCATCCTTTCAAACTGGAAAAATCCCAAGGGACATATAAATGTCGCCTTCTCTTTCTCGGCCTCGCTCATGGGGATCTCAAGTCCAACACACTGAGCTACTTCACAGCACCATGACAAGCCAGCGCGTCTTTGATCCTTGGGGACGGTACGCCTGTTCAGAGTCCTATAGTGCCTTCCCGTTCTCCCTTCTGGTCATCACTACACCCTGTCCTCGTTATATGCAGGGGATACGTTCCTCGCAGTCGACGCATACTATGAAAGTGCATAATGTGAATAATTATTTAAATGGAGAAAAGAGGGATGTGTTCCAGAGGGCTTCCTAAGTATGTTTTATCTGTAATTTAATCACATTTACGACACAAAAGCAGTACCACAAGGCAACTTCGTATTGTATTTCATCAATGTAAGGTAATATTCAATGTAATAGATCATAGCAAGTTAACATACTAAGGTGTACAGTACTCACCAACAGTGGCTGGTGTGTTGGCTCCGGGAGGTGAGTTGTTGTTGTGGTGTCAGGCAGCTTTACATGGATAAGGTGGATGGTTGTGTGTTATCAGGATCATATCAAGCACAGCAAGGGGTGAAGGAAAACTCTCAGAACTGCGGACAGCAGGAGATGACACCGGTTTCAAGAAAGTGGTGAGGGGTTGTTTGCTTGGCAGCATTTTGTTTTTTGACATAAATTTGCTTGTAGGGAAGAATGGGTTGACTGCAGGGGTTGACTGCTGACTCCGTTCTAAACTTGGGTCTGTGTCCATCACCATTGGCGCCAAGTGTTCCGACTTCCACCATTCCTTCACCGTTGGTAAACCCCTGGGATTTTCAAAATCGTATGTTGCTTGCAGCATCTGAGAGATAGTTTGCTGTAAAAAATATGCCTTGAATGTAGATCACACCTTGGTCGAGTGGTTGTGTTAAGCGGCAGGAAACGCACTGTTATATTATGATGAATGCTGTCCAAATGTTTAGGATGGGCTGGCGCATCGTCAAGCAACAAAAGAACTTTAAAGGCAAGATTCTGTTCCCGGCAATAGAGTCCCAGAGCTGTGTTACCTTCACCTAATGCCGCCCTGTTTATAATTTCCAAATTTTTTTCAAGTGTTAAAGCGGTTCTCTGCCGCGTGGCTGGTGGTCCAGCACATGACATCGGATGCTTAGGAGGCATAGTTAAATATTTCAAGCACAAAACCACTGCACTGTGTGAGACCGGCGGGAGTGAGATTGTGAGGCGCGCGCACCTGACTTGTATTGGTGGGAAGGTGGTGCTTCTCGTCCCAGCTGAGACTGTGAGGTGTACACACGTGACTTGGTGACTTGTATTGGCAGGAAAGCAGTGCTCCTTTAGTAACTGACTTTTGGACGCTTATAAGGAGACGTTGGTAGAAATAGGTTCCCCATATAACTGTGAATCTGCACTGTCCGAAGACGCATATAGTGAAGATAGGGTGTACTGGGGACACATCGGGGCTTCGGGACTCGGTGATGATCCCAGCTTCCTTCAACTTACACAAATGCCGCCAAACGTCTTCCACCTCTGCAGGGGCCAGTCGCCGTGACCCCCTCTCTGAATGGGGTGTCCTTGGTCACCTGGATAGTGTGGCAAATGCTCTTGGAACAACCAACATCAAACTCGTCAATGGAAAAGACACCTTCCAGCTTCAACGTCTTCTCTACCAACCTCCTCTTCCAACCCACAGGAACTGGGGAGTCCCCAAAGTTGAATGATTCAGCGGTCAACTTTCCTCCTTTTTCCAAATATTTCTCCCGGGCTTATCTCACAGAGACATTACACATTACTGTCACCTCCCTTCTCGTAGTGTTCCTGACAATCGCTGTCATCCTGCTCACCTGTACAACTGAAGGTTTCTGTAATTTGGGCCTCACCAGTACTCCAGCAGGAAATCTTGACTCCCCCTTGTGGTCTTCCGGAGCATCCACTAAGAAGGCTTCACTCTCAGGCACTCCGGGCAATTTGGGTGTCCTCATCACTCTCACTCCTTCCCTGGGCCATACCACCATCAGCTTTGACTGGGTAAACCACACAGACCCTCGTTTAAATTCGGTATCCGGCCTGATGCTAGCCACACACTACCTCAAAAGCAGCTCAAGACACCAGGTGCACGGGCAATGTTCCTAAAAAGCTCTTGCCAGCCTTCTCCTTACAGGCCCCCATGATCCTCGTCATAAGAGGGGTGTTGGTCCCCACCAGAACTGAAATGTCGCCCTTTTCAACGGAGTCCAGACAAACCAGCTCTAATGTATCAAGGACCTCAGACAGTCCCACCTTGGCCTCCGAGAATTTTAACTTCACTAACAAATAACCGTCGTATGGATAATGACTAGCACTAAGCCCCCAGATCTCCAGTGCCCTGAATGGGGTCAATGGTAAATGCTTCAGACACCGTTTGTAAAACAAATGGTACAGTAACGTGTCCTGCAACCCGATGTCGAGTATGGCTTTAGCGTAAATACCCTCTATTCGTAGCAACACACTGGAGCCTTCAGGAATTCCCACTAAGTCCCAGTTAATGTCCCACTAAGCCTTCAGGAATTGGGGCTTTCGGGGGTTCCTTGGTACATTGCTGGGAACATGCTCCCCGAGAGACACCAGACCGTTCCCTCACTGGGTCTCCTCTCAGTTTTCCTAGTGACTCTTTGTTTAGGTACCCAGGGCTCACTCTCCTTTTCGCATGACACCTGGGGCCAGCAGCCCTCCACATTGTTCATTCCCTAATCCACCCCCCATCAGCTCCATCATATGAGGTCACACCCACTGATAACCGCCAAGACATCTCAGTTCTCACAGTCTCCACTACCGAGGAATGGACGCTGCTGGCGGAGGCCTCCTGCACCTCCAATGCGTTCTCCTCTTCCCATACCTCTCTGATCACTCAACGAAAGAGGGAGGGGGCACATCTTAGGAGACTGCTAGATACCCCAAGCAATCAGGTCCTGGGACTGGGTGCTCTTGGCTATCTGGTCCATTCTTAACTGATCCACCTCAGCTGCCTGAATAATTCCTCAAGAAAGGGTCAAGCAATTTAGCTGCCTCTCTTGCCAAAAAATATAAGCAGAAAGCTTCTCCTCCTCCCGACACGTGTACTGAAACCCTGCCATGAGCTCCATTGGGCTTCCAGTCATACTAAAAGCATTCACCAATGTTTGCATGTAATCGCTCATAGTTGCTAGAGTATACCAGAACCTGATGGCTCTCACTACGTCAGCAGCCCGCCCACTCAACCTCTCAACCAATCGCTATTGTTTTACATCATCAGAGCACTGTCACTCAACTAACAACTGAGAGGTCTGCTCCGCCCAAGTCTCAAACTCCTCTTCCCCTTTAGGGGTGGGGCGTAATTCCAGAGAACAGGCAGAGCCTGCCATAGCAGGACCTTTGAACCTGGGCATTTTTCCATTTGTCTGCCAGAGAGATTAGGGAGGATACTAGCTCAGAATTCTCACTCTTCACTGGGGGATGGGGACTAATTAGCTAGTCCAAATTTGACCACTCCTTCCCCTCACTCCTCAGAAACAATAGAACCCTGTCTTTGAAATCTCTGCCCCCAGCTACGGGAAACTTGACTTATTACTCGGCCCGCCCCGCCATTTTATCAAACCTCCACCCACAATCGTAACTTTAACAGTGCTTAATAGGTGTATTAACAATTCATGTGGAGTTCAAATATATACGCCACTGGTTCAATGCTCAGGGTAATCACACAGTATCCCATGAAATCAATCCCGGATGAGCCCCCATAATTGTAACCCTCAGATTCAGCTATCAGCTTAATCTAGGGGAAGACAGCCTATGGCCCCAGCCAAACTTAAAAAATCTTGTTTGGTTGCTTGTTGTGTGATGTGTTCCCCTGTTACAAATCAGTACCACGAAATAACAAACAACACACAATATGCAATAAAAGAATTGAGCTTTATAATTCTTAATTGACCGAAGGTTAGCAAAGAAAAAAGGGCACATTCATATGAAACAATTTAATGTGCATGTTGGCGCTGACATTTCCATCCATTTGTTCCCCATCAATCTCCTCCAAGCGTCGCAGACCCTCAGAACCTCATTCCTCAGTCCACTCTGTCCGGCGATCTACCAACTCTCTCCACTCATGTCTTCTCTCTTCATCTCTCACCGACAAAAGACTGCAAAATCCCTTTTCTCAGACCCACAAGAAAGATGCACATTCCAAAGCCCCTGTCATCTCCAGCCATAACCCAAGCATTGCTGCTACAGAGAAACCATTACATTAGCAGTGAAACCTTGCAGTGTGTTACATTAGTCCCTAAGTTAATATTTAGAAATTATTAAGCACTTTATATTGTTAATGTAAAGAAAGCACTAGATCCTTCAGTTTGTATTGTTGATTAAACTTATTAATCTTTCCAATCCCATGACTTTTTTTCTCAAGCATGAATACATTTTAGTGAAAATACACTCACCTGGTCAGTTTGCACATGATTAGACAAGTTTACTGTACCTCCAATAAAGTAGTCATGTTTGCTTAAGATTGCAGAGACGTAATGTATTGTCAATGCTGAAATATTTCTTCACTTTTTGAACTGAATTTATTTGTTGGTATTTGTTGTTGCAGAATCTCCGTTAAAAAAAGTATGTTAACCTGGTACTTTTCATTAGTTGGGATTATGAATATTTTTGCATTTTGCTGTTTAAGGTACTAGAGCAGAAGCATCTGGAGCAGAGCCTGTCTGATGCCAAATGGATTATTGCTGATCTTGAGAAGAAGCATACTGCTGATCAGGTTTGAGAATTGTAATGTAAAATGAATTGTTCATCATCTCATTGTAGGAAAGCCAATATATTTTAAGCCCCTGATCCACCAGGGTTCTATATAACTGGAGTAAGATACGTCTGCTCTTGCACACAAACCCTCTTAAAGTATGATTAACATACCATTTGCCCCAATAAACAATCTGCAGGATGAACTCATGACTGAAACAGCGCTGTATAGAATCATTGTGGATAGAGCTAAGGAACTGCAAAGGTAAAAAGCCCCTGTATACGGATCCCCAAACAGTAGTAAGGATGTGGTCTACAAACTACAATGGGGAAAAATATAATACCAAAAAGGGCAATGTTACAACAGTCATGGGGGATGTTAATTTGCAGGTATGGTGTGTATAAAAAGAATTCATCCCCCTTGGAAGTTTTCATGTTTTATTGTTTTTACAGCATTGAATCACAGTGGATTTTATTTTGCTTTTTCAGACTGATCAACAAAAAAGACATTCGTGTCAAAGTGAAAACAAATTTCTACAAATTACTCTAAATTTACTACAATTATTAAACACAAAATAATCAATTGCATTGTTACCTCCTTCAAGTCAGTATTTAGATGCATCTTTGGTAGCAATTACATCCTGGAGTCTGTGTGGATAGGTCTCTATCAGCTTTGCACATCTGGACACTGCAATTTTTCCCCATTCTTCTTTACAAAACTGCTCAAGCTGTGTCAGATTACATGGAGAGTGTGAGTGAACAGCTCTTTTCAAGTCCAACCACAAATTATCAATTGGATTGAGGTTTGTGCTCTGACTTGGCCACTCCAGGGCATTAACTGTTGTTTTTAAAGCCATTCTTAGGCTTTATGCTTGGGTTCATTGTCTTGCTGGAAGACAAATCTTCCTGCAAGTCACAGATCTCTTGCAGACTGCATCAAGCTTTCCTCCAGGATTTCCCTGTATTTTGCTGCATTCATCTTACCCTCTACTTTCACAAGCCTTCCAGGGCCTGCTCCAGTGAAGCGTCCCCACAGCATGCAGCCACTTCCATGCTTCACACCATGTTTTTGATCATGTGCAGTGTTTAGTTTAGTCTCAATGGGCCGGGCAGCATCATTGGAAAAGAATACTGTCGACATTTTGGGCCAAAACCCTTCAGCGGACTGGAGAATAAAAGATGAACAAGGTTAAAAGATGGGGAGAGAGGAGAGGGAAGAAACACAAGGTGATGGGTGAAACCGAGGGGGAGGGGTGAAGTAAAGAGCTGGGAGGTTGATTGGTGAAAGAGATACAGGGCTGGAGAAGGGGGAAACTAACAGAGAGGACAAAGCTATGGAAAGAAGAAAAGGTGGAGGAGTACAAGATGGCCAGACAATGAGATAAGGTAAGAGAGGGAAAAAAAGATGGAGAATGGTGAAGGGGGGGGGGGGTAGTCGCCATTACCGGGAGTTCGAGAAATCAATGTTCATGCCTGCAGGTTGGTGGCTGCCCAGACAGAAGATGGTGTTGCTGCTCCAACCTGAGTGTGAGCTTATCGCATGGACTGGCATGTCAGAATGGGTGGAGGTGCTCGGCAAAGCAAACTCCCAGTCAACATCGCCACTCACTGATATACAGGAGGCCACACCCTGAGCACAGAACACAGTATATGACCCCCAACTGGTAGCACTGTTTGGGGCCTTGAATGGTAGTGAGGGAGCAGATGTGTAGGGGCAGGTGTAGCACTTGCTCCACTTGCAAGGATAAGTGCCAGGAGGGAGATCAGTGGGAAGACAGTCAGACATACTTTATTGATCCCGAGGGGAAACTGGGTTTTGTTACAGTTGCACCAACCAAGAATAGTGTAGAAATATAGCAATATGAAACCATCAATAATTAAATAATAATAGGTTAATCATGCCAAGTGGAAATAAGTCCAGGACCAGCCTATTGGCTCAGGGTGTCTGACACTCCAAGGGAGGAGTTGTAAAGTTTGATGGCCACAGGCAGGAATGATTTCCTATGACACTCAGTGTTACATCTCGGTGGAATGAGTCTCTGACTGAATGTACTCCTGTGCCTAACCAGTACATTATGGAGTGGATGGGAGTCATTGTCCAAGATGGCGTGCAACTTGGACAGCATCCTCTTTTCAGACACCACTGTCAGAGAGTCCAGTTCCACCCCCACAACATCACTGGCCTTACGAATGAGTTTGTTGATTCTGTTTGTGTCTGCTACCCTCAGCCTGCTGCCCCGGCACACAGCAGCAAACATGATAGCACTGGCCACCACAGACTTGTAGAACATCCTCAGCAGATGAATGGACAAGGGTGTTGCATAGGGAGTGATCCCTGCGGAAAGTAGAAAATGGGGGTGGGGGGCAGGTGTGCTCAGTGGTGGGATCCTGTTGGAGATGGCGGAAATATCGGAGAATTGTGTGCTGGACACAAGCAAGTGTAGTGGTAGGTAAGGACAACAGGAACCCTATCTCTAGCATGGTGGCAGGAAGATGGAGTGAGAGCAGATGTGCATCTCTTCCATTTCATATGGTTGTGGTTGAGGCCAATGTTAATGGTGGAGGAGGGGAAGCCCCTTTCTTTGAAGGAGGAGGACATCTTTGTTCTGGAATGAAAAGCCTCATCCTGCGAACAGATGCCGTGGAGATGGAGTAATTGAGAGAAGGATCTAGTGGGATCTCCCAGTGGTAACCCATTTTAATTCTACTTCCAATTCCTATTCCAATATGTCAATCTATGGCCTCCTCGACAGTTGTGATGAGGCTACACTCAGGTTGGAGGAAAAACACCTTGTATTCCATCTGCTTAGCCTCCAACCTAACGGTCTGAACATTGATTTCTTGAACTTCCAATAATGGCCCCCCTTCTCCCACCTCACCGTTCCCCATCCCCTTTCCCCTCTCTCATCTTAATCTTACCTCCTTGCCTGCCCATCATCTCCCTCTGGTGCTTCTTCCACCCCCCCCCCCCCCCACCCACCTTTCTTCCACGGCCTTTTATCCTCTACTATTAGATTGCCCCCCCTCCTCCAGCGCTGTATCTCTTTCACTAATCAACTTCCCAGTTCGGTGAAGGATTTCACCACCCCCAGTTTCACCTGTCACCTTGCTTCTCCTTCACCTCGCCTCGCCCCGCCTCTGAACCCTACTCCACATCTTTTTTCTCCCTTCCTGCTGAAGGGTCTTGGCCCGGAATGTCAACTGTACAACTGTACTCTTTTTCATAAATGCTGCCAAGTTCCTCAAGCATTTTGTGTGTGTTGCTTGGATTACCAGCATCTGTAGATTTTCTCTTGTTTGTGATGGTGTTTAGTCTGACGGCCAAAAAGCTCAATTTTGGTTTCATCAGACCATCGAACCTACTTCCAGCTGACTTCAGGGTCTCCCACATGCCTTTTTTTTCAACAATGAGTTTCACTTTGCCACTCTCCCACAAAGCTGCGACTGGTGAAGCACCTGGGCTACAGTTGTATGCAGTCTCTCCCATCCTAGTCACTGAAGCTTGTGACTCCTCCAGATTTGTCATGGGTCTGTTGGTAACCTCCCTCACTCTTCCCCTTCTTGAGCAGTCACTCAGCTTTGAGGGTGGCCTGCTCTAGGCAGATTTACAGCTGTGCCATATTCTTTCCATTTCTGGGTAATTGACTTAACTGCATTCGAAGGGCTGCCCAGAGACTTGGAAACTTTCCTGTAACCAACTCCTGACTTGTGCTTTCTTTTGGTAATTTTTTTTAATTAAAGTTCATCATCAAACAAACATTTCCACACTATATCATAGTCATATTTGCCACTAATCTCCACATAATATTTATCTGAGGTATACACTTAGAGAAAAGAGGAAAGAAAGAACAAGCAAATGAAGAAAACTGTACAAGTAGAGAGTGATCTTTTTTTCACAACATTCATTGAGTTGTGTGAATAAAATCAGGCCTATGAGGTATTATGTAATTAAACCATTTTTCTCAGTATGAATCAAACTGTTCCAACTTATGATTAACAAATGCTGTCATCTTTTCCATTTTGCAAATGTCCATTGTAATTTCCATCCATTGGGCTCTCCTGTAATAGCCATTTCCTGGTAAGAGTCTTTTTACCAGCCACCAGCAGTATATTCATTAAATATTTATCTCTTTTCAACCATTCCTGAGGTATATACCCAAAATATATGGTCTTACTCTCTAAGGGTATTTCACATTTATAGATGTCTTGTCAAGCATTATGTATCCCCCTCCAATAGTTTTTGATAACGGGGCATTCCCAGAAAATATGATAATAGTTTGCATTTTGATTGCTACAATTTCTCCAGTAAACAGGGAGGTTACTATCATAATGGGATTTCTGAGAGGCTGTGATAAAATATCATATGAAGTTTTTCCATCCAAACTCCCTCCATTTCTGTGAACTGGTACACTCCCATTGATACCTCCACATTATTGTCCATTCTTCCTAAGATATAATTATCCCTCCTTCCTTCTCCCATTTTGTTTTAATGTATTAAGTCGAATGTGTTTTAAGATTTGACAAACCCTTATACACGCTTGAAATGATTCTACTACCATTATCTGAATTATATGTTTTTCTGACTTGTGCTTTTAAATAAACTTTTCATGGAGTTGCTTGGAGTGTTCTTTTGTCTTCCTGGTGTTGTTTTTGCCAGGATGCTGACTCACCAACAGTTGGACCTTACAGATACAGGTATAGTTTTACTATAATCAATTGAAACACCTTGACTGCACACATCTCCAAAAACAGATCTCCATTTAACTAATCATGTGACTTCTAAAACCAATTGACTGCACCAGTGGTGATTTGGTGCATCATATTAAAGGGGGAGAATTTTATTTTGTATTTCTAATTAATTTAGATCAATTTGTTGAGATCTGTTTTTATTTTGACACAAAAAAGTATTTTCTGTTGATCAATGTCAAAAAAGGCCAAACTAAATCCACTAATTCAATGTTATAAAACAATAAAAAGCTGAAAACTTCCTGGGGAGAGGGCGAATACTTTT
Organism: Hypanus sabinus; assembly: GCF_030144855.1. Taxonomy (NCBI): domain Eukaryota; kingdom Metazoa; phylum Chordata; class Chondrichthyes; order Myliobatiformes; family Dasyatidae; genus Hypanus; species Hypanus sabinus. The sequence goes on along the minus strand of NC_082725.1, from coordinate 67,573,941 downwards.
TATAGGCATTGGGTTGGTGCTGGATTCCAAGATAGCAAATTTCTAGAATGCCGGTGAGATAGCTTTTTATACCAGCTCATGGCTGAGCCCTCTCCGGATCGTTATTCTCGATTGGTTGTGCAATTAATCAGAATTAAGGTTTAAAAAAAAACCTTAGGGGCAAGTGATCATAATATGTTGGAATTTGCCCTGAAATTTGAGAAGGAGAAGTTAAAGTCAAATGTATCAGTATTACAGTGGAGTAAGGAGAATTACAGAATTACATTTCCTGTAGCTGCTGATCAGATGCACAATGGTGAGGAGGAACTTTAGACCATTCTTCCTACACCTCCTCCCTCACTATCTTCCAGGTGAGGCAACATTTCATCTGCGAGTCTGTTAGGATCATATACTGTGTTCAGTGCACCTGGTGTGGCCTCTTGTATATCAGTGAGACCCGACGTAGATTGGGAGATCGCTTCATAAGCATCTACGTTGCATCCACCAGAACAAGCAGGATCTCCCTTTTTAATTCCACGCTCCCCCAACCTCTTCACCATTTCCCATCCCCTTGTCCCTCTCATGTCATCTGCTTGCCCGCCCATCACCTCCCTCTGTTGCTCCTCCACCCTCACTTTTTTTCTTCTTTCTTCCATGGTCTTCTGTCTCTTTCAACCAATCAATTTCCTAGCTCTTTGCTTCATCCCTCCCCTCCAAGTTTCACCTATTGCCTGGCGTTTCTTTCTCCCCTCCCCCCCACCTTCAAATCTACTTCAGCTTTTTTTTCCTCCAGTCTGGCCGAAGGGTTTCCGCTGAAAATGTCGACTGTACTTTTTACCATAGATGCTGCCTGACCCGCTGAGTTCCTCCAGCATTTTGTGTGTGTTAGAGACATTAGGAGAATGGGCAAAGAAGTGGCAGGTGGAATACAGTGTCAGGAAGTATATGGTCATGCACTTCGGTAGAAGAAATGAAAGGGAGAACTGAGGTGAAAAGGAACTTGAGTCCTTGTGCAGGATTCCGTAAAAGTTAATTTGCAGTTTGAGCCTGTGGTGAGGAAGGCAAATGCATTCATTTCAAGAGGACTAGAATATAGAAACAAGGATGTAATGTTAAGACTTTATAAAACACTGGTGAGGCCTCACTTGGAGTATTGTGAGCTATTTTGGGCCCCTTAGAAATGATATACTGAAACTGGAGTGGGTTCAAAAGATGTTCACAAAAATGATTCCAGGATTGAAAAGCTTATCATATGAAGAGTGTTTGCTGGCTCTGGGCCTGTATTCACTTGATTTCAGAAGAATAAGGGGTGAAAGGCCTCGATAGAGTGGATGTGGAGAGGATGTTTCTTGCTATGGGAAAGTCTAAGACCTGAAGACATAGTCTCAGAATTGAGGGGTGTCCTTTTGGAATGGAGATGAGGTGGAATTTCTTTAGCCAGAGAGTGGTGAATCAATGGAATTCTTTGCCACAGGCTGTGGTGGAGGCCAGGTCTATGTCTATTCAAAGCAGTTGTTGATTGATTGGTAAGGGTTATGGGCGGGAGGAAGGCAGGAGATTGGGGCTGAGAGGAAAAGTGGATCAGCCAAGATGAAATGCAGAGCAGGCTTGTTGGGCCAAATGACCTAATTCTGTTCATTTATCTTATGGTCTTATAAGTTCCTTCATGTCTATTTTACCTCCTGATTGCTTGCTTTGACTTGCAGATTAATGTTCATTTAGTGAATGATCTGAAACATACAGATTTTGAGTTGATTAACTCTTGTAAAATATTGCCTAATTACTAATTGAAGGTCATTGATCTATTTTAAATAGAGGAATTATATCCATCTGTTTTTAGGAAGTATTGAGGATCCTGAACAATCAAATTCAAGAAATGAGAAGCACCTGCAGTCAGAGATCTGAAACTGTTTCTGCCTTGACTCAAGAACTGGAGGACATCAAAGTGAGTAATATGATACGGACGAGCTGATTCTGTTGGTTGTTTTGCCACCCTGGCAGTAAATCTGGAATTTAATTGTTCTGGCATTCAACAACTTTAAGAGAGTACCTTCATGTTCAACAACTTATCATAAAGATGCTATTATCACTGCATTTGATTGTGAATCTTAGTTTTGGTTGTGCTCTCTGATAATTGAAATGAATAGGGAAGGTAAGTTCTCCCCCACAAGAGGATTAAAGATGTTACACACATGACACATATTGGGGTTTTGTTAATTTGAACATCAACCTGGAAAGGGATATGGAGAGAAATTTATAGTAGTTGTTTACAATTCCAAAAAGCCTGCTGGATCTATAATCTGTGTCAGCTTTTCAATCCAAATATTCTATTTTTCCTTGTCCTTTTACAATGGCTGCTTTTATCCAATTCCCTTTCCAGTTACAATCTCAATTTGTCACTAAAAACAGATTGCTGTTCGCTACCCAATATGTGGACTCAGATAAAATTCCAATTTCGTTTGTAATGATTTTGTTTTCTTTACTTCATTGGAATTCTCTTTTTGCCTTATTTTTATTGATCTTTTGCTGCTTTCAATCTCCAGTTAGATACTCTTGATGTGTCTTAAGAAGACCATCTTTTTTGTAGGCGTTTGATATTTGAAATGTAATGAATCTTTGCTACTCCCTTTCTAAGTGGGAATGATTTTAGTACTGTGCAAACAATTCAGGTTTTAAGTTCAATCACTCCTGAGTTGCAAAGTTTATTTAGTAAATTTGGTTTCTCTTGCATGCACTGCTTATGCTGGTGGCTCATTCTATACTGTCATGGCCCTCTGAGTGAAGAAGTTTCCCCTCATGTCCCCCTTAAACTTCTCACCTTTCACCTTTAACCCATGACTTCTAGTGTAGTCCCACATAACCTTAGTGGAAAGAGCCTGAACATGCCCTATCTATAGCCTTCATAATTTTGTATACCTCTATCAAATCTCCTCGGTCTTCCAAGTTCCAACGAATAACATAGTAACCTATTCAAAATAACATCCCATTTCCTGTACTCAATTCTTTGATTTATGAACCAATGTGTCAAAAGCTTTCTTTATGACCCTATTTATCGATGGTGCCATTTTCAATAAATTATGGATCTGTGTTTCCAGATCTTTGTTCTACTACACTCCTCAGTCCCCTAGCATTCACTGTGTAAGGCCTACCCTGGTAGGACCTACCGAAGTGCAACACCTCACACTTGTCTGCATTAACCTGCAGCTGCCGCTTTTCAGTCCATTTTTCCAGATCTCGCTGCAAGCCATTATAGTCTTGCTGTCCACTACACCCCCAATCTTGGTGACATTCACAAAGTTCCTGATCCTGTTAACCACATTATCATCCAGATCATTGATATTCTGTACATGACAAAAACAACGGGCCCTGCTCCGGTCCCTACTGCATACCACTCGACACAGGCCTCCAGTCGGAGAGGCAATCATCTACTACCACTCTCTGGCTTTGTGGGAGATGCCAGTTGTAATCCAATGTACTACCTCATCTTGAATCCTGAATAACCTAACCTCCATGTGGGACCTTGTCAAATGCCTTGATAAAGTTTATGTATACAGCATCCACTGTCTTGCCTTCATTGACTTTCCTGGTAACTTCCTTGACCTATCATGCAGGAAGCCATGCTGATCAGTCTGTCTATCAAACTGCTCATGTATCCAGTCTCTTAGAATACCTTCCCATAACTTTCCTGCTACTGATGTCAGGCTCAAAAGCCAATAATTTCCTGGTTTATTTTTAGAGCCTTAAACAACAAACAACATTACTCTAATCATCTGGTACTTCTCCTGTCTATAAGGATGATTTAAATATCTCTGCTAGGGTCCTGGCAATTTCTGCACATGCCTTCTGCAGAGTCTGAGGCAATATCTTATGCCCTGGGGATTTGTCCACTGTAATTTGCCTCAATACAGCAAACACCATTTCCTCTGTAATCTGTATAGTCCATGAAGTTGATGCTGTCTCCTGAGTAAGTACAGATGCAAAAAAAGCATTTATCATTTTCCCCACCTCTTTCTGGCTCCACGCATGGATTTCCATTCTGATCATCCAGAGCACCAATTTTGTCTCTTGAAATCCTTTTGCTCATAAAATTCCTGTTCAATCTCTTGAGATTCCCCTTCATCTTGTCTTGTAACACAAACTTGTGCCTTCTTTTATCCCTCCTGATTTCTTTCTTAAGTGTTCTCTTGCATTTATTATACTCCCTAAACACCTCATTTGTTTCTGCCTATACCTGCAATGCACCTTTATTCCTCCCCTTAACCAGGGCCTCAATATCTCTTGAAAACAAAGGTTCCTTACATCTGTTATCTTTACCTTTTATTCTGACTGGCAGATCCAGCTTTGTACCCTCAAAATTTCACTTTTGAAAACTCCCACTTACCAACTACACTTTTGTGTACTTGTCCCAAACCACAGTTGTGAGATCCTTTCTGATGCTATCAAAATTGGCCTTTCTCCCATTTAGAATCTCAACCCATGCACCAAACCTATCTTTTTTTTCGTATTTACTTGGGAAACTAAAGGCATTGTCATCAGTGGATGCAAAGTGTTCACAGACACAAACTTCTATCACCTGCCCGATCTCATTCCCTAATAGCAGATCAAGCATTGTATACTCTCTCATTGGTGCTTCTGTGTACTGATTCAGAAAACATTCCTGAACACATTTGAAAAACTGTCTGATCTGTTCCTCTAAATCCCTCCGACTGTTGGGTGGTCTGTAATACAGCCCTATTAACATTGTCATGCCTTTCTTATGGGCGTAACTGAGTCGTAACACCTCACAAGACAAATTCTCCGGTCTGTCCTGACAGAGCAGTGTTGTGACATTTTCCCTGACTATGGGTCCTTTAATCCCTCACATTCTCATGTCTAAAACAATAGAATCCCAAAATGTTGTGCTGCAAGTCCATTCCCTCCTGCAACTGAGTCTCTCTAATGGCTGCAATAACATAATTCCGGGTGTTGATCCATGCCCTGAACTCATTTGCCTTTCCTATGTAAATACTTGCATTGAAATATGCACAGCTCAGATCATTAGTCACACCATGCTCAACCTTTTTTTCTCCACAAGCTCTCCACTATGTCCTGAAACTCTGGATCACTGTCTGGTTGCATTGTATCACCATCCTGTAAGGTTAAATTTTACTGTCCACCCCTCATACAATATGGCTTTTCAGAGTTACATAAATTCATTCCACCAATTACTAAATTGTCCAAAGAATTGTAGTAAGAAAGCAAAATAAATATATTTCTGCTTTATTCTATTAGACAAGCGTTAACTCAAAAGTGCTTGTGTTTAATTTGTCTACTGAACAGTAGAATCCTTTTATTTCTGGACGTTCTGGCGTGCTGTTGAAATTATTGAATCTTCTCAGCACAGAAGGATGTCACTTGGCTAACTAAGGCTGTCTGCTCCTTGAAGAACAATACATGTACACTTCCTTGCTCATCCCATTATTTGCAAATTAATTCTCTACCCAATTTTTGAAAAGTCAAGAAATCTTCCCCTAACTCTCCCCACTTCTCTGGCACTATTTTAATCTCGTCACTTTGAAGCTGAGAATTTTATCTCTGTGGCTAAGTATGGTATGACTATCGTGGCATATTAATGTGTATGTAAGTAACTTTGCTACTGTTCTTTCAGCTGAAATACAGTGCTGCTGTGGCTGCTAAGGAGGAACATAAAACCATAATTAAAAAAAAGGAGCAAGAAATTAAGGAAATGAGAGAGACCATGGAAAGAATGAAAAATTCCAGTAAAGTTGAGGTAAGTATTAGATCCTACCCTTTAAGATCTAACTTCATATCATTAAAATACACACTGAGAGCTGAATATTTATGATGACTCTTACGATGAGGCTGAATATTAACTTTTTGAACGAAAGTGCTTCTGCTTTAGCTTGGTAAACTACTGCCACTTTTATTAAGCTGCTTGAATTCCCATACTCCAATATCCCCCCTCCCCTTTCTTGATCTTTCTGTCTCCATCTCTGGAGACAGCCTATCTACTGATATCTACTATAAGCCTACAGACTCTCACAGCTACCTGGACTATTCCTCTTCCCACCCTGTCTCTTGCAAAAAGGCTATCCCCTTCTCACAATTCCTCTGTCTCCGCTGCATCTGCTCTCAGGATGAGGCTTTTCATTCCAGGATGAAGGAGATGTCTTCCTTTTTTAAACAAAAGGGCTTCCCTTCGTCCACCATCAACTCTACTCTCAAACGCATCTCTCCCATTTCCCGCACATCTGCCCTCACCCCAACCACCCGCCATCCCACTCGGGATAGGGTTCCCCTTGTCCTTACCTACCAGCCTCCAGGTCCAATGTATAATTCTCCGTAACTTCCGCCACTTCCAACGGGATCACTACCAAACACATTTTTCCCTCCCCCCCCCCCCCCCCCTTCTGCTTTTCGCAGGGATCGCTCCCTACGTGACTCCCTTGTCCACTCATCCCTCATCCTTTCCCACCGATCTCTCTCCTGGCACTTATCCTTGTAAGCGGAACAAGTGCTACACCTGCCCTTACACTTCCTCCCTCACCACCATTCAGGGCCCCAGACAGTCCTTCCAGGTGAGGAGACACTTCACCTGTGAGTCAGCTGGTGTGGTATACTGTGTCCGGTGCTCCCGGTGTGGCCTTTTATATATTGGTGAGACCCGACGCAGACTGGGAGACCGTTTCGCTGAACACCTACTCTCGGTCCGCCAGAAAAAGCAGGATCATCCAGTGGCCCCACATTTTAATTCCACATCCCATTTCCATTCTGATATGTCTATCCATGGCCTCCTCTACTGTCAAAATGAATCCAAACTCAGGTTGGAGGAACAACACCTTATATACCGGCTGGGTAGCCTCCAACCTGATGGCATGAACATTGACTTCTCTAACTTACATTAATGCCCCTCCTCCCCTTCTTACCCCGTCCCATGATCCTTTCCCTTCTCCAGCTCTGTGTCACTTTCACCAATCACCTTTCCAGCTCTTAGCTTCATCCCACCCCCTCCGGTCTTCTCCTATCATTTCGCATTCCCACCCCCCCATTTCTTTCAAATCTCTTACTATCTTTCCTTTTGGTTAGTCCTGACGAAGGGTCTCGGCCCGAAACGTCGACAGTGCTTCTCCCTGTAGATGCTGCCTGGCCTGCTGTGTTCCACCAGCATTTTGTGTGTGTTGTTTGAATCTCCAGCATCTGCAGATTTCCTCATGTTTGCTCCAATATGCATGAGCACTTTGTATGTTTCAGTCTTCGGGTACCTTGATTATTAAATTCTGTTGCACATATTGGTCGATTGCCCTAATTATTTGTTTCAAGATTTCATTTGGCATTTTCCATATGAAAATGTGAATTTATTTTTTTTAAAGTACTTTTAAAAGTGCATGTCTTAGCTTCAACTACTTGTTGTTTCTCAAGTTCCTTAAAATGAATCAGCCTTGGAACCTTCATTTTGTTACTTGGTTGAGGTAATAGAGACTGTTGTGATATCTGAGTGATGTAAGGAAAAAGTAGCAGTTACTACTGCATTTTGGCCATTACAGTAACAGAATTCACTAATCCTCAACTAAAAACTTGAGATGCAGGATAAAATTCACACTGATTTTGTGTGTGTGGGTCTGTGTCCGTGTCCATGTACGCATGCACACACAGTTGGGGGAAAGAGTGAAGAATTTTGTCCCGAGTTGTCTTGACTTATGTGCAGATGACAAGTTACACTAAATTGTGAGTACAGTATGGACAATTTTTTTTTAAAAGTGCAATCTCCATTTCTTTCCCCCATACCTGCTCCACACATGAGGGTCACCTGTAAAGTGAAACTCCAGGGCATGCTGACGTGTGGACCAGGCAGTCGCGGAGGGAACGATCCCTGCGCAAAGCAGAGAGGGGTAGAGAGGGAAAGATGTGCTTAGTGGTGGGGTCCTGTTGAAGGTGGCAGAAGTTGCGGAGGATAATATGCTGGATCCGGAGGCTGGTGGGGTAGTAGGTGAGGACAAGGGGAACTCGGTCCTTGTTGTGGTGACGGGAGAATGGGGTGAGGGACAAAGTGCGGGAAATGGAGGAGATGCAGATGAGGGCATCATTGATGATGGCAGAAGGGAAACCACAATCGTTAAAGAAAAAGGACACTTGAGATGTCCTGGAATGGAAAGCCTCATCCTTGGAGCAGATGCGGCGGAGACAGAGGAACTGGGAATAGGGAATAGCATTTTTACATTTGGCAGGGTGGGAAGAGGTATAATCAAGGTAGTTATGGGAATCTGTGGGTTTATAGAAGATGTCAGTGGACAGTCTGTCTCCAGAGATGGAGACCAAGAGATCGAGAAAGAGGAGAGAAGTGTCCGAGATGGACCAAGTGAATTTGAGGGCTGGATGAAAGTTAGAGGCAAAGTCGATGAAATTGACAAGCTCAGCATGGGTGCAGGAAGCAACAGCAATGTAGTCATTGATGTATCGAAGGAAAAGTTGGGGAGCAGTACCAGTATAGATTTGGAGCATAGGCTGTTCCACATAACCAATGAAGAGGCAGACATAGCTGGGGCCCTTGCAAGTGCCCATAGCTACAGCCTTGGTCTGAAGAAAGTGGGAAGAGCCAAAAGAGAAGTTATTAACTGTGAGTACCAGTACCGCCAACCAGAGGAGTGTGGTGGTGTTGGGGAACTGGTGAGGTCTATTGTCAAGAAAGTAGCGGAGGGCTTTGAGGCCTTCTTGATGGGGAATTGAAGTGTATAAGGATTGGACATCCATTGCGAAAATGAAACGGTCGGCATATTATCCTCCGCAACTTCTGCCACCTTCAACAGGACCCCACCACTAAGCACATCTTTCCCTCTCTACCCCTCTCTGCTTTTCACAGGGATCGTTCCCTCCACGACTGCTTGGTCCACACGTCCCTCCCCACATGATCTCCCACCTGGTACTTATCCCTGCAAGCGTAAGTTCTATACCTGTCCCTACACCTCCTCTCTTACCACCATTCAGGGCCCCAAACAGTCCTTCCAGGTGAGGCAACACTTCACTTGTGAGTCTGTTGTGGTAATCTATTGCACCCTGTGCGGCCTCCTCTATATCGGCGAGACCCGAAGCAGATTGGGGGACCGCTTCGTTGAGCACCTCCGCTCCGTCCGCCACAACAGACTGAATTTCCCGTTGCCGCCCACTTCAACTCTGCTTCACATTCCCATTCGGATATGTCCGTACATGGCCTCCTCTACCGTCTGGGTAATCTCCAGCCCCTTGGCACGAACATTAAATTCTCCAACTTCTGGTAATTCCCTCCCTCTCCCTAGGCCCATCCCACTTTCACTCTGCCTCCTCTTCCAGCTGCCTATTGCCTCTCTCATGACTCTGCCTTCTTCTACTACCCATAGTGCTTTCCCCTTACATTCCTTCTTCACCTCTGCTGCCTATCCCCTCCCTGCTATCCTCCACCCCTTGATCTTTCCTCTGATTGGTTTTTCACCTGGCACCTTCCACCCTCCCCCCACCTTCTTTATAGGGCCCCTGCCCCCTCCCTCTTCAGTCCTGACGAAGGGTCTCAGCCTGAAACGTTGACTGCTCTTCTCCACGGATGCTACCCGACCTGCTGAGTTCCTCCAGCTTGTTTGTACTTATAAAACTTTGGATCGGTCACATCTGGAATATTATGTACAGTTCCAGTCACCCTATTATAGGATGAATGTCAAGGCTTTGGAGAGGTTTACCAGGATGCTGCCTGGTTTAGAGGGCATGTGCTGTCATGAGAGGCTGGACAATCTTGGGTTGTTTTCTCTGGAGCAGCAGAGGCTGAGGGGTGATCAGGTAAAAGTTTATAAGATTGAGAGGCAGTAAGGGAGTATCTTTTCTTTCCCCCAGGGTAGAAATGTCTAATACTCAGAGGACGTGCATTGAAGGTGAGAAGGAGGATGCGAGTTTTTTTTAACTCAATGATGGATGCCTGGTACAATGGTAGAGGCAAACACATTAGAGGTTTTTAAGAGAAGTTTAGATGGGCACATGAATATGAGGAAAATGGTAGGAGAGATTAGTTTTGAGGGGCTTTGACTACTTTTTTAGCTGGTTGTGTATAACATTGTGGGCTGAAGTGCCTGTTCCTGTGTTGCGCTGTTCTGCATTCTGTTACTACTTGAATGTAATGAATTGATAAGTAGAGAAGGTGTGTAAGGTAAGTTTTTAATTATACCTTGATCCATATGTAAATAATAAACCAATCCCAATCAAATGAGTTCTACTTTTGGATGGCTCACAAAGAGTATACATGTTACAGGTATTTTTGTTAATTGGAATGAAATGTGGGATAGGTCTAACGTGGTTTGGGTGATGTATAGATATGTAAGAGCGAAGTGCTGGAAGTTGTCATTGACAGTGTTCTCTGTACTGCCCGTTGTACCTACTATGCTGATCCCATTTATCCATTCATCGGTGGCTCAGGTGCTTAACTGAATGCTGCTTGAATAGTGTATGCCTCCACCACCTGTCCAAGCAATAGATGATGGCTTTGTCATCTCATGGAAAAACAAATAAATATGCACTGGACAGTGTTCTCAGACCTTGTTTTTACATTGTCAGATGGAGATGCTGTACGAAGATCTCACTAATACCTATCAGCAGCTTGAGCAACAAACAGAATACTGTAAGGAACTGGCAGCCAAGTTGCAGCTGATGCAAGAAGAAGCAGAGAAAAGTAAAAGAACCATTAAGGAACTTAACAGTCAGGTAATTAAATCAAAAACTGCCTTTCTGGCTGTTACAATGAAGCAAAACAATATCTCTTGAGTCCTTGCTAGCCTTGGTCTTTATTGTTGGAACTACATATCTATTTTCTGTCCTTTGGAGCCATGTATCCATTTTCTGTTTGCACAGTATTATATTTTGTGGTGTGCTTATTATGGTCATCTGTCCTGAGATATGGAGTGTGGTTGAAGCAAATGAGTATAGTTAGGTATTCTCGCTTTGTTTTAGTCTAATGGAGAGTGGTTGAGCCACTAAGATGCTAAGATTGCTATACTGCTGATTTAGTTTTGTTAGATTTTTATCGCTATAAGATCATTCATCTTAGATTTCGTAATAAAGGATTGTACATACCTTTCTCGACTTCGGAAACTCATTTGAGTACCCTGGCTTCCTGTCTCAGCGGTTTTGCTTTGTTTTAAAGTAAACACTATATTTTGTCAACAAAAGAATAGTTATACAAAATAAACACCAGTCTACAGCAAAGGATTGCCTCAGACCTGTTAGCAAAATTAGGACAACACGTCAGAAACTCAAACAGCTTGCGGTAAGATTGTCTGTGATCTTTTGTTGAATCATGCTGTGTATTTGTGGTTTGAACATAGTTTTGAATGGTCAGTGCTGCCTATCCATTAGGCAAATACAACGTGATTGAGCAAAGGTCCCTAAGAATTAGTTGTTTTGTTTTATTGATGTGCTAAATATTATGATTGCCGACCATTTGAATTGAAGGCTGTTTTTCCAGTCTGGTTCGGTCTGGTAGATGTGCAGATAGTTTGTTTGAGTACAATTGTTGAATAGAACATTGTTGGTACTGTGGTGTGAACAAGGTTAATTGTGAATTGCTCTACTAGAGAAAGTAACATGAGTGTACTGAAGCATGGAATTGGTGCCACCCTGTGCTTGGAACTTGCTACAAAGCTCTACCTCTGGATGGGGTTTCTTTGGGTGAACTTCCATTTACATGTGTAGGAGTGGACTACTTTGGACCTTCTGAGGTGAAAAGCAAAAGGAGTAGAGTGAATAACTACGGGATCCTAATGACTTCTTTACGCACAGTTTCCTTTGTTAATGCACTTTGCTTTTTAGCAAGACGAAGACAGGTTCCTAAACTGCTCTGATAATGCGATAAACTTTGGAGTTGAGCGTGAATTGCAAGAAGCCATTGAGATGTGGAATCATTCTGGAATCAGAAATGCCCTTTTTGGACAAGGAATTAAGTAGATTTTAATCCTTTCCTACATTGGTTCACATCATGGAGAAACATGGAAGTGATTGGTTAGGTCTGTGCAAAAGGTCTTCTGTTCCACCATGAAGATCAGGTCCTTGATGAAGAGCATTTCAACATAGTTCTTTGTGTAGCAGAGACTCTTATCAATGGCTATCCAATTACTAAGCATCCTCTTACCCAATGACCCAACCATGTGTTGCACTGTTCTTACCACCAGGAGAGTTCCAAAAGGAAGACATTTATGCTCATTGTAAATGGAAGCAGGTCCTATAGACGTCAAACTTGTGTTGGAAATGGTGTCAAGAAGTATTTACCAGTTACAGGAATGTCAGTAGTGGTCAGGTATAAAGCACAAATACAGCTCAGGAGCCATTCAAATTCAAGAAGCTGAGTGGAGGAGGAGTGGACTCTGTCCAAGACATCGCAGGCATATTCTTTCCCACTGTCAGCCGTATTTACTGAGGCACTGACTCAGGCTGGCAACATCTCCGCCATCGAAGCCATGCTATCTTCTCACTGCTACAGTTGGACAGCAGATACAGAACGCTGAAGCCTTGCACCACCAGCTACTTCTCTTCAGCCATTCTTCCAGATAGTAATTCTTTTAAATTATTTCACCTTTTCTACGCCTTCTACTTGTTCTTTTTGTATTGTTGGTGCCTGTGATGTATAGTTTGGATCTTGATCAAAGGATCCGGCACTGTGCTATGTCTTGAGATCTGACTTGTGGAAAGAAACCAAAGACAGCACACAGGGTCATGACAACTCCATCTCGAAGCGTCGAGGAAGATTGAAGCATTGAGATGAAGTTGTTCAGACCCAGTCAGCAAGCGCTGCAGAAGGAGACCACCAAGATGACTGCATTTGAATCCAGTCAGCTATCGCTCCCAACAGGGCCTGGAGGTTAGCCATTGCTCCCAACAGACGCCATTTGGGCAAGGAGCGTGTTCTGAGTCACAGAAGGACTGCTTGATGTTCTGAGAATTATGTAATTGGACGATGCTTTATACTGATCTCCTTAGTTTTTTGGCATTTTCTTTCTTGTCACCAGTTGGCTGGTGGGTGATCTCTAAGTTCTTTGTAGGTGGGGAGGGGGTAAGAAGTTTCTGATGCTACTGTCACTGTTCTTTTTTTGTAAGGGTTGCTGTTTTTTTTCTGGGGAGGGGTTGGGTGTGTTATTATTGATGCCTTTCTACAAGTGAGGGGTTTGGTCGCTGTTTTTTCTGTGGGGGAAGAGGTCAGGGGTTGTTACTGCTGCCTGTTTTTTTTCCCGATGGGAGGTAACAGGGATGGTAGTATTGCTGTTCTGTGGAGGAGGGGGTCATGGGATTGTAGTGTTGCTGTTCTGTGGAGGAGGGGGTCGTGGGATTGTAGAGTTGCTGTTCTGTGGAGGAGTGGGTCGTGGGATTGTAGTGTTGCTGTTCTGTGGAGGAGGGGGTCGTGGGATTCTAGTGTGGCTGTTCTGTGGAGGAGTGGGTCGTGGGATTGTAGTGTTGCTGTTCTGTGGAGGAGGGGGTCGTGGGATTCTAGTGTGGCTGTTCTGTGGAGGAGTGGGTCGTGGGATTGTAGTGTTGCTGTTCTGTGGAGGAGGGGGTCGTGGGATTGTAGTGTTGCTGTTTTCCTGTGGAGGAGGGGGTCGTGGGATTGTAGTGTTGCTGTTTTCCTGTGGAGGAGGGGGTCGTGGGATTGTAGTGTTGCTGTTTTCCTGTGGAGGAGGGGGTCGTGGGATTCTAGTGTGGCTGTTCTGTGGAGGAGTGGGTCGTGGGATTGTAGTGTTGCTGTTTTCCGGTGGAGGAGGGGGTCGTGGGATTGTAGTGTTGCTGTTTTCCTGAGGAGGAGGGGGTCGTGGGATTCTAGTGATGCTGTTCTGTGGAGGACGGGGTCGTGGGATTGTAGTGTTGCTGTTTTCCTGTGGAGGAGGGGGTCGTGGGATTGTAGTGTTGCTGTTCTGTGGAGGAGGGGGTCGTGGGATTCTAGTGTTGCTGTTCTGTGGAGGACGGGGTCGTGGGATTGTAGTGTTGCTGTTTTCCTGTGGAGGAGGGGGTCGTGGGATTGTAGTGTTGCTGTTCTGTGGAGGAGGGGGTCGTGGGATTCTAGTGTTGCTGTTCTGTGGAGGACGGGGTCGTGGGATTGTAGTGTTGCTGTTTTCCTGTGGAGGAGGGGGTCGTGGGATTGTAGTGTTGCTGTTCTGTGGAGGAGGGGGTCGTGGGATTGTAGTGTTGCTGTTCTGTGGAGGAGGGGGTCGTGGGATTGTAGTGTTGCTGTTCTGTGGAGGAGGGGGTCGTGGGATTGTAGTGTTGCTGTTCTGTGGAGGAGGGGGTCGTGGGATTGTAGTGTTGCTGTTCTGTGGAGGAGGGGGTCGTGGGATAGTAGTGTTGCTGTTCTGTGGAGGAGGTGGTCGTGGGATTGTAGTGTTGCTGTTCTGTGGAGGGGGGGGTCGTGGGATTGTAGTGTTGCTGTTCTGTGGAGGAGGGGGTCGTGGGATTGTAGTGTTGCTGTTTTCCTGTGGAGGAGGGGGTCGTGGGATTGTAGTGTTGCTGTTCTGTGGAGGAGGGTGTCATGGGATTGTAGTGTTGCTGTTCTGTGGAGGAGGGGGTCGTGGGATTCTACTGTTGCTGTTCTGTGGAGGACGGGGTCGTGGGATTGTAGTGTTGCTGTTTTCCTGTGGAGGAGGGGGTCGTGGGATTGTAGTATTGCTGTTCTGTGGAGGAGGGGGTCATGGGATTGTAGTGTTGCTGTTCTGTGGAGGACGGGGTCGTGGGATTGTAGTGTTGCTGTTCTGTGGAGGAGGGGGTCGTGGGATTCTAGTGTTGCTGTTCTGTGGAGGACGGGGTCGTGGGATTGTAGTGTTGCTGTTCTGTGGAGGAGGGGGTCGTGGGATTGTAGTGTTGCTGTTCTGTGGAGGAGGGGGTCGTGGGATTGTAGTGTTGCTGTTCTGTGGAGGACGGGGTCGTGGGATTGTAGTGTTGCTGTTCTGTGGAGGAGGGGGTCGTGGGATTGTAGTGTTGCTGTTCTGTGGAGGAGGGGGTCGAGGGATTGTAGTGTTGCTGTTCTGTGGAGGAGGGGGTCGTGGGATTGTAGTGTTGCTGTTTTCCTGTGGAGGAGGGGGTCGTGGGATTGTAGTGTTGCTGTTCTGTGGTGGAGTGTGTCGTGGGATTGTAGTATTGCTGTTCTGTGGAGGAGGGGGTCGTGGGATTGTAGTGTTGCTGTTCTGTGGAGGAGGTGGTCGTGGGATTGTAGTGTTGCTGTTCTGTGGAGGAGGGGGTCGTGGGATTGTAGTGTTGCTGTTCTGTGGAGGAGGGGGTCGTGGGATTGTAGTGTTGCTGTTCTGTGGAGGAGGGGGTCGTGGGATTGTAGTGTTGTTGTTTTCCTGTGGAGGAGGGGGTCGTGTGATTGTAGTGTTGCTGTTCTGTGGAGGAGGGGGTCGTGGGATTGTAGTGTTGCTGTTCTGTGGAGGAGGGGGTCGTGGGATTGTAGTGTTGCTGTTCTGTGGAGGAGGGGGTCGTGGGATTGTAGTGTTGCTGTTCTGTGGAGGAGGGGGTCGTGGGATTGTAGTGTTGTTGTTTTCCTGTGGAGGAGGGGGTCGTGTGATTGTAGTGTTGCTGTTCTGTGGAGGAGGGGGTCGTGGGATTGTAGTGTTGCTGTTCTGTGGAGGAGGGGGTCGTGTGATTGTAGTGTTGCTGTTTTCCTGTGGAGGAGGGTGTCGTGGGATTGTAGTATTGCTGTTCTGTGGAGGAGGGGGTCGTGGGATTGTAGTGTTGCTGTTTTCCTGTGGAGGAGGGGGTCGTGGGATTGCAGTATTGCTGTTTTCCTGTGGAGGAGGGGGTCGTGGGATTGTAGTGTTGCTGTTCTGTGGAGGAGGTGGTCGTGGGATTGTTGTGTTGCTGTTCTGTGGAGGATGGGGTCGTGGGATTGTAGTGTTGTTGTTTTCCTGTGGAGGAGGGGGTCATGTGATTGTAGTGTTGCTGTTCTGTGGAGGAGGGGGTCGTGGGATTGTAGTGTTGCTGTTCTGTGGAGGAGGGGGTCGTGGGATTGTAGTGTTGCTGTCCTGTGGAGGAGGGGGTCGTGGGATTGTAGTGTTGCTGTTCTGTGGAGGAGGGGGTCGTGGGATTGTAGTGTTGTTGTTTTCCTGTGGAGGAGGGGGTCGTGTGATTGTAGTGTTGCTGTTCTGTGGAGGAGGGTGTCGTGGGATTGTAGTGTTGCTGTTCTGTGGAGGAGGGGGTCGTGGGATTGTAGTGTTGCTGTTCTGTGGAGGAGGGGGTCGTGGGATTGTAGTGTTGCTGTTCTGTGGAGGATGGGGTCGTGGGATTGTAGTGTTGCTGTTCTGTGGAGGAGGGGGTCGTGGGATTGTAGTGTTGCTGTTCTGTGGAGGAGGGGGTCGTGGGATTGTAGTGTTGCTGTTTTCCTGTGGAGGAGGGGGTCGTGGGATTGCAGTATTGCTGTTTTCCTGTGGAGGAGGGGGTCGTGGGATTGTAGTGTTGCTGTTCTGTGGAGGAGGGGGTCGTGGGATTGTAGTGTTGCTGTTTTCCTGTGGAGGAGGGGGTCGTGGGATTGCAGTATTGCTGTTTTCCTGTGGAGGAGGGGGTCGTGGGATTGTAGTGTTGCTGTTCTGTGGAGGAGGGGGTCGTGGGATTGTAGTGTTGCTGTTCTGTGGAGGAGGGGGTCGTGGGATTGTAGTGTTGCTGTTCTGTGGAGGAGGGGGTCGTGGGATTGTAGTGTTGCTGTTTTCCTGTGGAGGAGGGGGTCGTGGGATTGTAGTGTTGCTGTTCTGTGGTGGAGTGTGTCGTGGGATTGTAGTATTGCTGTTCTGTGGAGGATGGGGTCGTGGGATTGTAGTGTTGCTGTTCTGTGGAGGATGGGGTCGTGGGATTGTAGTGTTGCTGTTTTGTGGAGGAGGGGGTCGTGGGATTGTAGTGTTGCTGTTCTGTGGAGGAGGGGGTCGTGGGATTGTAGTGTTGCTGTTCTGTGGAGGAGGGGGTCGTGGGATTGTAGTGTTGCTGTTCTGTGGAGGAGGGGGTCGTGGGATTGTAGTGTTGCTGTTCTGTGGAGGAGGGGGTCGTGGGATTGTAGTGTTGCTGTTCTGTGGAGGAGGGGGTCGTGGGATTGTAGTGTTGCTGTTTTCCTGTGGAGGAGGGGGTCGTGGGATTGTAGTGTTGCTGTTCTGTGGAGGAGGGGGTCGTGGGATTGTAGTGTTGCTGTTCTGTGGAGGAGGGGGTCGTGGGATTGTAGTGTTGCTGTTCTGTGGAGGAGGGGGTCGTGGGATTGTTGTGTTGCTGTTCTGTGGAGGAGGGGGTCGTGGGATTGTAGTGTTGTTGTTTTCCTGTGGAGGAGGGGGTCGTGGGATTGTAGTGTTGCTGTTCTGTGGAGGAGGGGGTCGTGGGATTGTAGTGTTGCTGTTTTGTGGAGGAGGGGGTCGTGGGATTGTTGTGTTGCTGTTCTGTGGAGGATGGGGTCGTGTGATTGTAGTGTTGCTGTTCTGTGGAGGAGGGGGTCGTGGGATTGTAGTGTTGCTGTTCTGTGGAGGAGGGGGTCGTGGGATTGTAGTGTTGCTGTTCTGTGGAGGAGGGGGTCGTGGGATTGTAGTGTTGCTGTTCTGTGGAGGAGGGGGTCGTGGGATTGTAGTGTTGCTGTTCTGTGGAGGAGGGGGTCGTGGGATTGTAGTGTTGCTGTTCTGTGGAGGATGGGGTCGTGGGATTGTAGTATTGCTGTTCTGTGGAGGACGGGGTCGTGGGATTGTAGTATTGCTGTTCTGTGGAGGAGGGTGTCGTGGGATTGCAGTATTGCTGTTTTCCTGTGGAGGAGGGGGTCGTGGGATTCTAGTGTTGCTGTTCTGTGGAGGAGGGGGTCGTGGGATTGTAGTGTTGCTGTTTTCCTGTGGAGGAGGGGGTCGTAGGATTGTAGTGTTGCTGTTCTGTGGAGGAGGGGGTCGTGGGATTGTAGTGTTGCTGTTCTGTGGAGGAGGGGGTCGTGGGATTGTAGTGTTGCTGTTCTGTGGAGGAGGGGGTCGTGGGATTGTAGTGTTGCTGTTCTGTGGAGGAGGGGGTCGTGGGATTGTAGTGTTGCTGTTCTGTGGAGGAGGGGGTCGTGGGATTGTAGTGTTGCTGTTCTGTGGAGGAGGGGGTCGTGGGATTGTAGTGTTGTTGTTTTCCTGTGGAGGAGGGGGTCGTGTGATTGTAGTGTTGCTGTTCTGTGGAGGAGGGGGTCGTGGGATTGTAGTATTGCTGTTTTCCTGTGGAGGAGGGGGTCGTGGGATTGTAGTGTTGCTGTTCTGTGGAGGAGGGGGTCGTGGGATTGTAGTATTGCTGTTCTGTGGAGGAGGGGGTCGTGGGATTGTAGTGTTGCTGTTCTGTGGAGGATGGGGTCGTGGGATTGTAGTGTGGCTGTTCTGTGGAGGAGGGGGTCGTGGGATTGTAGTGTTGCTGTTTTCCTGTGGAGGAGGGGGTCGTGGGATTGTAGTGTTGCTGTTCTGTGGAGGAGGGGGTCGTGGGATTGTAGTGTTGCTGTTCTGTGGAGGATGGGGTCGTGGGATTGTAGTGTTGCTGTTCTGTGGAGGAGGGGGTCGTGGGATTGTAGTGTTGCTGTTTTCCTGTGGAGGAGGGGGTCGTGAGATTGTAGTGTTGCTGTTTTCCTGTGGAGGAGGGGGTCGTGGGATTGTAGTGTTGCTGTTCTGTGGAGGAGGGGGTCGTGGGATTGTCGTGTTGCTGTTCTGTGGAGGAGGGGGTCGTGGGATTGTAGTGTTGCTGTTCTGTGGAGGAGGGGGTCGTGGGATTGTAGTGTTGCTGTTCTGTGGAGGAGGGGGTCGTGGGATTGTTGTGTTGCTGTTTTCCTGTGGAGGAGGGTGTCGTGGGATTGTAGTGTTGCTGTTTTCCTGTGGAGGAGGGTGTCTTGGGATTGTAGTGTTGCTGTTCTGTGGAGGAGGGGTTCGTGGGAGATTCTATTGTTTTTCCATAGAGAAGGTATTGGGGATTGTATTAGTGCTGTTTTCTGCAGTGAGAGGGTGTGCGATTCTGGGTTCTGCAAGTTTTGTTTCTTTTATTTTTTCATGTGTATTTCATAGCTATTTGAAGAAGAGAAATATCAGATGTATTGTACACACATACTTTGACAATAAAATGAATCTTGAACCATTCAATTCAACCAGCCTATACCACAATTATCACCATCGCAGTATTGCAACACTAAGTTCAATTTGCACTTAATAGACTTTATAAACATAAACATAGAAAACCTACAGCACAATACAGGCCCTTCAGCCCACAAAGTTGTGCTGAACATGTCCCTCCCTTGGAAATTTCTAGGCTTACCCATGGCCCACTTTTTCTAAG
Source organism: Hypanus sabinus (assembly GCF_030144855.1). Taxonomy (NCBI): domain Eukaryota; kingdom Metazoa; phylum Chordata; class Chondrichthyes; order Myliobatiformes; family Dasyatidae; genus Hypanus; species Hypanus sabinus. Next base: position 67,554,675 of record NC_082725.1, on the reverse strand, counting down.
CTCCTTGTACCTATGCAGAAGTCTCTTAAAAGACCCCATCATATTCACCTCCACCACTGTTGCCAGGAGCCCATTCCGCACACCCACCTCTCTGAGTTAAAAAAAGAGAAAAAGAACTTACCCCTGGCATCTCTTCTGTACCTACTGCCCAGCACCTTAAACCTGTCTCTTCTTGTGGCATTTCAGCCCTGAAAAAAAGCCTCTGACTATCGACACGATCAATGCCTCTCATCCTCCTATACACCTCTATCAGGTCACCTCTCATCCTCCATCGCTCCAAGGAGAAAAGGCCAAGTTCACTCAACCTATTCTCATAAGGCATGCTCCTCAAACCAGGAAACATCCTTGTAAATCTCCTCTGCACCGTTTCCACATCCTGTAGGGAGGTTCTAATTGTGTTATTTTTGTATAATTTATATAGTTTGATTTATCTTTTTTCTTGTGAATATTGTGTAACTGATGCTATGTGATGCTGCTGAAAGTACATTTTCATTTAAATTGTACGGCAATGAGCTCAACTTTGATTTTGAAATAGCAATAGCTGTCTGCACCAGCTACTGGGATAGTAGCAGAATAAATTTTATTCTTAAAACGTTAATTATCTTTCTGCTCTTTGCTTCCCCGCAGACTCCATGTACTCCTAGATCTCCAGCATATCCATTTCGAACCCCAGAGCAGCACCAGGGGCAATTGGATCAAAATGCAATTCAAGCTTCCTTTGAAGTGTTGGCTGAGATGGAGTTAGAAAGGGAATCCAAGAATAAACAGATTCTACAACTCAAAGTAGTGTACAAGAGATTGAATTCATTTTGGTTTTTAATGATTATTAAGCCGTTGTTTTTATGGACTGTTGCAAAATTCTAAAACTGCAAGTGAACAGAACAGTATGGTAGAGGAACAGCCCTTTCAGCCCACAATATCTGTGTCAACTATGATGTCGGTTCAAGCTAATCCCATTTGTCTGTATATAATCAAGCTCCTTCTATTCCTTGCCTGTTCATGTTCCTGTATAAATAGTTCTTAAACATTGTTGTCCTACCTGCTTTCACTATCTTCCTCTGACAGTACTTTCCAGGCACCTGCCACTCTGCCTTGTAAACTTGCTTTAAACTTCCCCTCTCATTATTAAAACTAAGCCCTTTATTTGACATTGCCATGCTGAGGCAAAGGTTTTGACTGTTTACCCTCCCTGTCCCTCTCATAATTTTAAATAATCTGTCAGATGTCCTCTCAACCTCTGATGTTCCAGGGAAAATAAATTCCAAGTTTGTCCAATCTCTTTCAGTTGATGTGTTTTAATCCAGGCAATATCCTGGTAAAGCTCTTAAGCACAGTCCTCAAGCCTCCACATACAACCAGAAATGCACAATGCTCCAAACGTGGCCTAACAAAAATTCTATGTAGTAGAATCATGACTTCTTTAGGTTTATGATTGGCACCGTCTCCCGTTTCTCTGCCTATGTTTTCAACTCCTGCTATATCCTTTGACAAACTTCTTCACTATGCACAATTCTGCCAATATTTGTTTTCTGCAAACATGATAGACCTCCTCCATTCTCATTTAGATCTTTCTTATATTTGTATATATCACAAACAAGGGGCTTCAGTATCTATCCTTGTAGAACACCATTAGTCACACACCTCCAATCAGGATAATGCCCTTCCAATCACTACCTTCTGTCTTCTATGGTTAAGCTTATTTTGAATACAATCTACCAAGTCTCCATGGATTCTGTGTGCCTTAATCTTTGGACCTTCTTGTTTTCCAAGTGTCATAGTGGATAACATAGTTTAGTTTTGACCTCATTTTGCTCATGATATCACAATATATTCCAAACTGATCAAAGTGAAAGCAGAATTTATTGGGCACTGCAGATCTCAACCTGGAGAAGAGTAGAGTTTTGCTTCTGGATCTGTTCCGATTGAAAGATGGCAAATGCAGTCCCAATATTTAAGTCGGGAGAGGAAATTGGGAATTGACCAGTGAGCTTCACGGGTCAGCCAATACTGTTGCTGAGGAAGTGGTTACAGAATACTTAAATAATTTGATTGGCAGAATTTCTACGGATTTACGAAAGGATAATCCTATTTGACAAAGCTTTTGGAATGTTTGGGGGTTGCAACTTGTGGTTTAGAAATAGACCAAATTGAGAACTAATAAGCAGACTATGTAATAGGAGGGTTGTGAGGGCTGTTTTGTTTCAAGTTTTCTGATACAAATCTGGGTGGTAGTGTGAGGAGGATTCAGGACACTTTGAAGTATAGTGCAAGTGAATAAGTGAAGCTATAATGTAGAAAACTGATAAGGCTTGTGAAAACGTGCTTTAAATAGTGAGAGATTCAAAAGTGGTGCTCGGAGGAATCACAAAGTTAGTATACATGCTGTGTAGCCAACAAGGAAGGTATAAAAAAGTTAACTTGTATTGCAAGATGATTTGGATGCAAATGTAGAGGCATCTTGCTCCAGTCATAGAACTCTGGCAAGATGGCATCAGAAATACATCCAAGTCTGATATCCTTCTTTACATAACTCACAGCAATTGTTCACTGGGCTCCTGTTACATAAATCCTGTAGCAACTATTGATAACCCAACATCAGTGACACATGAAATTTACAGATACCAATATTTAAGCAGGACTGCAGCATCAGTTTAAGAAGTGATATTTTTAAAAATTACAGTAAAAGGAGTAAAGAATTTTGTTTACTAATTTCCATAAATGTTCTTCAACACTTGGCAAAATTAACACTTGTGAAGTTGACCTGAGGAAATCTGCAGATGCTGGAAATTCAAGTAACACACAAAACGCTGGTGGAACACAGCAGGCCAGGTAGCATCTACAGGAAGAAGTACAGTTCTGACAAAGGGTCTCGGCCCGAAACGTCAACAGTGCTTCTTCCTATAGATGCTGCTTGGACTGCTGCGTTCCACCAGCATTTTGTGTGTGTTACTTGTGAAGTTGTGTGGTTTTGGCTATAAACCCAAATTAACTAACCAGATTAAATGTTGTATATACACTTTGATAAATCTCTGGGAAGATGATAAATGTTGTAGTGAAGAATCCTGAAAAATCACCTTTGCCTTCCCATGCAAGCCTTTCTGAAATGTGTGAATTATTTCAAAAATACTTCATATAAAGAAAAAGTGTGAGGGAACTCAGATCACTTCAGTTGACCACCTAGTTTTCACCTTGGATGTCCAATCCCTATACACTTCTATCCCCGATCAAAAAGACCTTTAAATTTTTCTACTTCTTTCTCAGTGGGGAAAAAAACAACTGGCTGCCCTCCACCACCACCACCATCCACCTGGCTGATCAGGTCCTCTCGCTCAGCTCCTCCCACTCTCTCCAGACGAGGGATAGCCATGGGCGCCCACATGGACCCCAGCTATGCCTGCCTTTTTGCTGGTTTCATAGAACAGTCCATGTTCCAAGCCTTCCCTGATAATGATCCCCAACTTTTTCTCCACTACTTTGACAACTGCATTGGCGCTACTTCATGCACCCATGCTGAGCTCGTCAGTTTCACCTACTTTGCCTCTGACTTCAACCCTGCCCTTAAATTCATTTGGTCTATTTCTGACATTTCCCTCCCCTTTCTCGATCTCTTTGTCTCCATCTCTGAAGACAAACTGTCGACTAACATTTTTTAAAGTATAAATCTACCAATTCCTGTGGTTATCATCTCTATACCACTTCCCACACTGTCTCCTTTAAAAATGCTATTTCCTTTTCTTAGTTCCTTCAGAATCTATTCTTTCCCTTCCAAGACACCAGAAACTTTGTCCTCTATTTCCTAAACATCTGCGCTCAGCCAATCTTTCCTCTGCCTCTACAGTGATAGAGTTCTTCTTGTCCTTGCCTATCAACACATCATCCTCTGCAACTTCCGCATCTCCAAAAGGATTTTACCAATAAACAGACTCTTACCTCTCCCTACCTCCACCCCACCCCCCTTTTTGCAGGGAATGCTCCCTCTGTGATTCCCTTGTCCATTCTTCCTTCCTCACTAATTTCCCTCCCAGCACTTATCCCTGGAAGCAGCCACCTGCCTATGCATTCCTCCCTCACCTCCATTCAGGAGCCCTAACAGTGGCCTCATCACAATACAAGAGGATGCCATGGACTGGCATGTCCAAATGGGAAAAGTATTGCTCCTCCATTTCATGTTGCCTCACATTTCATCTGCGAATTTCCTGGGGTCATCTATTGTGTCTGATGCTCTCAATACAGCCTCCTCTACCTTGGTGAGACATAATGTAAATTGGGTGACCGCCTCATCAAGTACCTCCGTTCAATCCACCTGAAGCAGAATATCATTTTAATTCTGATTCCTTTTCCCATTTGGACATGTCAGTCTATGGCCGCCTCTTGTATCGCCATGAGGCCACCCTCAGGATGGAGGAACAATACCTTTTATCCTGTCTGGGCTGATGGCATGAATATAGAATACTCCGTCCGGTTTAAAGAAAAATCCCTACCCATCCCCTCTTCTTTTCCCCACTCTGGCCTTTTCCTCTTCTCACCTGCCTCTGGGTCCCTTCCTCCATCCCTTTCTCCTGTGGTCTACTCTCCTCTCTTATCAGAATCCTTCCTCTTCAGCCCTTTATCTTTCCTACCCAGTTGGCTTCACCCATCACCTGCCAGCTAGACACATTCCCCTCCGCAACCTTTTCATTCTGGCGTCATCCCCTTAATTTCGGCCTGAAACATCGACTGTTTTAGTAATTCCCTTTGAAGTTGCCTGATCTGCTGAGTTCCTCTAGCATTTTGTGTATTGCAGAGCCAGTTGCATGAATTGAAAACTCGGTGTTTGGAAATGGATGCTTTGGAGAGACGCTGTCAGAATTTGGAGAACTGCCTAGAAAGAACGGAGGAAAGGTATTGTTTTGATTTGGGCTTTTCTCCAGGTAGTGTTTGATATAGAAATATTAATCAGTTGAAAAATTGCTTTCTTCAAAAATAGCATGTTCAAACTGTGAGCCCTGAATTGGCATGTTTTTCCATTTACAGTCTTAATTGAAATTTCAATGTATTGCATCATTTCTTGGGATATAATATCTATATATTGATATCAGATTCCAAGGTATTATTTTGAATTCAAGGATACTGGAAAAAAAATCTTATTTAAAAAAAAATGCCAGTAGCTTTAAAAATGTGTTGAAATTGTACATTTAAGGGACGGAGAAGCCTACTCTTATTGTGTGTAGTGACAAGTACTATTCTGCACCATCAAACATCTGTGTACAGGAGCCCCTTTTGTTCCTGAATGTATATTGTAAACTCTCTTCTATCTCTTTCCACCTTCCCCAGAAGAGAGCTCAATGATCCAAAAATCTGACGTCCTCCCTCCTACACCATCTCCTTAGCCACATGATCTTCCCACTTCTGACTTTACTAGCACATATCATGGGTAGCAGTCCTGAGATCACAACCCTGGAGGTGCTGTCCTTTAATTTAGCACCTAACTCACTAAACTCCCTTTGCGGAACTTTGTCACTCATCCTACCCATGTCATCGGTACCTATGTGGGCCACAACCTCTGGCTGCTCACCCTCCCACTTAAGAATGCTGAGGATTCGATCCAAGATGTCCTGGACTCTGGCACCCGGGAGGCAACATACCATCTGGAAATCTCATTTTCAACCATAGAACCTCTTTTCTGTTCCCCTAATTAATGAATCCCCTATCATCACAGCGTGCCTTTTCTCCCCTCCCCCTTCCCTTCTGAGTCATAGGGCCTGGCTCAGTGCCAGAGACTTGACCACTGTGACTTTCCTCCCTGTTAGTCCCCCCTCACCCCCAACAGCATCCAAAGTGATATACTTGTTGTTGAGGGGGGATGGCCACAGAGGTACTTTGCACTGGTCACTTAACTCCTTTTCCCCTCCTGCCTGTCATCCAGTCTCCTGTGTCGTGCACCTTGGGTGTAACTACCTTTCTCTATGTCCTTTCTATCAACCCCCTCAGCCTCTCGAATGATCCAGAGTTCATCCATTTCCAGCTTCAACTCCCTAACGTGGAGTGTTGGAAGCTGTAATGCACTTCTCATGAGTGTAATTGTCACGGATACTACAGATCTCCCTGCCTTCACGCATCCTTCTAGAGGAGCATTCAGCTATCCTTGTGTCCAACTGTGCAAGTATAAAAGAAACAATAAATAAACTGGGGGGAAAAAATTCCACCTACTGCTTTTTGCCTTCTCTCACTCAAGCCTCTGAGCTAAAGCCTCAGATAACCACTCTAACATTTTCCACTCCAACAATGGCTGCTCCATTTCTCCCTGCCACATTTTAATCTGTTCTTGCTAATCATTCCCAATCACTGATTGGCCACTGTTCAAAACATCAAACTCTGCAAATTGATGTCTTATGTACTCAGTCAGCAGTTCTCCTTTAACTGGAAGTGTCATGCTGGTACTTTTGTAACACTGAATACAATATGGGGGTTCCCCCCCAAAAAAAAACAATTCATGCAGGACAGCACCAATGGCATCTTTTTAATCCAATTCTTGCTCAGCATTTTAGCTTTTGGCCTCCCCTGACCACATCCACTGTTAAATGTAAACTGGTCCCCTGTGAACCACTTCTGCCTTAAAGGCAACATGCATGTCCACACGAGGAAATCTGCAGATGCTGGAAATTCAAGCAACACACACAAAATGCTGGTGGAACACAGCAGGCCAGGCAGCATCTATAAGGAGAAGGACAGTCGACCCTTCGTCTCGGCCCAAAACGTCGACAGTGCTTCTCCCTATAGATGTTGCCTGGCCTGCTGTGTTCCACCAGCATTTTGTGTGTGATACATGTCCACACTATCTCCAGTGTAGCTACAGAACACAGAGTTCGGTGGTTGTAATTTTGGAATCTGGCATAAAGACAATTCACTTATCAAGGTGGTGACTGAGCCCGTATCGAGCTGAACTTTTACAGGCTTGTTGTTCACGGTGAATATATCAAGGTAAAGAGGGTGGATTTGGTGTCAATGTCATAGTGCCCACTTCTTCATTCCAGGTGCTTCCGTGCACAATGGTGCAGTTTGAATTTGCTTTCTAATGGCACATTGCTTAGCAAAGCACGCCTTGACAGTGTCCTACCTTCTGACTAAACTGGCTGACTGTCTTTTGATGCTTGCAACTGGACCATTAGGTATGACTTGGTGCAAATCAATGACGTCTCTCTGGAGGCTTGTATGATCTCAGCATCTGCTGGCAAACATTGACGTTTTTGGGAGGGGGTTCTTACTGCCTGAATCAGTGGCTGAATCTGTGTAAGCACATCCTTGACAGCCTCCAAGAGGCGAGTTGTGGTGCATGCTTTATCCCAGAACAAATCGTGCTTTTTGGACAAGAGGCTCTCCTGTGTTCTCCCATGTTGGACTCCAACAATCCATGTCTGGAATAAGCATCTTTTCTTCGAATTTGCTAAATGAATCATGTTAGAAACGTATAAACTGGGCAACTTTTATGTAGGAACACTGAACTAAGCCTGCTGAGACAAAAGGCCATTGTACACTCAAAGGCACACACCCAAAGAAGCGCATCCCTATGTAGGAGGTCCTATCGATTCACCGCGCAAATAATTAGCCACGTGCACACTCATCACATTCTCGAAATTGATCTGATACGGTACAAGCTCAAGATAGAAGTTTGTATTGATCCTATTCTGTAAGGTTCTCATTCTATGTCAGCAAATTAGGCTGTGTCCACACTAGACCGGATAAATCCTTAACTGAATCCTTAATTCTCCAGAGTGTTTAAATCTGAAAACGCCGATTGGCTGGTGTAGTGTGGACAGGGTAACTGAAGTTTTATTAAAAACGCTGTCATGACGTGCCAGAACAGATGGTAGTGGCAGCATGGCATTTCATTGTTTTCTTGAATGCAACCTCCAACACCACAACAACAATGGCGGATGGCTTCAGGAGACTGTTCCGGAGCAGAATGTTACTGCAGCTTTGCAGTATGACAGAAAATTTCAACCCCCCCACACAACCTAACAATTTCAGAACAGACAGCAACAAGACTGAAGCCAGAAAAGTTAGAAATGTACTCACCAAATTCTTTGACCCATAACTTAATAAATAAGTATACTCACTATGCCCTGTTTTCTGTCCTTGCTTGTATGAAGGTGGTTTACCTTTTTATGCAAGTACTTCTCTGACAATAGATGTGTTACAGCCTAATGTAACATTGTATGGAAATACAAGATAATGCTGATGCAGACATGTTTTATACATTTAACAATGTGCTTTATTAATAAAACGAGCAGTCAACGTTTCAGGCCGAGACCCTTCATCAGGACTGAAGAAGGAGGGGACAGGGGCCCTATAAAGAAGGTGGGGGGAGGGTGGAAGGTGCCAGGATAAAAAACCAATCAGAGGAAAGATCAAGGGGAGGAGAGGGGAAGCAGGGAGGAGATAGGCAGGAAAGGTGAAGAAGGAATCTAAGGGGAAAGCACTATGAGTAGTAGAAGAAGGCAAAATCATGAGAGAGGTGATAGGCAGCTGGAAGAGGAGGCAAAGTGAAAGTGGGATGAGGGAAGGGAGTGGGAGGGAATTACCGGAAGTTGGAGAATTCGATGTTCATACCAAGGGGCTGGAGTCTACCCAGACGCTATATGAGGTGTTGCTCCTCCAACCTCTGACCCCTTGGACTTTGACTTCTCAGGCCTTCGGCAGGCCAGAGACCCATCCGCCTCTGACTCTGACCCCGACTGGAACCACGGTCTCCTGGAAATGGGCATCAGACCCTGGTGCGCCATGGACTCGCTTGCTTCTGACTCAGACCTCAGTTCTGACTCCCTGCAGGCCACAGGCTCCGACACCCCCAGCTCTAGATCCAGCTCGGACCGAGATCCTGAGCCTCTCCAGACTGGGACCACTCTTACTGCTGTTGGGACATAGTCTTATTCCTCTACTACCCCCTATCCTCCCCATGACCTCCACCCCTCATCCTACCCTCAGCCCACTCTCCCTGAACATCCCAATCCCCCCTCTCTCTCCTGAGACCTCCCATCCTTTGACCCCAGCCACAACCCTTGCCATGTCTTCACCATCCCCTTTGACCTTCCACTCTGAGACAGAGCGTTCTGTGCTTAGCAAGGGCCTCACTTTTGTCCCCCTCCGTCCACACCTCAATGAGTTCCGTGCCCAACATGACACTGAACTCCTCTTCCATCGTCTACATCTCCGAGCCTACTACTTTAACAAGGATTCCCCTCCCCCTATTGATGACCCCTTCTCCCGTCTTCAACCCTCCTCTTCCTCCTGGACACCCCCACCGGGCCTTCGACCTGCACTCGATCTTTTCATCTCCAACTGTCGCCGAGACAACAACCATCTCAATTTCACCACCCCCTCTCCTGTTCCAACCTCACTCCCACTAAACGCACTGCCCTCCACTCCCTCCGCACTAATCCTAACCTCACCATCAAACCCGCAGACAAAGGTGGTGTCGTAGTGGTCTGGCGGACGGACCTCTACCTCACTGAGGCCAAACAGCAGCTCTCTGACACCTCCTCTTACTTACCCCTGGAACAGGACCCCACCAAAAAACATCAGACCATTGTCTCCCGTCCCATCACCACCCTTATCAACTCCGGAGAACTTCTATCCTCAGCCAAAAAACTCATAATTCCCACACCCCGCACTGCTCGCTTTTACCTCCTCCTCAAGATCCACAAGCCTGACTGTCCTGGTAGACAAATAATTTCGGCCTGCTCCTACCCCACCGAACTTGTATCTGCCTGCCTGGACTCCATTTTGTCACCCATAGTTCAGTCCCTCCCTACCTACATCCGGGATACATCCCATGCCCTCCACCTCTTCAATAATTTCCCGTTCCTGGGTCCTGACCGCTTCATTTTCGCAATGAGTGTCCAACCCTTATACACTTCAATTCCCCATCAAGAAGGCCTCAAAGCCCTCCGCTACTTTCTTGACAATAGACCTCACCAGTTCCCCAACACCACCACACTCCTCCGGTTGGCAGAACTGGTACTCACACTTAATAACTTTTGGCTCTTCCCACTTTCTTCAGACCAAGGCTGTAGCTATGGGCACTTGCAAGGGGCCCAGCTATGCCTGACTCTTTGTGGGTTATGTGGAACAGTCTATGCTCCAAATCTATACTGGTACAGCTCCCCAACTTTTCCTTCGATACATCAATGACTACATTGGTGCTGCTTCCTGCACCCATGCTGAGCTCGTCAATTTCATCGACTTTGCCTCTAACTTTCACCCAGCCCTCAAATTCACTTGGTCCATCTTGGACACTTCTCTCCTCTTTCTCGATCTCTTGGTCTCCATCTCTGGAGACAGACTGTCCACTGACATCTTCTATAAACCCACAGATTCCCATAACTACCTCGACCATACCTCTTCCCACCCTGCCAAGTGTAAAAATGCTATTCCCTATTCCCAGTTCCTCTGTCTCCGCCGCATCTGCTCCTAGGATGAGGCTTTCCGTACCAGGACATCTCAAATGTCCTCTTTCTTTAAGGATCTTGGTTTCCCTTCTGCCATCATCAATGATGCCCTCATCTGCATCTCCTCCATTTCCCTCACTTTGTCCCTCACCCCATCTTCCCGTCACCACAACAGGGACCATGTTCCCCTTGTCCTCACCTACTACCTCACCAGCCTCCGGATCCAGCATATTATCCTCAGCAACTTCCTCCACTTTCATCAAGACCCCACCACTAAGCACATCTTTCCCTCTACCCCTCTCTGCTTTTCGCAGGGATCGTTCCCTCCACGACTGCCTGGTCCACACGTCCCTCCTGGCACTTATCCCTGCAAGCATAAGTGCTACACCTGTCCCTACACCTCCTCTCTTACCACCATTCAGGGCCCCGAACAGTCCTTCAAGGTGAAGCAACACTTCACTTTTGAGTCTGTTGGGGTAATCTATTGTATCTGGTGCTCCCAGTGCAGCCTTTCTGCATCGGCGAGACCCGATGCAGATTGGGGGACAGCTTCATCGAACACCTCCACTCCATCCGCCTTAACAGACAGGATCTCCCGGTTGCCGCCCACTTCAACTCTGCTTCACATTCCCATTCGGATATGTCCATACATGGCCTCCTCTACTGCCTTGATGAGGCCAAACTCAGGTTGGAGGAGCAACACCTCATATACCGTCTAGGTAGTCTCCAGCCCCTTGGTATGAACATCGAATTCTCCAACTTCCGGTAATTCCCTCCCACTCCCTTCCCCCATCCCACTTTCACTCTGCCTCCTCTTCTAGCTGCCTATCACCTCATATGACTCTGCCTTCTACTACCCACAGTGCTTTCCCCTTAGATTCCTTCTTCACCTCTCCTGCCTATCCCCTCCCTGCTTCCCCTCTCCTCCCCTTGATCTTTCCTCTGATTGCTTTCTCACCTGGCACCTTCCACCCTCCCCCCACCTTCTTTATAGGGCCCCTGCCCCCTCTTCAGTCCTGATGAAGGGTCTCGGCCCGAAACATTGACTGCTCGTTTCAACAGATGCTGCCCGACCTGCTGAGTTTATCCAGCGTGTTGTACGTGTTGATTTGACCATAACATCTGCAGGGTACTTTGTGTGTGCTTTATTAAAGTATTGCTTGTGCAAACATTCAATAGATGCAGTTGTCACTACTTCCAAAATGTCATTTTTAAGTAGCTTATGTTTAGCATAGACATGAAAATGTTAAGGCCATAAAAGGAAAATTATAAGTTTCACTTTTACTCAGGTAAAAATAAAATCTCTTTTGCCCAGTAACTCATTTTATTGCACGTGTTAAATGCAGCAAAATAATACAGAAAGACATGGAAAAAGTAAAGGCAAACAATGAGGTAACAGCAAATTTCACTTTTGCCCAGTAACAAGTCTCATTGCATTTAGTTGTAGCTGTTGTCCCTTTCATCGGTGAAGAGACTATGGCTGTAGGAAATGTTTCCAACACTGTCCTTGATTTCGCAGTCAGTTGCCTCCATATGCTCCAGTATTTGTTTTTTTTAGTTTTAAGTCCTCCTGTGCGAGAGCCAACTGCTGTCTGTCATTTGGCAATTTCCTTTTAAGTTTTTCTAGTCTGTAACTGAACAAACGCGCTCCAAGTCTTTCACAGCGAGATTCGACACCAAACGTGTCGATTGTATTCTGTAGATGTGTCCTGCCCATGCCCAAACACCCCTTTTAATGTGGACAGAGGTATTTTCAAAAATGCCTGGTGTGGACCCCTAACATTTTTACATGAAACTGACATTTTCAAAATTATCCTGTCAAGAGTGGATGTAGCCTCAGATTCTTGCTCAGTTGATTATATTGTGGTAGAGCAATAGGTTGACACTCGAGTGGCAGCAGAAAACAAAACCAGGAAGGCTGGCAGTATATTGCACAACACATCTTGGAATTGTAATGATTGCTGATATTCCTTGGGTCAGTTCAATCATTGAAATGAGCCGTTAGTCTACAGGTAATATATGACTTTAGTTCCTTCAGAGCAGTTTTTAATATTTTCATTTCTTTCACTTGAAGTAATTGCATGAATATTTTTTTAACAGTTCAACAATGGAGTCACAACGTCTAAATGAGTTGGAAAAGAGATTAAAAGAAGAATTAAATGTCAAGGTATTGTTAGTTTGTACTGAAGTTTTTTGGAGCAGTTCGGAAGGTGCAGGATGGCTAAATCCCAAATGTGAAGATGTATTATAAAAGGAGGGTGAGGGAGCCATGGCTAATGGGAATTCAAAGTCAGCATGGTTTCCATAAGGGAAAATTTTGCCTGACAAATCTGTTGGATCTCTTTGAAATAACAAGCAGAATAGACAAAGGAGAATTGGTGGATATTGTTTATTTGGATTTTCAAAAGGCCTTTGACAAAGTGCCGTACATGAGGCTGCTTAGCAAGATAAGAAAGCACCCATGGTATTACAGGGAAAACACGGGCATGGATAGAACTTTGGCTGATTGGCAGGAAGCAAAGAGTGGGCATAAAGTGTTCAGACCACTTCTTTTCATGTTGTATGTCAATCTTTTGAATGATGGAATTGATGACTTTTTGGCCATGTTTGCAGACGATACGAAGATAGACAAAGCTGTTATTTGTCATATACATTAATGATCTGGATGATGGGGTGGTAAATTGGATTAGTAAGTATGCAGATGATACTAAGATAGGTGGTGTTGTGGATAATGAAGTAGGTTTTCAAAGCTTGCAGAGAGATTTAGCCCAGTTAGAAGAGTGGACTGAAAGATGGCAGAAGGAGTTTAATGCTGATAAGTGTGAGGTGCTACATTTTGGTAGGATTAATCAAAATAGGACATGCATGGTAAATGGTAGGGCATTGAAGAATGCAGTAGAACGGAGTGATCTAGGAATAATGGTGCATACTTCCCTGAAGGTGGAATCTCATGTGGATAGGGTGGTGAAGAAAGCTTTTGATATGCTGGCCTATATAAATCAGAGCATTGGGTATAGGAGTTGGGATCTAATGCTAAAATTGTACAAGGCATTGGTAAGGCCGAATTTGGAGTATTGTGTACAGTTCTGGTCACCGAAATATAGGAAAGATATCAACAAAATAGAGACAGTACAGAGATTTACTAGAATGTTACCTGGGTTTCAGCACCTAAGTTACAGGGAAAGGCTGAACAAGTTAGGTCTTTATTCTTTGGAGCATAGAAGGTTGAGGGGGGAACTTGATAGAGGTATTTAAAATTATGAGGGGGATAGATAGCGTTGACATGGATAGGCTTTTTCCATTGAGAGTAGGGGAGATTCAAACAAGAGGACATGAGTTGAGAGTTAGGGGGCAAAAGTTTAAGGGTAACATGAGGGGGATTTCTTTATTCAGAGAGTGGTAGCTGTGTGGAACGAGCTTCCAGTAGAAGTGGTAGGGGCAGGCTTGATTTTGTCATTTAAGGTAAAATTGGATAGGTATATGGACAGGAAAGGAATGGAGGGTTATGGGCTGAATGCAGGTCAGTGGGACTAAGTGAGAATAAGCATTCGGCATGGACTAGAAGGGCTGATGGCCTGTTTCCGTGCTGTAATTGTTATCTGGTTATATAGATGGGGCCGGCATTGTTGAGGAAGCAGGGAGTCTGCAGAAGGACTTGGATTAGGAGGAAGAGCAAAGAAGTGTCAGATGGAATACAATGTCAGGAAGTGAATGGTCATGCACTTTGGTAGAAGGAATAAAAGTGAAGACTTTTCTAAATGAGGCAAAAATTGAAACACCAGAGAATTCAAAGGGACTTGGTAGTCCTCGTGTAGGATTATCTGAAGTTTGACCTACAGGTAGAGTCAGTGGTGAGGAAGGCAAATGCAATGTCAGCATTCATTTCGAGAGGACTAGAATATAAAAAGAAGGATGTAATTATGAGGCTTTTTAGGGCATTGGTGAGGTCTCACTTTGTGTATTGTGAGCAGTTTTTGACTCCTTATCTGAGAAAGGATGTAGAGGTTTCAAAGGAGTTGCATGGAAGTGATTCTAGGATTGAAAGGCTCATCAAATAAGGTGTTTCATGGCTTTGGGCCAGTACTATCTGGCATTCAGAAGAAAGAGGTGAGGGGGGATCTCATTGAATGTGGTGAGGATGTTACCTATAGTGGGCGAGACTAGGACCAGAGGGCACAGCCTCAGAATAGAGGGATGTTCATTTAGAATGGGGATGAGGAAGACTTTCTTTAGCTGGAGAGTGATCAGTCTGAGTCATTGGATCCATTTAAAGTGGAGGTTGACAGGCTCTTGATCATTTGGGGTGTGATAGGTTATGGGGAGAAGACAGAAGAATTGATTTGAAAGGAAAATGGATCGATTGTGATGAAATGACAAAGCAAACTCGATAGGTCGAAAGACCTAATTATGCTCCAATGTCTAGTGGTTTTAATAAGTAATTCATGAAAGAACAGATCATGTCCAACACCCATGAAACTTTATCCTGGCAAGGAGTCAGTGGAATGAAGTTTCTTCACTTTTATATTGTAATCCTTTTCAATGTATGGGTGTTATTGTGCATGGAAAGCACATAGTATCAATATCAGCATACAGTCGGCCCTCCTTATCCACGGATTCCACATGCGCGGATTCAACCAACTGCAGATTGGGAAAACCCGGAAGTTCTCTCTCCAGCACTCATTGATTGAGCATGTACAGACTTTTTTCTTGTCATTATTCCCTAAACAATACAGTATAACAACTATTTACATAGCATTTTCATTGTATTAGGTATTATAAGTAATCTAGAAATGACTTAAAAGTACAGGCAGTCCCCGGGTTATGAATGAGTTCCACTCCTGAGTCCATCTTTACGTCGAATTTGAAGTCAGAACAGGTACATCCGGTATTATTTAGCGTCAGTTAGTCAAACGTTTTTCTTAGTGTATATAGTACATATTTTACCTTTCTATGCATATAAAACACTTAAGAAACGTATGTATTCCAATAATTAAACTAATGTGTTGCTTAGTAATAATTGTAGCTTTCATCGGGGCAGGTCTTTTCACATGCTCCATTAAAATTGTTCCGATCGTTGACCAACTGTAGCCTAATGCTTTTCCAATGACCGATGTCGTCTCACCTCTTTCCGATCGCTTTATTACTTCCACCTTATTTTCAATCATGATCATGATTATTTTCGTGAACAGAAACACCGCGGATTCAGAGCTGCACCGCCAGGTCCTAAAGACCACCACATTGAGACAGGTTAAATTAGGGTGCTGCCGAGCCTGCTGTGTTCTACCAGCATTTTGTGTGTGTTGTAGGTTAAATTAGGGACTTGAGCATCCGCGTTTTTTGGTATCCACGGGGGGGGGGGGGGGGGGGCTCGGAACCAATCCCCCACGGATAAGCAGGGCCGACTGTACTATATGAGAGGAAGAGCTTTTGGCATTTGGGTCGAGGGAGGAACATGATGGTGACATGAATCCACTTATTGTCCATTGTAAAACCCATGCACTTGGTAATGCCTTTTAATGACCATTAATGATGTGCAATCTCAAAAATTACTTCCGTTTTAAATTTTCAGGAAGCTCTAAAAGAAAAGCTAGCACACATGGAGACTGAGTGAGTATTTTCTTTAAAAATGATATCTGGTGGTAATATGTTGACCAATTGGTGATCGCGCTTATGACCGAGTTAGACTGGGAGAGAACCTGATATTGTAACGGCAACTTTAAGGTGTCGATTGGGAGAGGCTCTTTGCAGGCAAAGGGATGTTTGCCAAGTGAGAAGCTTCTAAAGGTAAGATAGATGAGATTAGGGTGATGGGCATTGTATATGTGATCTTTCACAAGGCCCTTCTCAAGGTCTCACATAGTAGGATGTCCCAGAAGGCTAGATCACAGTGAGCTAGCCAAGTGGATACAAAATTGACTTGGTTGAAGGAGACAGTGGTAGTGGCGGATTATTTTTCAGATTGGAGACTTGTTGCAAGTGGTGTGCTGCAGTGATCCATGCTGATTGGAGACCCTGTTGGTCAGGTAATTTTGGATGAAAATGTAGGTGGTGTGATGATCAAAGATGACACCAAGATGTCTAACGTTGCAACAGGATCCACAAAGAATTGAATCGTGAGCAAAGGATGTAATGTAACTCGGATAAGTATGAAGTGATGCTCTTTGGGAAGTTAGATCGTGGTAGCAAATTCATAGTAAATGATAGGACCCAAAGGTGTATTGTTGAATAGAGATACAGGTACATAGTTCTCTGTAAGTGGAAGCAAGTAGACAAAGTGGTTAAGAAAGCATCCTTACCTTCATCGGACAGGGCACTGGGTATGAGAGTTGGGAGGGTATGTTACAGCTTGACAAGATGTTGGTGCGACTGCACTTGGAGTATTTTGTTCCGTTCTGACTGCTATACTCTCCAAAAGGATGTGATTTAAGCCAGAGAGGGAGCAGAAAAGATTAACGAGGGTGCTGCTGCAACTAGAGGGCTTGACTTACAAGGAGACTGGTTAAATTAGGTGTGACCTTTTACAAATGTATAGAAAATGATGATGGGCTTAGATAAGATAGATAGTGACAGTTTTTCCCCAGGGTGAGGCATAGTTTTAAGGTGATAGGGAAAGATTTAAAGGGGATCCGTGTGGCAAACTTTACAGAGGGTGGTTTATATATGGTCTAAGCTAGCAGAAGTGGTTGAGACAGAAATAGTTGTGGCATTTAAAACTGTGAGGCAAATGTTGATAAGCACCTTGGTTGGTCTGGATGGTTAGGGCAGAAGGGCCTGTTTCTGTGTTGGATAACTGACCTTATGATGTTGCCCAATGGTAATTGATAGGATGAAGGTGTTCCTCAAATGGTTTCAACCATGGTGATGCTACAATTTGATCTAGATTGGAGAGAAGTGGTCTATCAAGATTACTATTCAGTAACATCTGTGACAGCTTTCTGTGAGGAAGAAATTGGGCTGAGTTTGTGGAGGAAGAATGCAATCAAAACTTGTACCTCTTCACTTCAGAATATAGATTCTCTCCTGGCTAAAATTGCTGACGATATTATAATGTACATAACATAAATCAAACCATCCAGCTTTAAAAACATATATTTATTCATTAGGCATGATTTCTCATCTTTTTCTGCATTATCTTGATCACTAAGTTCTCTCAAATCTTTTTGTCAATGAGAAATTTTAATACATTTAGGAAGGAAAAATAATTGCATTTGTAAAATCTACAAATACTGCACAAGTTTGATCCAACTTCTGCAGCAGGAATTATGCTGCTAAATTATGCAGACCATCTCTGAAACTGATGGTATGGTGAGCTGTGAAGAAGAGCAACAGCTGGATCTTGATCACCCCGGCTCAGTGTGCTGAGGACTGGCAGATGGAGTTAATGCGGATAAACGCAAGCTGTTGCTTTTTGGTAAGATAAACTAGGTAGGACATCCTCAGTTCGGACAGTAGGGATGTCAGGCAGGATGTGGAAGGGCAGGGAGACCTCCAGAATACCTGACCACTACAACTGCAAGAAGTACATCCAGCTGCAGCTTCTAACAATCCGCATTACAGAGTTAGAGCTGGAATTGGATGAACTCCGGAGGGTTCGGGAGACCAAAGGAGTGATAGATAGGACAGTGAGGGCAGAAACAGAATAATTTGGCAGATTAATGATTGGCTGAAAAGCTGATGCAGGTGGCAGGGCTTCAGGTTCTTGGATCATTGGGATCCCTTCTGGGGGAAGGATGACCAGTACAGAAGTGATGGGTTGCACCTGAACCCAAGGAGGGCAAATATTCTCGCAGACAGGTTTGTTAAAGCTGTTGGGGAGGGTTTAATTTGGCAGGGGGATGGGAACCAGAGTGAAGGGAATCGGGATGGGATAGATGGTAAAAAAGCAAAGATAGCATGCAGTCAGTCTGTCGGGAAGGGTGGGCAGATGACAGGACAAAATTGTAGCCAGCAGGGTGGGTATCAAAAAGGGCAGAATAAAAAATAGTAGCAAATACTGTACTCAACATGTTATTTCTTATACTCAGTGCATTGAGATATAAGGTGGATGATCTTGTTGCTCTATTACAGATGGTCAGGTATGATGTTGTGGCCAACAATGAATCATGGCTGATGGATGGTTGTAGTTGGGAGCTGAATGTCTACGGTTACACGTTGTATCAGAGAGATGGGAAGGTAGGCAGAGGAGGCTTTGCTGGTAAAGAGTGGCATCAAATCAATAGCAGGATGTGACATAGGATCAGAAGATGTTGAATCCTTATGGCTTGAGTTAAGAAACTGCAAGGGTAAAAGGACCCTGATAGCAGTTATGTACAGGCCTCCCAACAGTCGCTGCAATGTGGACCACAGATTACAACAGGAAATAGAAAAAGCATGTCAAAAGAGCAATGTTGTGATAGTCAGTGGAGATTTCAACATGCAGGCCAATTGGGGAAAATCAGGTTGGTAATGGATCTTGAGACTGATTAGGTTGAATGCCTACAAGATGGCTTTTTAGAGCAGTTTGTCATTGAGCCTACTAGGGGATCAACCATCCATTTTCAGTTCATCCGTCTCCGCTGCATCTGTTCTCAGAATGAGCCTTTTCATTCTAGGATGAAGGAGATGTCCTCCTTTTTCAAAGAAAGGGGTTTCCCTTCCTCCACCATCAATGCTGCCCTCAACTGCACCTCTTTCATTTCATGCACGTCTGCTCTTACCCCATCCTCCCGCCACCCTACCAATGATAGGGTTCCTCTTGTCCTCACCTACCACCCCACCAGCCTCAGTGTCCAGCACTTAATTCTCCAAAACTTCTGCCACCTCCAACAGGATCACACCACCAAGCACATCTTCCAACCCCCCCCCCCCCCACCCACTTTCAGTTTCTGCAGGGATCGCTTCCTTGTCCATTCGTCCCTCCCCACCGATCTCCCTCCTGGCACTTATCCTTGCAAGCGGAACAAGTGCTACACCTGCCCCTACACCACTTCTCTCACTACCATTCAGAGCCCCAAACATTCTTTCCAGCTGAGGTGACACTTCACCTGTGAGTCTGTTGGAATCATGTACGGTGTTTGGTGCTCCTGGTGTGGCCTCTTGTATATCAGTAAGACCCGACAGGGAGACCGCTTCATTCACTACAGAAAAGGATCTTGGCGATTGTAGGGATGACTTACAGTGGATATGAAAAGCTTAAACATATAGACATTAAGAAAGAAGATGTGCTGGAGCTTTTGGAAAGCATCAAGTTGGGTAAGTCACTGGGACCGGATGAGATGTACCCCAGGCTACTGTGGGAGGTGAGAGAGGAGACTGCTGAGCCTCTGCGATGATCTGTGCATCATCAATGGGGATGGGAGAGGTTCCGGAGGGTTGCTGATGTTGTTCCCTTCTTCAAGAAAGGGAGTAGGATTTATGAACATTTGGAGAGGTATAATATGATTAGGAATAGTCATAGAAGGCAAAGAGTGGTTGTAGACAGATCATAGTCAGTGATCAGTGATGTGCCTCAGAGATCTGTTCTGGGACCCCTTTGTCATTTTTATAAATGATCTGGATGAGGAAGTAGAGGGATGGGTTAGTAAATTTGCTGATGACACAAAAGTTGGAGGTGTTGTGGATAGTGTGGAGGGCTGTCAGGGGTTACAGCAGGACATCTATAGGATGCAAAACTGGGCTGAGAAGTGGCAGATTGAATTTAATCCAGATAAATGTGAGGTGATTCATTTTGGAAAGTCAAATATGATGGTGGAATATAGTATTAATGGCAGTGTAGAGGATCAGAGGGTCTTGAAGTCCGGGTCCATAGGACACTCAATACTGCTGCGCATATTGACCCTGTGGTTAAGAAGGCATACGGTGCACTGGCCTTCGTCAACTGTGGTAATGAGTTCAAGAGCCAAGAGGTAATGTTACAGCTATATAGGACCCTGGTCAGACCCCACTTGGAGTACTGTGCTCAGTTCTGGTCACCTCATTACAGGAAGGATGTGGAAGCCATAGAAAGGGTGCAGAGGAGATTTACAAGGATGTTGCCTGGATTGGGGAGCATGCCTTATGAGAATAGGTTGAGTGAACTTGGCCTTTTCTTCTTGGAGCGACAGAGGATAAGAGGTGACCTGATAGAGGTGTACAAGATGATGAGAGGCATTGATCGTGTAAATAGTCAGAGGCTTTTTCCCAGGGCTGAAATTGCTAGCCCGAGAGGATCAACCAGTGGCCACGCGTTTTAATTCCACTTCCCATTCCAATATGAACATCCATGGCCTCCTCCACTGTTGGGATGAGGCCACACTTGGGTTAGAGGAACAGCACCTCATGGTCTGTTTGGGTAGCCTCCAACCTGATGGCATAAATATCGATATCTCAACTACCAGTAATCTTCTCTCTTCCTCCCCCCCCCCCATTCACAATTTTTCATCCTCTTTTCCCTTTCTCACCTTATCTGCTTGTCCACCCTCCTTGTCCATCTCCTCTGATCCTCCCGCCTCTTCTTTCTTCCATGGCCTTCTGTCTCTTTCACCAATCAATGTCCCAGCTCTTTACTTCATCCCTCCCCCTCCAGGTTTCACCCATCACCTTGTGTTTCTCTCTATTCCCTCCCCCACCTTTATAAAACTACTCCGGGTTTTTTTCTCCTGTCCTACCGAATGGTTTCAGCATGAGGAGATGACAAGGAGATGAGCCATGATTAAATGGGGGAGCAGACTCTGTGGGCCAAATAGCCTAATTCTGCTCCTATGTCTTAGGATCTTATAGAGAGGTAGTTACACACAAGCTGCAGGACACGGGGAGTTGGGTACTGAGTTAAAGGGCAGGATCTTCCAGGTTGTGATGTCAGTATGGTTACCTGAGCCACTTCTGCTACCTTTGGATCATTGGGCTCTCTTCCAGGGAAGGTGGGACCTGTACAGAAGGGATTGTTTGCACCTGAACTGGAGGGGGACTAATATCCTAGTGGAAAGTTTGTTAATGCTGCATGGAGCAGTTTAAACTAGAGTTGCAGGTGGATGGGAACCAAGTTGTGGAGGCCGATGTCAGTAAGACCTCAGACAAAGTCAGGAATCAAAAGGTTGAGCATGGTGAGACTACTGTCCTGAGCTGTGTATATTTCAATGCAAGAAGAATCGTAGGAAAGGCAGATGAGCTCAGGGCATTGATTAATACTTGATTTTGTATCTATTTGTGAGTCTTAGTTGCAGGTGGAGTAGGACTGGGGCTTTGTGGTTTTAGATGTGACAGAGCAGAAGGGATTAAAGGTGGAGGAGTGGTGTTATTAGTCAGGGAAAATGTCATGGCAGTGCTCCGTCAGGACAGACGGGAACTCATCTAGTGAGGTGTTATGTGTGGAACTCAGAAATAAGAAGGGTAAGTCCACGTTAATGGGGCTATATTACAGACCACACAGCAGTCATGGGGATTTAGAGGAACAAACTTGTAAAGACCACACAAACTGTTGCAAGAAACGTAAGATTGTTATAGTAGATGATTTTAACTTTCCATATATTGACTGGAAATCCCATACTGTAAAAGGACCAGATGAGATAGAGTTTGTCAAATGTATTCAGGAAAGTTTCCTTATCAGAATGTAGAAGTCCCAGTAAGAGAGAGTGAGATACTGGATCTGCTATTACAGAATGAGAATGGGCAGGCGACAGAAGTTTGTGTAGGGGTACACTTTACATCCAGTGACCGCAATGCCATTAGTTTCAAAGTAAAAACGCAAAGAGATTGATTTTGTCTGCGGGTTGAGATTCTAGATTGGAGAAAGGCCAATTTAGATGGTATCAGAAACGATCTGGCAAGTGTGAATTGAGACAGGCTGTTTTCTAGCAAAGGTGTATTTAGAAAGTAAAAGGTCTTTAAAAATGAAAATCTGAGAGTACAAAGCTTGTGTGCCTGTCAGAATAAAAGGTAAAGGTAACAAGTGTAAGGAATCTTCATTTTCAAGAGATGTTGAGGCCCTGGTTAAGAGGAAAAAGGAGGTGCGTAGCAGGTATTGGCAAGTACGAACAAATGTGTTGCCCTTGGAGTACAAGAAATGCCAAAGAACACTTCAGAAAGAAATTAGGAAGACAAAAAGAAGGCAGATACGGTGAAGGAGATTGCTAAGGGATTGTACAGCTATGTTAAAAGCAAAAGGATTGCAAGGGACAAAATTGGTCCTCTGGAAGTCCAATGTGTGGATGGGGAGATGTTAAATGCATTCTTTGCATCTATATTTACTTGGGAGTGAATGCAGAGTCTAGAGAAGTACCGCAAAGCAACATCAACCTCATGGACCATGTACGTATTATAGACGAGGAGGTATTTTCTACCCTGCAGCAAATCAGGATGGATAAACACCCAGGGTGTTCCTCTGACCTTATGGGAGGCAAGTGTAGAAATTGCCGGGGCCCTAGCAGAGGTATTTAAAACATCCTTAGTGACAAGGAAGCTACCAGGGGATTGGAAGATAGCCAATGTTATTCTGCTGTTTAAAAAAGGCCCTAAAAATAAACCAGGAAATTATATACAGGGGAGTCTGACATCAGTTGTCGGAAAGTCATTGGAAAGTATTCTAAGGGACCATGTATATATTTGGATAGATATGGACTGATTAAGGAGAGTGAGCATGGCTTTGTACATGGTAGGTCATGTCTAATCAATCTTAGAGTTTTTCAAGGAAGTTACCAGTAAAGTGGTTAAAAGGCAAGGCAGTGGATGTTGTCTGCATGTACTTTAGTAAGGCCTTTGACAAGGTCCCACAAGGAAGGCTGGTCACTCAGCATTCAAGATGAGACAGTAAATTGGATTAGACATTGGTGTTGTGGAAGAAACCAGAGAGTGGTAATAGAAGGTTGCCTCTCTGACTGGAGGACTGTGACTAGTATCGGTGCTGGGTCCATTGTTGTTTGTCACCCATATCAATGATCTGGATGATAATGTTGTTAAATGGATCAGTAAATTTGCAGATGACACCAAAATTGGGGCTGTAGTGGACAGTGAGGAAGGCTTTCAGAAGGATCTACATCTACAAAAATGGGCTGAAAAATGGCAGGTGGAATTTAATGTGGACAATTGCGAAGTTTTACACTTCGGTAGGACCAACCAGGTAGGTATCACACAGTGAACAGTAGGGCACTGAGGTGTGTGGGGAATACAGGTACATAATTTGTTAAAAGTAGCATCACACGTAGCTGGGGTCATAAAACTTTTGGCATATTAGTATTGAGTACAGAAGATGGGATGTTATGTTGAAGATGTATAAGATATTGGTGAGACCTAATTTGGAGTATTGTGCAGTTTTTATCACCTACACATAGGAAAGATATAAGCAAGGATGAAAAAGTGCAGAGAAAATTTACAAGGATTTTGCTGGGTCTGGAGGACCTGCATTATAAGGAAAGATTGAATAGGTTAGGACTGTTTTCTTTAGAATTTAAACGATTGAGAGGAGATTTGATAGAGGTTTACCGAATTGTGAGGCGTATAGATGGGGTAAATGCAAGCAGACATTTTCCACTGAGGTTGGGTGGGGCAATAACCAGAGGTCATCAGTTAATGATGAAAGGTGAGAAGTTTAAGGGGAACATGAATGGAAACTTCATCCAAAGGTCATGAGAGTGTAGAATGAGCTGCAGCACAAGTGGTACCTGCGAACTCAATTTCAATGTTTAAGAGAAGTTTGGATAGGTATGTGGATAGTAGGGATATGGAGGGCTACGGTCCCTGTTTGTTGTTTGGAGTAACAGTTTAAATGGTTTTGGTATGGACTAGATGGGCTGAATGGCCTATTTCTGTGCTGTACTTCGCTACAACTCAATGACTAAATGCTTGGGCCCTGAGGTGTTTTGTAGAAAATATCAGTGCACGTATACAATTCCTCGAAAGTGGCAACACAGGTGGTGAAGGTATATGGCACGCTTGTCTTCACTGGCTAGGATACTAAGTACAGGATTTGTGATGTCATGTTGAAGTGCTTTGAGACTTTGGGAAGGATATATTTTGAGCACTGCATACAGTTCAAGTTGCCCTATTACCAGAAGAGTGTTATTAAACTAAAATGGCCCAAAAAAGATTTATGAGGATTTTACTGGACTGGGTCAGGCATGGGTTAGAGAGGTTGGATAGAGTTTGACTTTTTTTTTATCCTGAATCACTGGAAATTGAGGCATCACCTTTAAAGAAGTTTATTAACCCATGACAGAGCATAGATGAGGTGAAAAGATGGTCTTTTCCCAGAGAAAGGGAGTCAAAAAATACAGCGTGTGGGTTTAAAGTGAGGGCGAAAAGATTTTAAGAGACCTGAAGGAGAACTTTATCCACACAAATGATGTGGGTATATGGAATCAGCTACCGGTGGAGGAGGGTACAGTTACAGCAGGTAAAGAAGATTTGGACAGGTACGTGGACATGACAAGGTTGGGAGGTGTATGGGTTAACACAGGAAAATGCAGCCAGCTCTTTTAGGCAATTTGGTCAACGTGCCCGTGTTAGAAGGAAAGACATTTTTTGTAGTTCAATAGCTTTGACTCTATACCATCTCTTATTTTTGTCCAGATTAACTATGAATAAGACGTCATTGGCACCTATTCAGCAGACTATTAAAGAGTACCAAATAGAACTTGAACGCACCAGAAGTTTAGAAGTGAAAACCTTCAATGAGAAAGAAGAGTTTCGATCAGCTCTTGAATCTGCAAATGAAGAGAAAGAGAAACTTAGCTGGGTAATTATGAAAGAGGATGTGTTGGCAATCTTTAAGTGTATAAACATGAATAAATCCCTGCACAGAATCAAGTGTATCCTAGGATGTCCTAGGCTTGGAAAACAAGGGAATCAATTCCAAGGCTACGGCAGAGATTTTTACATCTACCTTAGCTACAGGTGAGATACCAGAAGTCTGGAGAATGGCTAATGTGCCTTTTATTTATGAAGGACTGTAAGGGTGAGCCAGGTAACTACAGGTTGATCAGTGGTGCTAAAGTTACTGGAGGGGATTCTAAGAGATAGAATCTACCACATTTGGAAAGGCAAGGCCAATTTGGAATAATCAGCATAGCTATGTGAAGGGGTAGCATATCTCTAATTTGAGTATTTGAAGAGCTGTCCAAGAGGATTGATGAGGACAAGTCAGTTGGCATTGTCTACATGGACCTTTGTAAAGCCTACAACCAATGCCTGCATGGTGAGCTGGTCTGGAATGTTGCAACACATGGGATCCGATTGTGCTAGCAACTGGGTACAAAATTGGCTTGGTGAAAGGATGCAAGAGTGGTAGGGGGGTGTTGCTTTTTTAGATTTGGAAGCTGATGACCAGTGGATACAGCAATTGTTTCTGGGTTTCCTTTTGTTTTATAATGATTTGAATAAGAAGGTAGATGACATGATTATTAAATTTAAAAATGTGGATAACACCAAAATTTCATATCCTGGACAGTGAAGACATCACAAGTTACAAATAATCTTGGAAAGTTAACCAAGGAATGTCAAATGAAATTTACTTTGTACAAATGTGGAATGATTAAACCATGGCAGGACATGCACAGTGAACGGCAAGGTCCTAGGGAGTGTAATGAAATAGGGAGCTGGGGGTACAAGTACACAGTTCCCTAAAAGTATTGACACAGATAAACATGGCGGTGAGCAAGGCAAATGCATTCATTGGAAAGGACGTTGCTATAGGAGTTGAGATGTTACTTTACAGCTGTACAAGACGTTGCTGAGAGTGCGGCTCCGGTCATCATACTGTGGGAAGAACGTTATTAAGCTGACGAGTATGTTACCAGAACTGAAGAAAGAATGTAGATCCAAAGTGAGGTGAAGGATTTGTTGGTAAGACTATCTCCTTGCAGAATATTTTTTTAATTAAAATGCTGGAAATGCTTGGCAGGTCAAGCCACCTTTGGGAGGAGAAATGGTTAATGTTTCATGTTGAAGACTTTGTCAGAATGAACTTCATTTATTTAATTCATAGTTAAGGATGTGGATAGTGCTGGTAGAACAGCATTTAGTGAACATCCATCATTCCCCCTTGCTGGGCCATCATAAGAGCAGTTGTTGCATACCCCAGACAGGGTAAGGACACTGAATTTCAAAACTGCAGATAGTTATGTCTAGAAATAAGAACAGAACGCTAGAAACAAAATGTGGACAATTTCCCATTCCATTTGCCCCTCCCGCATCAGGTTGGTGGTGAGGAGATGTTGTTTTTGGAGACTGTACCATGATTTTTCATAACACAAAGCCAAATAATTTTTATCACAAAATTCTGAGTAAATTTCCTTGCATATAACAATTTTTTTTGGAACAGATTTCTGATTTCTGTCTGGCACGCTGGCTTCCATCAGTCTTGAGCTTTGAATATAGGGTAGTGTGCATTTGGATTGAGTAGACAAGAACTAGGCACATTAGCAACATCTAAGCATCATCTAGAAAAGTACATGGATAGGAGAGGTTTAGAGAGCTGATGGGAAAGGGCTTGCTGGAAAAGGGCTGTAGAGCCTCTATCTTTGCTGTGTGACTATGCTGCCTGACCCGTTGAGTTCTTAAAACAGAACAGTACAGCACAGTACAAGCCTTTCAGCCTATGATGTTATGCCAACCTCTTAATTCACTCTAACCCTTCCCTCCCAAATAGCCCTCCACTTTTTCTATTATTCATGTGCCTAAGAGTTTCTTAAATGTCCCAAATCTAGCTGCCTTTTATCACCACTGATCACTCTGTATTTTAAAAAAAACCTTATATCTGACATCTTCCCCCTATCCTTTTCTCCAGTCACTTTAAAATTATGCCCCCCTCATATTAGCCATTTCTTTCCTGGCAAGAGTCTATGGCTATGTTTCTTATGTTGTACACCATTTTTCAGCGTTTTGTTTTTATTAAGGACAACAAGTTTCCCCTCTGGAAGTGATCTTGGAGGATTTTTTTTAAAACCTTGCCATTTTGTAGCCACCATTGCTTGCCTGGGTCTTAGAAGGAATCTGATAGGGGAGGAGATTGGACCGTGGGAGAAAGGGAAGGGGGTGGGTATATCTTTCCCTATGAAAATTTGCTGATTACTGGAGTTGTAGATATTTTTGAATCGTGGATTTACTGAGATGGAAATATATTATTTTTTACTTGGTTTAAATTTTATCGATATGAAGACTGAGTATTGAAGGTTACCTCATAGTCAAGTAGTATTACATAACAACAACACCCTGGCTGACCCGAAATCTTTCCATTAGTTTTTTAACATGGTTACCATTTTTATAGTTTATCTGATTGGGATGATATTGAAATAAATTAATGTCCACTAAAACAGTTATTGAGACTTTCTTTAGTGCAGAATCTTTATAGCCAGCCTACTGGAGGCCCTCCTGGATCCATGTGGGCTGTTTTGTAGCCAGATTTCATGTATGAAAGTATTGTGCTGTGCATTTAGTCTTTGGAGTGATGAACTGTTTTATGTAGTTTAATAAGCTACAAAATTGTGTTTTTAATTTTCTGGTAGTTTTGAAAATATGCCCTCCTCTTTTGTCAAACTGCAGGAGGTTGACACTCTTCAGAGGCAAGTAGCCAAACTTGCTGAAGAGAATGGAAAGCTGGCAGGACACAAGAACTTGAATCAAAAAATTCAGTATTTGGTTAAAGTCAAGAAAGAAAATGCTCAACTCTGTGAGGTACAGTTTCTTAATGCTGAGAAATATCAGATTTATTACTGGGGGAGATTTTGTTAAAACTTCATAATGTGCAATAAGTTGATTTCATTTGCTTTATTTTTTTGGTATTTTTTTAAGATATTACATTCATTTATCCAGGATGCTCCCTTACTCCAATGAAGTTGGTACCAGTGGGAACTGTGTTGCCTTCACGTACTCTGGCTAATTTGCTGTCAAGTCTGAGTCTTTAATTTGAGGCTTACTGATTGGTGGGTGGAGGGGCTTGACTGGACCTGTCTTCATCTGATATACGTCTGACTCTATTGGGACCACTGTTGGTTGGGGTTGACCATTGATAGTTGTCTATGTGGCACGCACTCTAGGGCAGTTCAATACGGAGAGCAAGCTGTGGCCCATACATCAGGCTCCCCCTCAGCTAATGAATCGAAAGGAATGGCAAAGACCAATACAGTTTGGCACCAGTTGTGTCACAGTAGTTGACAGTCAGCGTTGAACTCAGGGTAGTACTGTCCTTAGCAACTCCAGCTTCAGAATTTTTCTCAAGGTTTACTCCCCAAGCCTTCCCTGTGAGTGGGTATAGATGCAAGGCAGCAGAGATTTAAGATCAGTTTTCCTTCTAGATGAGCTGCCAACCACAGCTGATGAAATTTTAAAGGCACCAGTCACCTGTCTTTGCTCCTTCTGTCAGCAGAAACTGCTCTACCAGGCTGAGTACGTATGCCACACGTGAAGGCCAGGAGCTGGACTTGATTGTCAGAGGGTATTCGAGGCACACACTTTTGGGAGCATTTAATAGATAGTAGGGTCTTATCCCCACAATCTCCCAGCTCCGACAACCTTAAGGAACTTAAGTCGAAAGAAAACAGTATCAGGAGTTGGAGTTCTTATTTCTTTAGAAAAATGTTCACTATCAGTGTGTTGGATCACACCTATGAATAGGATACCTTTGCTAGGCTAATTGGCCCCGGTGTATAGGGGAGTGGTAGGATGTGAACTGAATCAGTGACTGGGAAAATTAATGGGGAATGGGATTGCTCTCTGAGCTGCTATTGACCCAGTGGACTAAATGGCTTCCTATATAATAAGCAAATACCAGCACTTTGCAAGTTCCCATTCACCTTATTCTTTGATCAAATCTAACTAATGTACCTAACTGAGTCAATGTCAATAAAATAGTATTTCAATACCTCCCTCCACTGGACTGTTTGAGTGTCGTGGTCATTCCACCTTGTAGTATATCATTAATTTGTCTTTTTATTGTTGCTTGTAGGAAGTTGGGTTGCTGAAATTAGAGCTTCTGAAACTGAAGGAACTCAAGAAAATTGACATTAACAGCTTGACACAACAAACTGTGTTGAGGAATCATGATGAAAATGTACAGCAATAATGTATGGAGTAAGAGCACCTCTATAAAAACCAAGCAGCCATTTTCCAGCATTGGCTCCTATAACTGATTCCGGTGTTCATCCATGCACTTCATAAATGCCACCACTCTGGTACTTTCATATATATTTTAGGTACTCATCATTCTTTGGGTGAAAAAAGACTCTTCAGATTGTCTTTAATTCTCTTGCTCCCTTACTCTAAACTCCTTTTGTTCAACTCTGTGGAGAAAATGTTTGCTGCTGTGTCCTCTCTATTGCCCTCAATGTTCAGTCATCTCCTCTCTTACCCTCCTTCAGTCAAGTGAAACTAACAGTCTCTTCTCAATCTGAAGTGCTCCATCTCAGACAATAGGCTGGGGGAACCTCCATTCCAGCCTCTCCACCGCTTTCATGTCTTTCCTATACTGTAGATTTCATTTTGTTTTGTAGATTGTTCTGTTGTTTCTAGTACATGGTAGCAATCTCACTAAACAGTTAAGTGTATTGAAGGCAGTCTGCTCAATGCAGGCACACCAGGTATGAATTTAATTATATTGTCTCCTAAAGTTCCTTTACCCTAAGTTCCCTGAAGCAGACTTAATCAAGGAGACTGATGGAGGTAGTGACCATAATATGATAAAATTTACTATGCCATTTGAGAGAAGTAAACGTGGGAGAAAAGCTAAAATCTAATGTAACGGTGTTGATTAAAATGTAATTGATTAAAAGTAACAACATGGGCATGAGAGAGAAGATTTGGTCAAAGTTGATTAAATGGAGACTGTAGCAGGAAGATGGTAGAGCAACAATGACAAGATTCTAGGATTAATTCAGGGAAGCACAGAGCTACGATGGCACTTAACTGTGACTGCTTCGAGCTCATTTGCAGAAAACTTTGGTTCTTTGTGGTGGAATCTGCTCCCAGTGGCTCAGGACCGGCCGCTTTTCACAGTCCCAAGGACTTGGCGGTCCAAGTCTTAGCGGCCCTGTGAATGGGCTGTCTGTAACTGGTGCCACCAAATGAAGCATAGTGGGAGAAAACGGAATATCCGGAACAGTGGATCGGCTATCGGGGCTCTATATTCCGTGAATCTCCTCTCTGTCTCCACAGATTCACAACTCTCTGGCTAAAAGATTCCTCCTTACCTCTGTTCTAAAAGATTGCCCCTCTATTTTAAGGCTGGGCCCTCTAGTTTTGGATACCCCCGCCACTGGAAACATCCTCTTCACATCCACCCTATCTAGTCCTTTCAACATTCAGTAGGTTTCAATGAGATCCCCACCCCAGCATCCCTCTAAATTCTAGTGAATACAGGCCCAAAACTGCCAAATGCTCCTCGTATGTTAACCCCTTCGTTCCCGGAATCTCCTTGTGAACTTCCTGCAGATTCTCTCCAATGATAGCACTTGGAATATTGTCAACAGTTTTGGGCCCCATACATCAGAAAGAATGAGTGTCACAGACACGCAACACACCCCAGCATCCTCCACCCACCAAAGCCCCCGTGGAACTAATTGTTCGCCCTGACAAATCGACAGAAGCTCACTCTCTCTTTCTCTCCCCCCAAGAAAGGGACAGAGAGATGGCACCCTGTCACAGCGAGAGGGGAGACATAACAAAACAACTCGCTGAATTACAATGATGAAGTCTGCCATGCCGTCCCCCATGAGTTCTCCAATGGGAGGAGGAGAGGGTAAATGCCAGAAGTTCAAGAGTCTTTTCTATCCATAACAAAAGATAAGGACTTTAAAGACCATAAGGCATAGCAGAATTAGGCCATTCAACCCATCGAATCTGCTCTGCTAGTTGACCATGACTGATTTATTTTTCCTCTTAACCCCATTCTTTTGCCTTCTCCCTGTAACCTTTGATGCCTTTGCTAATGAAGAACTTATCAATCTTCACTTTCAATGTAACCAATGATGTGGCCTTCACAGCCATCTGTGGCAATGACTTCCACAGATTCACCACCCTCTGGCTAAAGAAATTCCTCTTCATCTCTTTTCTAAAGGGACGTCCTGTGCCATTTGATCCTAGACTCTCCCACTATTGGAAACATCCACACTATCTTGGCTTTTCAATATTTGGTAGTTCTCAGTAAGATTACCCCCTAAACCCTCCACCCCGCCATTCTTCTAAGCTTCAGCGAGTAAAGGACCAGAAGTCATCAAACATTCCTCATATGTTAACTCTTTCATTCCTGGGATCATTCTCGTAAACCTCCATGGGTCCCCTTTGACGCCAGCATTAAACAACCAAAATATCAGACCTTACCTAAGAATGCATTATTTTTCTCAGAATACATGATACCATTGCCATTGCCAAAGCCAACTTCCAAAAATTGAAACCCATTTTTACCAACAGACTCATTTCTATGACAACAAGGCTTAGGTTATTAAAATGTTACATCTGGTCAATCTTGCTGTATGCTTCCAAAACATGGACTATAACACCAGAACTCCAAAGAAACCTAGAAGCAACAGAAATGTGGTTTCTTAGAATGATGCTGAAAATATCATATGGAGATAGAGTAACTAATGAGACAGTACTCCAACGTGCCCATACAAAAAGATCTTTAATGAGAACATTAAATGAGAGAAAACTTAAATTCCTGGGCCATGTCATCAGAAACGGAGAAATAGAATGCCTTACATTACAAGGCCGTATGCCTGGGAAACGCAGAAGAGGAAGACAAAGAAAAAAATATATGGACACTGAAAGAACTAACAAATCTAAATGTGAGGGTTTGTTCGATGTGGAGAGCCATGGTCGCCTAAGCATGTAACGCGCAAGGCACTTGAAGAAGACATGATACCACAGAAAAATGTGAGAAAATAAATATATATGAAAGTCAGGTTTAGCAGATTCTATTTTGAGTCAAACCATTCATCGTGGCTATTGTACATTAAGATTCTGTGTTTTGAAAAAGTATTATTTTTTCAATTTTCTAACAACAGTATATACAAAATTGTACATGTGTGATTTTTTTTCCATCAGGTGAGAACTATGTCAAAACTGCTCTTGACACCATTCATTATTAAGTACATGCCAACCATTATTTTGATTCACAAAGGATGAATAAAATACTTTTTGTTTGTATTTTGGCCTTATTCCTTTTACTTTACTTGCACATACAGGAGATTCAGGAACTGGGAAGGGAGTGTGATGCCAAGAAAATTACACTAGGTGCTTGTTATGCAGAGGATAGGGGCACAAAATCCCCACAGATACCTCTGTCTTTCATACATTTGTGTGCAATGTATTCAACAAATAGATACAAATATGTCTTGATGCTCTAAAAGCAAAAGTCCTCCTCAAATAGATATAAATATGTCTTAATGTTCTAAAAGCATCAATATGTATTTATTCATGCCTTGCTGGCTCTGAATGTGCTGAAACTTATATTTTAAAAAAGTGATTGGTTTTGTGCAGGTTTGTAATTAAAGTCATCTCTCTGAATAACACAGCGGGGAGACACTTGACAGTAGCAGCAAAGTTTGTGGATGATATGAAGATGGGTGGAGGGGTAGGTAGTGCTGAGAAATCAATGCAATTGCTGCAGGACTTAGACAAATTGGAAGAATGGGCAAAAAAGTGGCTGATGGAACAGAGCTAGGAAATATAGGATGATGCCTTTTAGTAAGAGGAACAATACTGCAGACTATTATCTAAATGGGGAGAAGGTTCAAACATCAGAGGTGCAGAGGGACTTAGGAGTCCTCGTGCAAGACTTCCAGAAGGCTAATTTACAGGCAAATGAAACTGTTGCCATTTTATTTCAAGGGGAATAGAATATTAAAGCAAGGAGATAATGCTGAGGCTTTATAAGACACTAGTCAGGCTGCACTTGGGAGTATTGTCAACAGTTTTGGGCCCCATATCAGAAAGGATGTGTTGTCATTGGAGAGAGTCTGGAGGAGGTTCACAAGGATGATTCCAGGAATGAAGGGGTTAACATATGAGGAGCATTTGGCAGCTTTAGGCCTGTACACACTGGAATTTAGAAGAATGTGTGGGGATCTCATTGAAAAGTACCGAATGTTGAAAGGATGAGATAGGATGGATGTTTCCTATGGGGGGGGGGGGTGTATCCAGAACTAGAGGGCACAGCCTCAGAATAAAGGAGTGAACCTTTTAGAACAGAGATGAGGAGGAATTTGTTTTTAGCCAGATAGTAGTGAATCTGTAGAATGATCTGTCACATACTACGGTGGAGACCAAATCTATGAGTATATTTAGGGTCTGTCATGTGTCAAAAATCTGAAACCTCCAATAGCTTTGGGATTACAATATCCCTCTTCTTGTCTTCTGAATTCTTGATGTGTGTTTTAACCAGTGGTTTATAAATTTGCAACATAAACTCCCATTTATTCAATTCTCTAACTCAGGAGTGGTAAACCTAAGGTACACACAAAAATTTTTGTCAGCACACAGCCATGATGTGCTGCTCCTCGATTCTCAAAATATTAGTAATTTTTCAAAAGATTTTATCAAATGTTTAATTAATTTCAATTTGTTTCTGATATACATACTTTTTCCTTAAAAATACCCATAATTATTGTTACTGATTCATTATGTATGATCATCTCTGCTCAAAATTGCCATCATACAGGAGAAAAAGTTTTAGAAGATTATCACCTATTTGGGCACATGCTCTCAAAGAGGTTTTACCCTACCCTACCCTAACCTCTAAGGTGCACATGCCATGTGCCACCTTACCTGCCAATGAATTCTGGACTTGGGGATGTTGATTTATTCAATATTTACTTCCCAAAATGCATTATTTCAATCTTGTTGTTCCCTCCTCCCCACTCCAGTTCAACACGTGGATGAACAACCCAGGCTATTATTGTCTATATACCCTACTTGCCCTGCATCTACCATCCACATCTCCACACACCTGACCTACACTACTGAACAGGTGCGAAGGTCTCTGAAGAAACTCAAAGCATTGGGACTGGATGGTGTGAATCCCAAAGTCGTGAAGGAGTGTGCTGAGCAGCTGCGTGCAATGTTCCGGTGCATTTTCAATCTGACTCAGCCTGGACAGGGACCCGACCCAAATTTGTGGGGAAACGTGTAGTCCCAGTACCCATGAAAGGCCAACCAAAAGTTTTGAATGACCACTGTCCAGTGGCCCTGGTCTCACACATTTTACCACCCTAGTGAGGCTGATCCTGGCTCACCTCTGACCCCTGGGCAGACAGACATACTTTATTGATCCCAAGGGAAATTGGGTTTCGTTACAGTCGTACCAACCAAGAATAGTGTAGAAATATAGCAATATAAAACTATAAATAATGAGATAATAATAGGTAAATTATGCCAAGTGGAAATAAGTCCAGGACCAGCCTATTGGCTCAGGGTGTCTGACACTCCGAGGGAGGATTTGTAAAGTTTGATGGCCACAGGCAGGAATGACTTACTATGACGTTCAGTGTTGCATTTCGGTGGAATGAGTCTCTGGCTGAACGTACTCCTGTGCCTAACCAGTACCTTATGGAGTGGATGGGAAACATTGTCCAAGATGGCATGCAACTTGGACAGCATCCTCTTTTCAGACACCAAATCAGCCCTCAATCTTCTGCAGCTTGCTCACCAGGAGCACCTTGGAGTTGATGATGTTGTCATCTACCTGCTGAAAGAGCCTGCTCCCATTTGGATGAGCAGGGCAGCACTGTGAGGATCGTGCTTTTTGATTTCTCAGGTGCCTTCAATACCATACAGCCCTCATTGCTGGGGGGAAAGCTTGAT
The DNA here is from genome assembly GCF_030144855.1 of Hypanus sabinus. Classification (NCBI taxonomy): domain Eukaryota; kingdom Metazoa; phylum Chordata; class Chondrichthyes; order Myliobatiformes; family Dasyatidae; genus Hypanus; species Hypanus sabinus. Next base: position 67,519,507 of record NC_082725.1, on the reverse strand, counting down.
TCAACGCATGTTGGCATTTCCATTGTATCCTGGATAAAGGACTACCTGACTGGCAGACCATGTGTGTCAGACATGGATATAAGCAGCACAGGGGACTGTATTGGCTCATTTCCTGTTTACCCTGTATACCTCAGACTTTAGGTACAACACTGAGTCATATCATCTGCAGAATCTCTGATAACTCAGCAATAGTTGGGTGCATAATGGGAGGATGAATACAGGGCACTGTGGAGGACTTTATCATATGGTGAAAGCTGAATCATCTGTAGCTCAACATTATTGATGGTGAAGACCTACAAGTAGCTGGGGGTGCACCTGGGTAACAGATTTGAGTGAAGCACCGACACAGTGTACAAGAAGGGACAGAATTGCCTCTACTTCCTTTGGAGTATGCAGGCTTTTCCTTGACATGTTCTGGTCTGTTGTTCCCAGTACAATCTTCTACACGGTGGTGTGCTAGGGTAATGGCCTCAACACTGGTGATGCCAACAGGCTCAATAAATTGATTAGAAAGGCTGACTCTATTATAGGAGTCAAACTCGACACTGGAGGCTCTGGTAGAACAAAGGACCCTACAGAAAATCCTAGCAAGTCTGGACGATGTTTCTCACCCTCTTTTAGTAATAGACTAAGACAACTGTGCTGCTCCAAAGAGTGCTAAATGAGGTCATTCTTACCTCTGCCATTAGGCTCTATAATGAGTCAACCTATAGTCGGGGAGTTGATGACCACCTCCTGTCGGATTGTTTGTGGTAACTTACTACTTACTCTTTCTACTTCTCTTCTAATATTTATATTTGTGCACTTGCAATGCTACCGTGACACTAATTTCCTTTGGGATCAATAAAGTATCTATCTATCTAAAATACCAAGTTCCCAGGGGGCTCAATGTAGGCTTGAGGAACAACATCTTATCCTCTGTCTCAGTCCATTGCAACCTTCTGAACACCATGTCAAATTCACCAACTCTAAGCTAAAGTGATGAATGGCCCATTCTGAAACATGAAGAGCAATTTGTATAGTTTTTCACTTTCTACTGGTATTGTCTTATTATTAGTAATAACTTACACAGACAGAACATCATAGGCTCTCAACTGCTGCATTAAGTTACCTGATCTTCTATCAGAGTAGCTCCCTACCTGCACCTTCCCTGCTACCAAAAGCATATTCTCTCCGGCCTAAAACATCTGTTTCTCCTTCCACAGATGCTATCTGATCTGAGTATTTGCAGCAGTGTGTTTCAATGTGGTTAACTCTTTTGTATTTGGCAATGAGCCAATGCAAATAAATGGCATGTAATGTAAACAAATCCATGAAAACTAAAAGAGAGTTTATTCCACCCCCCCAAACTCTACTTTGTATACAATTGGGAATCAATTGTACAAAAACTCATTTGGTTTAACATTATTCCAGCTTTGAAAATGCTTGTTAAAATTACTTTGTCTATTAGCTTCAACCTTTTCATTGGTAAAATAAAAGTACTTTTGTCCTAAGTTTTAATTGTTTTTGTCAAATTGAATAGAAAATACAGCACAGGAACAAACCATGAAAATAGAGCTAATTAAACTAATAATTAAATACCTAACTAAATTATTCCTGCCTGCAAGATATACATATCCCTTCATTCCCTGTACTTCCATGCCTATCTGAAAGCCTCTATCATACTTGTTGTCTTCATATATTAAAAAAGTTGTCCTGGACCTTTCCTTTGAATTTAGCCCCTCTTGACTTAATACACACAATAGACATTCCAACACCTGCAAAAATGATACTGTTTTTTTCACTCTAACTGTTCCTTTCATAAATTTATTAACTATCAGATATCCCCTCAATGTCTGCCACTCTTAAGAATACAACCCACATTTGGCCAGCCTCTCTTGTAGCACTTGTTCTCTAATCCAGGTAGCATCCTCGTAAACCTCTTCAGCATTATCTCCAAACCTTCACATCATATAATGAGGTGACAGGAACTACATGCAATACTCCCAGATATGACCTAACCGAAGTTTCATAAAACTGCAGGGTAACTTCTGATTCTTGAAGTTAATGTTTCAATTAATGAAGGCAAGCATGTCATTTGCCCGTTTTTTTTAAATCTCTGTCAACCTTTTTATCCACTTTAAGGATGTTATGGACATGGACCCCAAGATTCCTTCTGTACGTCAACACTCTTAAGGGTCTTACCATTAACTCCGTACTGTCCCTTTACATGTGATGTCCCAAAATGCCGCACTTTATATTTGAACATAGAACAGGACAGGCCCTTCACCCTATGATGATGTACTGATCTTTTAGCCTAGTCTATGATCAATTCAACCATTCCCTCTCACAAAACCTTCCACTTTTTTCATCCATGTGCCTAGCTAAAAGTCTTTTGAGTGTCCCAAATGTATTTGTCTCTACCACTCCCAGCAGTGTATGCACACACACCCCCACTCTTTAAAAAAAATACAACTACACCTGCCATCCTCTTTATACTTTCCTCCACTCACCTTAAAATTATGTCTCCCTTCATATTAGCTATTTTCACCTTGGGAAAACATCTCTAGTTGTCCACTTGATCCTATGCTTCTTCTATGCCTGATTAGTCATTTTTCCATCCTCCTTAGCTCTAAAGAGAAACGCTTTAGCTGACTCGACCTGTCCTCATAAGACATGCTCTCCAATCCAAGTAGCATCCTAGTAAGTCTCTGCACCCTCTCTTCCACATCCTAACTGGAAGACCAGAACTAAACATATTAAGTGTTTAAATACTAAACAGAGCTTTATAGTACCTTTTGGCTCTTGAACTCAATCCCTCAGTCTTCATCACCCTACCAACTTTGAGATATCTGTGAACATGGCTCCTAAGATTCTTCTATTCCACACTGCTAAGAATTCTGCCATTAACCCTGTCTTCAAGTTCAACCTTCCAAAGAGTATAACTTCACTCTTTTCCAGATTGAATTCCATCTACCACTTCTCAGCCCAGTCCTGTTGTAACCCATGGCAACCTTCTATACTATCCACCAACTTTTGTATCAAGGTTCAAGTTTATTTATCACACGTTGATTGAAACATACAGTGAAATACATTTTGTTAACACCCAAGGGTGTACTGTGAATAACCAGCCAGTGTCGCCACGTATTCTGGCATCAAGATACCATGCCTATGATGCTCTGCAGAACAACACAGAAACTCAACAAGCAACCGTAAAACAAGCTCCTTTCCTTCCTCCCACCCACACATGTACACAATCCTTTAATCCGGGGACAGATCATCTTTGGTCTCTGGTGGACTTGAACTTGGGCCTGCAGACACTGGGCTTCAACTTAGAGGATTGGATTCACAAAGATTTGCAGATATGGCTCTGGCCAATGGGTCTCAACTTCCAGACATCAACTTTGTGTCATCTACAAACTACTTCTTCATTCAAATCATGAATGAACTTATTACTGCATTCTTCCATTTCCTCATTCAAATCATTTATAAAAATAACAAAAAAAACATGGGTCCCAGAACAGATCTCTGCAGAACTGGTCACCAACCTCCAGGCAGAATATACTCCATTTATTACTATGCTGTACCTTATGTGGGCAAGCCAATTTTGAATCCAAGCAGCCAAGTTTCCCTGGATCTAAGCATCCTTACTTTCTGAATAAGCCTACCATGTGGAACTTAGCCAGAAGCCTTAGTAAAATCCAGTTTCATGACATCCACTGTTCTATCTTCATCAGTTTGTTTTACCACTTCCACAAAGAATTCATCAAGCTTGTAATGCATAATGTGCCCCTCACAACCCATGCTGGCTATCCATTCTACACCTTCAGAACTAAATGACAGTCTCGTGGCACTGAAACCGATCATCATGAAGTGCTTTGAATGGCTGATAATAGCACACTCAAAAACTCCATTCCATTCACATTCAATACTCACCAACATGCTTACCGTCAGAACTGCTCTACAACAGATGCCATAGCACCTGTCATGCACCTGGCTCTGGTGCAGCTAGAAAACAAGGACACTTATCAGAAACCTTTTGTGAACAAATCCCTACTCTTCAGTCTAAATACACCACTATGCATCTGGGTGTTGGACTTCCAAAGATAGTCAACTACTCTTCCCTTCCCATCATCCTCAAAATTGGTGCCCCCTAGGGCTGAGTGCTGAGCCCTTGCTGTGCACTCTGCTCACACATGGCCAAACATTTGAGTAATCACATTGTCACATTCACCAATGACATGAAAGTGGAGGGGCTCATCACCAACAACGATGAGATGACCTACAGAAAGAAGGTGGAAGACCTCATGGCCTGGTGCCAAGGAAATAACCTATTGCTCAATGTTAACAAGCAATCAGGAGAACTCTTATCACTTAAACATCTTTACATTGATGGCAGGCAAATGGAAGCTGTGAGCAGTCTCTAACTCCTCTTACACAACTTCTCATGGTCCCAATGCCTCTACTTTCCGATGAGGCTGAAGCAAGCTGGACTATTCACGTCATTCTACAGATGCGCAGTAAAGAGCATCCTCACATGCAGCACGGTAGGGAAATTGCACTGCGGCAGACAGGAAGGCTCTGCGGTGGGGAGTTATAACTACCCAATACATCACTGGCACCAGCCCACCCACATCAAGGACATATATACAAAAAGATATTGAACCAGTAACCTCATGAAGGATCCCACCCACCCTCCTCATTGACTGTTTGCTCCACGCTCATCAGGGAGAAGGCTACATAACATCCATGCTAGGGCAACCAGACAAAATCAGTTACTTTTCCCAGCAGTAAGGCTGAACAAACCCACCCATCCACACCCCTTACCACCACTACTTTATCATTTCCTGACTGAGTCACCTTATGTACAGACACTCCTCTGCCTAGTGTCACTTCATGGACACACAATCAATTGGCGTACACAAGCTATATTTATTTTATTTTATAGAAGTGTTTTACCTTATTGTGTGTATTTTTTTTGCTACATCATATCCAGACTAACAAGTATTTTGTTCTCCTTTATACTTGTGTACTGGAAATGAACTCTTGAACAATCTTGAAATCCTGTCTCTGAGGATCCTCTCTAATAATCTGCCCACCACTGGCCTAAGATTTGCTGTTTATGATTATCAGGATTATCCCTATAACTTTCCTTGTACAAAGGAATAACATTTGCCACTCTTTAATCTTTTGGTACTAATCCGGTGGCCAGTGAAGACCCAAAGCCAAAGGCTCAGCAACCTATTCCCTTTCTTCCTGGGGAAGATGCTGTCTAGCCCTGGGGACTTATCTATCATAATGTTTTTCAAAAGTTCCAACACATCCTCTTTCTTAACATTGACGTTCCATCATATCAGCCTCTTTTACGCTGTCCTCACCTTTAAAGTCCCTCTCGTTGGTGAATATTGACGTGAAGTTTTCATAAGGACCTCTCTACCTTCTTCAACTCCAAGCACGTTTCCTCTTTTATCCCTGATCGGTCCTTCCCTCAGTCTAGTTATCCTGTTCTGCACATACGTGTATAATGTCTTGGGGTTTTCATTAGTCTGATTCACCAGGGCCTTCTCATCTTCCCTTATAGACCTCTTAAATCCATTCTTAAGCCCCTACCTGGCTATGTTATAGCTCTCTTAAAGTCCTGGCTTCATAAACCTTAACTAAGCTTCTTTCAAGACCATATATCCTGCTTTCTCCTCATAACCTTTCATGCCCTGACTAATCAAGAACCCAGGAAAACACTCGTGACTGGATGATGCATTACCACTTCTGTTATTTGCAGTGAGGGACACGGTTCAGGAATCTCTGGGGTTCAGTCCATTTGAGTTTGTTTTTGGTCACAGGCCCAGAGGACCTTTATCCTTACTCAAAGAAAAATGGTCTAGTCCGAACGTGCAAGTCAATGTAATTGACTATGTTTTGAGGTTCCCTGAAAGGCTCCATAAAGTTTACGAGTTTGCGAAGCAGAATTTTAAAGACTCCCAGACTAAAATGAAACAGTGGTATGATAAACGAGCCCGAGAGCAAGAATTTCAAGTGGGCGATAAGGTTTTGGTCCTGTTCCCTGTAGTTGCCAAACCCCTACAGGCGAGGTTTCAAGGGCCGTACAAAGTGATTAAGAAAATAGGCTCGCTGAATTATGTGATCGAAACACCTGATAGGCGAAAGCCGAGCCAGTTGGTTCATGTTAACTTGCTCAAAGGTTATCATGATGCAACCCCCACGGTGGTCAGTGCTGTCGCGAAGGCCGATGAGGCAGAAAGGATTGATAAGGAGGGGTCCGAGCATTTTGAAAAGATAAGATAGTACCCACCAGACTAGAGAACTCTGTTATTTTGGCCAACTTTGCTGATAAAATCAGTCACTTGGAGCCTGAACAAAGAGCAACTGACACAGCTAATTAACCGGCATGCAGATTTATGTCCAGATGTTCCCAGAAGGTGCAAAGTAACAGAGCATGATGTTATTGTTACCTCAGCCCAGCCGATTAAACAATCCCCTTATCGGATGAATTTGGAAAAGAGCAAGCTAGTGGAAAAAGAAATTGAGCTTATGCTAGCTGCTGGTATTATTCGTGAATCTTCCTCTGCATGGGCATCTCCATGTGTGGTTGTACCAAAACCGGACGGTAGTATAAGATTCTGCAGAGATTACAGAAAGGTGAATGCCATCACACAATCAGATGCTTACCCTATCCCCAGGGTGGATGATTGTATTGATAAGTGGGTAAAGTGAGATACATCACTAAAATTGACCTGCTAAAGGGACACTGGTGTGTTCCTTTGACTGACAGGGCTTCAGAAATTTCAGCATTTGTCACACCATCAGGGTTTTATGAATACAATGTTTTGCCATTTGGAATGAAAAATGCTCCAGGGACATTTCAGAGAATGATTGATGCTGTGATTAAAGGGTTAACAAACACAAAGGCTTACATTGACGATGTAGTAGTTTGGAGTGACACTTGGGATGAGCACATTGAAGCTGGGGAGAAACTGTTTAAATGAACGTCTGCAGCCCATCTCACAGTGAACCTTGCAAAGAATGAGTTTGGCCATGCCACGATCACGTACCTGGGGTATGTGGTAGGACAGGGGCAATTGGCTCCTGTGCAGGCTAAAGCACAGGCTATTTCCGAGGTTCCTGTCACAACAAATAAGAGGGCATTGAGAAGGTTTTTGGGCATGGTGGGGTACTATCGAAAATTTTGTAAGAACTTTGCAGACATTGCCCTCCCACTTACAAAGCTCCTACAGAAGGAAGAAAAATTTGAGTGGAGCAGTCCTTGTCAGGAAGCTTTTGAGAAGTTGAAAACCATATTGTGCCACCACCCTGTGTTAAAAGCACCTGATCTCTTGAAACCTTTCTCCCTGGCGACTGATGCAAGTGATGAGGCTGCAGGGGCAGTCCTATTGCAGAAAGCAGGGGATGGAGTGGAACACCCAGTGGCGTATTTCTCTCGAAAGTTCAATGTGCATCAGAGAAATTACTCCACTGTGGAGAAAGAATTGTTGGCACTTATCTTGGCAATTCAGCATTTTGAGGTCTTCATCTGTGCAGCACAGAGACCATTAATTGTTAATACTGATCACAACCCTTTGGTATTCTTGGCTAACATGAAAAATAAAAATAGGTTATTAAGTTGGAGTCTGTTGTTACAGGAATTCAAAATTAAAATACAACATGTAAAGGGGAGTGACAATGTAATTGCTGATTGTTTATCTAGATGTTAATTTGAAAGTGTATCTGTATTATTCTTGTAGTTAAGACCACTTCTGTATTTTGTTAAACTCTGTAATTCAGTCATACGCTTTATTAGTTAATTTTCACTCTGGTGAAAATTTCCAGAAGAATGGGGGTGTTATGAGTGATGAACAGACCTGATGGTCAATGGGGTGCAGAGTTAACCATTCCCAACCCCCTTCCTGAGAACTACAAACTATTACTGTTGTTATTCCCATAACTGGATCACTTACCAGCAAAGATAGAGAGGTCAGTTGAAGTCTGATGGTACTATTTTTAAAAGTCTTTATTTATAAAGGGGCACAAAAATAAGATTAATACAGACATTCAGATAAAATACGTCGTCAATACTCAATCTAAAAACGCGGGTATAATAATAATCATCAATTAAGCAATAGCTCTATCGTTTGTCTAGGGAATATTGTATTGTCCGATGGAAAGATAAAAGTCACTGTCCTTTCAAGCTGCAGCTCTTTGGGTTTAAGAGAGACGGTTTTAAACTTGCGCGGGTTTTTTATGAGGCCAAACTGTTGAGTCGGGGATGTTGGTTCCCCATTGTTAGTTCCAGGTCGTTTTCTGTGGTACCAGCCACCAGCCCCCGGGCAAAGGAACCGAACGCACGTGGCTTCCTTCAAATGGCTTCCCGCTATTACGGGATCGCTAGCGTTTCTTCTGGTGCGTCTGAGGGGCTGTCCCTACAGCCCCCCTTTTATCTTAACTCGCAGGGTAGTAGATGTCAATCAGGTTGGGGTGATACAATCTCTCACTCAACCAGCCCACTTTGCCCGAGGGCTTGCACGTAGCATAGTCCCCAATCCACAAACGTGGTCTCCAGGAGACAATGGCCAGGTCTCTCTCTCTCATTTCCTGGGTCCTCTGACCCAACCCAATAATGCTCTTGCGATTCTCACAAAGGAGGGGCTACCCCGCACCCTTCGGCCCCTCAGAGCTGTGGTACATTAATCAGAGAGAGAGATAAAGCCCAGGCAAGAACATTTGCTACAGATAAGAGGGGGAGAGAGACTGTTGATTTACTGTGTTCCTGGATTATTTACCTTCCACTACAACCCTAATCATAACAAGAGGACAATCATTTATAACTGAAGTGATAAGAGGAGAGGGTGCTGAATCTACTGTCATCGGGTGTATTAAATTGACAGGTTCTTCATTAGTCAGGGCGTGGAGGGTTGAGGGGATGAGGCAGTAGAATGGGGTTGAGAAGGAAATGGGCCCTATTAAAGACAGGAACTGGGACAAAACAGGGGCACATCACCGTAGCGAAGGGACGGGACGGGGACTGGCCGTTAACATACCAACCCCACCCACGTGCGGCCGCCTCGCCTGGCCCCGCCCCTCAAGCCTCACCGGAAGTGACGGCAGGACTTCCGTTCGGGATCGGCGGGTGGCGGGTGGCGGATGGCGGGAGCGCGGGGACCTGGAGCTGCGATGGCGGCCGCAGCCGGAGGCTTGGGAGCCCTCGCCGGGGCGGCGGCAAAGTTAGCGCTGGGGGGAGAGAGGGTGAGGCGGCGCCGGTGGTGCCAGGGCGGAGATGGGACCACTTCAGTGAAAAGAGGGATTTGGAGTGATATTAATAGAACATTAGAGAGGTTGAGGTCGGGGAATGGGAAGGAGCGGGTCCAGTTTTGAGTGTGGGAGGAGTTAAAGGGAAACCGATTCATGGACGAGGAAGAGGAGATTAAGGGGAGGTGGAAATGGTCATGATGGGGTGAAGGTCGGGTTAAACCCTTATTAAGGGGCACATAATCCCCGAAGGGAAAGTGGCTCCTTGCATCTCTCCTCCTATTTACATAGATGCTATTTCTTTGGTAAATCCCAGTAGGATAACCTTCCCAACCCAGATTTAATCATTTACTGACAGAGGAATAAACAATTCCGGTCTTCACAAATGTTCCCAGAAATACTGAAGAGCCTAGTGAGAATGAGGAGCTGAAGGAAGCTATTAAAAGTATAACAGTGGAAGTATTATGAAACTGAAAGCTGATAAATCTGACGAATCCAATGATTTACATCCCAGTGTTTGGAAGGAGGAGTCTGTAGAGATAGTAAATGATTGACTTAACATTTTCCAGGGTTTTGTTGATACTGGAAGTTTTCCTATGTTTAGCAAGCTTGGCCTTGTTATTTAAGAGAGGAAGGAGATAAAAATGGGTCTGCTGCTGTTTATTATCAGTGTTAGAGAAAGTGCTGGAATCTCCAATGAAAGGAATGACAACAGATCTCAGGAAGGATTGTCATGGATTAATCGTGTTTGACTAATCCACTGGAGATTTTCTGGAATGTGATGAGCAGTAACAGTGGAAATTGTACATTTAGATGTTAAAGTTTTTGATAACCTCAGCTTGGTTGCATGTGGAATTGGGGTTTATATGAATGTCTAGTTTGAGTATTTGTTTATGATAAAAGACACAAGCTGAGTTTGAATGGTTCTTCAGGTTGGTGGCTTGACTATTTGGATATTACAATGTCACAGCTGATTTCCAAGTTTGCTGTTAAAATTAATCTGGAAGTAAATAGAGAGACGGATACAAAGATATTTAAGGAGGATTTATAAAATGAGTGTGTGGGATGATGGAAATCATCCCTGGTAGATGGAAATAAAGTGTGAGATCATCAACTCTAGCGCTCAAAACAAGAAAATAGTTTTTTAAAGATACAATTTGGGAAATGTTCAAATTGTTCAAAGGGAATGGGGGGGGGGGGAGGAAATCCCTTGCATATAAGTCACTAAATACCCACAGGTATGTACTTACTGCAAGCAAGCAGGAAAACAATGTGCATGATGGCCTTGTTGAAATTTTTCTTTGGTAAGGAAGGGGCTAGTAGACTAAGACATAGGAGCAGAATTAGGCTATCTTGTCTATCAAGTCTGTTCCACCATTTCATCATAGCTTATACATTTCCCTCTCAACTCCATTCTCCTGCTTACTCCTCGTAATTTGCCTAATCAGGAACCTATCAACCACCGCCTTAAATACACCCAATGACCCGGCCTCCACAGCTGCCTGTAGTAACAAGTTCCACAAATTCACCCTCTGGCTGAAGAAATTCCACCACATCTCTCTTCTAAATAGATGTCCCCCTATTTTGAGGTTGTGCCCTCTGGTCCTAGACTCCCCCACCAAAGGAAACACCTCCCCACATCCACTCTATCAAGGCCTTTTAACATTCAATAGGTTTCAATGAGATTTTTTTTCTTAACCCAGCAAGTTTTCTCCAGTATTTTGAGTACAGGAACAAAGTTGTTTTTTGCAGATGTGTGAAGCCTTGCTGAAACTGCACCTGGGATACTCTATACAGAATGTTGTTATGTAAGAAATTGTTTACTTGCCACAGTGTGACAGCAGTAAACGTGCTTCCACTCGCTTCTGGCAGGGCAGGTTTGTGCTAAAAGGAGCGATTGAGTAAATGGGACTGAGGATTACAATCCCAATCCACTTAATAGACCACAAATCCACCAGAGTTCAGAAAAGAGGAAAACTGGATACACATCAAGTTTTTACAAGCTAGATTTTGTGGGAATGTTGTGCGTGGCTGACAATCATTTACAACTGAGATGATGACAAACTTCTTCAGTGAGTGGTGAATCTTCTGAATTTCTCAAGGATTATGGAGGCTCAGTTATTGAGTTTCTTTAAAACAGAGCTCGATAGGTTTCCAGATATAAAGAGAATAGAGGAATAGAGATCTTTGATTCTGGTGATTGCCAGAACGACTGAAAGGCCTGTTCCTACTCTTACTGTGTAAATCCTACACTGATATTCATAACTTGTTCGATTGTCCAGGTGTCACTCAACCTTTATAAGTTTCTGCAAAAGGTGTTTGTCCTTTCACTTGAGTGGTAAGGTGGTCCCATCCTGCCAGGTACATTTTAACACCACCTTATTGGGTGGTTATTACACTTGCAATGTATTAACTGATGAGTCTTGGTTTATTTTTGTTATAGCTTTGAGTTTTCATTGTTTTGCAGCTGCACCTACTACTTCGGGCAGGCTGCGGAGGGCTAGTATTATTCTGCAATGCTTTGATGTGGATGTTTTTTGCAAAAGCCCTGCGATATCTGACTTCAGCACAAGCTTCCCTGACCAGTGTCGCTTCCAACTTCCTCTCATCAGTAAGTATGAAGGTTATTTCATGACCTAAGATGGAAATTGCTGGAACAGTGTAGCAGGTGAAACAGCATCTGTGGAAAGAGAGTAGTCAGTATTTCAGATGCAGGTCGCTCCATCAGATCTGAGAGAGGAAAAACACACACTAGGCCTGGTAGCAGTGAAGGTGATGAGTGGAACAAAGGGAATATCTGATTGGCTGAACTCATCTGTCAGGTGGGATCAGAGTTAAGCTACTGTGACAATGGAATTTGAGGCTATAGTGGTTTGGTATACTGGGATATGCATATTTAGAGATACAGCATGATTGCTTGTCCTTCTGGCCCAACAAGCTCATTTACACCTGTGTGAGCAATTAACCTTCTAACCCATAGGTCTTTGGAGTCTGGGAGGAAACCCACACCATCATGGGGAGAACGAACAGATTTGTTATAGGCAGTGGCAGAAATTGCGCTGTAAAGCGATGTGCTAACCATTGACACTGTTGTGCCCACACCCAACAGAGTAAGAGTTGTACAGCACGGAAGCAGGCCCTCTGGCCCATATCCAGTTCATTTCCATATACTGACCACTCTCAGAATGAAAACGTCGTTGCTCAGCTTCCTATTGAATATTTCCCCTCTGTCCTCTGGTTCTTGATTATCCAGTCCTGTGAAAATGTCTGAATATTGACCCTGTCCATGCCCATCATAATGTTATACACCTCTAGCTGAAACTCTATCAATCACTCAGTTCCTCAAGTCTTGGGAAGTTCCTCATAAATCTCTGCTCTTTTCACTCTTTTCAGCTGAATGGCATCTTTACTGTAGCACAGTGACCTAAACTGAACATAAGGCCTCACCAATATTTTCTACAATGGCAACATAACATCTATGCTTAGTGTCCTAACTGAGGAAGGCTGGCATGCCAAAAGCCTTCTTTGCTACCTAATCTAGCTTGAAACACCACGGTCAAAGAACCATATATGGGAGATGATACACAGAAAGAAGAAGAATAGTACAGCACAGGAACAGGCCTTTTGGTCCACATTGGCCGTACTGTCTGTGATGCCTGTCAATGCTAATCCCACCCTTTGTGTGGAAAAAGTCACCCTTCAGATCTCCTTTAAAGTTCTCTCCTCTCGCCTTAAACATGCTTTCTCGATTTCGACTGCATTGCCTTTGGATTCTTACTGTTTCAAACTCCTGTTACTTCATAAACCTCAAATAGGTTTATAAAAGCCTTTTGTGTTCCAGAGAAAATAAACTCAGTTCATCCAGACTCTGCTTAGAATTACAGCCTCCGTTGTCAGCAATACTGTGGTGAATCTTTCTGTGCTCTGTCTATTGCTACCATATAATTCCTGTAGTGTGCTGACATAAAATACTCCAAATGTGGCTCAGCCAATATTTTGTTCAGCTGCAACACAACCTCCCAATTCTTCATACTCAGTGCATTAGCTAATGAATACAACATACCAACTGCCATTTTTGGTAGCCTATTCACCTCAGTCACTAATTTCAGGGAGCTATGGACTTGTACCCCAAGATCTCTACATCTATGTTTCTACGACCCCAACCATTTACTCAATATATTCTATTGATATTTGATATCCCAAAATACATTACCTTACATTTGTCTGGAATAAATTCTGTCTGCTTCCACCCTGCCAAACTTTTCAGCTGATATAAATTTCCTGTATCCTTGGACAATCTTCTTTACTGCCTATGACTCCACCAGTTTTCATGTTATCTGCAAACTTAGAGGTCGTACTCTTACATCTCATCCAAGGAAACAAGGTCTAAGCAATGATCTCTGTGGTCCACCAGTCAGATACACACTCATCCACCACCCTCCCCCTCCCTTTACTTCCTGTTATTCATCCAATTTTGTACCTACACTGCATGGGTTCTTTGTCCTTAAACTTGTAGACTAGGTGAGGGACCTAAAGTCCATGTAAACTACTTCTACTTTGATTTAATCAGTTTTCTTAGTTGCCTTCACAAAAAGCTTAATCAGACTTGTGAGACATAATCTTCCCCACTAATAACCGTGCTGACTCCTGATCAATACCAGCCTTTCCAAGTAAACACAAATCCTGTCCTTCCAAACCTTTCTCTGATAGTTTCCATATCACTTACTGACTTTTTTTCCAGACTTAACCCTATTTCCCTTTTGAACAAGGTAACAGTATTGGCTATCCTCTAGTCTCTGGTGCTTCAATTATGGTGAAAGAAGATGCAACAATATCTGTCAGAGGCTCAGCAATCAGTTCCCTTGCTTCCCTTAGCATCCTATCAAACCTTGGGCTCTGATATTTCTAGCCTTGTTCCTGATACAGATGTTCTATAGTATATCCATCCCTTAACTTCTCCAGCCTCCCTGATTAATACATTCAAGATAAAATGAAGGCAGGTAGAAATGGATCTCATTTAGAAACAAAAAGGAGTGTGTTATCTGAAATACAGAACTGAATGTAAAGTCTGGAAGTCAACATGAGATGATGTTCCACAACCTTACCTTGGGTGTTGTAACAGTGCCAGAGGCTACAGACAGAGGTCAGTTTGGGAATAGTGTGGGGAATCAGTGGTAGCAATTTAAAGCTCAAGGTCACTCTATTGTAGGAGATTGTGAACACTGAATGTGGGGCACTGGACTGGAAGAAGTGAATGTGTTTTGCTGCTTTACTGGGACAACGGAGTCCCACCTGACATATGATTTCATCAGGGAGTTTCCCACTCACACTTTGGTGCTACACAGACTAATATACTTCTCCATTGTTCAGGTTTGATAAAGTACCCCCACACCAAACCATGCTAATGCCTTACCAAGTGAGGATAAATGTTATTCCTTCTGAATCTTAACTGCAACTTCCCTATAACTGGTGTTAGGCTCATAGAAAGTAGTTCTGGATGTTCACCAGGATCTAGTGCCAACCTACTCTGAGATCAATCCAACCTTTCCCTCATACTGAACCTTCCATTGTTCTATCATCTGTGTGCCTGTCTAAGAGTTTCTTGAAACCCCTTACTATATCTCCTCTACTACCATCCTTGTTAGGGTGTTCCCCGTAGCAACCACTCTCTGTGGTTAAAAAAAATTACTTCTGTACTTTCCTCCAATTACTTAAAAATCATGCAGCCTTGTATAGACATCTTTGCCCTGGAAAAAAGTATAGCCATCTACTCAATCTATGCCTCTTATCATCTTGTACACCTCTCATCCTCCTCTGCATCAAAGAAAAGCCCGAGCTCGCCAACCTATCTACATTATGTTCTCTAATCCAGGCAGCATCCTGGTAAATCTCAAATGCGCTCTCAAAAGTTTCCACATCCTTCTTACAATGAGGTGACCAGAACGGAACACAATATTCCAAGTGTGGTCTAACCAAGGTTTTATAGAGCTCCAAATTGATCTTCCAAAGTGGATCACTTCACATTTTTCTGGGTTGAACTCCATTTGCCACTTCTCAGCCAAATTCTGCAACTTGTTAGTGAACCCTTTCAGTCATCTGTAAACTTAATAACCCATACTTCCACTTCCTTATCCAAGTCATTTATAAAAATCACAGGGAATAGGGGTCCCAGAACACCTCTGGTTGCTGACCTCCAGGCAAAATACACTCCATCGACAGCAATCCTCTGCCTTCTATGGGTAAACCAATTCTGTATCCACACAGCCAGGTTCCTTTGGACCTCATACCTCTTGACTTCCTATTCAGGAAGTGTGCGATGGGGAGCCTTATCAAGTGCTGTACTAAAATACATGTACACCACATTCAGTGCTCTGTTTTTATCAGTGTGCTTAGTCACATCCTCAGCATGCATTCAGGATTGTGAGGCCTGATCTACTTTCACAAAGCAATGCTGTCTAACCCTAATCAGGCTACGATTCTCCGAAGGCTCATAAATCCTGTCTTGAAGAGTCTTCTTCAATATTTTGTCTCCACTGAAGAAAGACTCACTGGTTCCCAGGTTATCCCCAATCCCTTTCTTGAACATTTTCATCCTGTGGCCAGTTTGGACACATATCATCGCCAAAAGCGCAGTTATTTTCTTCCCCCACTTCCCATAGAACATTACAGCACAGAAACAGGCTCTTCGGCCCTGCCGAACCATTTTTCTGCCTAGTCCCACTGACCTGCACCATATCCCTCCATACCCCTTTTCATCCATGTACCTGTCCAAGTTTTTCTTAAATGTTAAAAGTGAGCCCGCATTTTCCACTTCATCTGGCAGCTCACTCCCACTACTCTCTGCGTGAAGAAACCCCCCCCCCCCCACTAATGTTCCCTTTAAACTTTTCCCCCTTCACCCTTAACCCATGTCCTCTGGTTTTTTTCTCCCCTAGCCTCAGTGGAAAAAGCCTGCTTGCATTCACACTATCTATACTCATCATAATTTTATACACCTCTATCAAATCTCCCCTCATTCTCCTACGCTCCAGGGAATAAAGTCCTAACCTATTCAACCTTTTTCTGTAACACAGTTTCTCAAATCCTGGCAACATCCTTGTAAACCTTCTCTGCACTCTTTCAACCTTATTAATATCCTTGCTGTAATTCGGAGACCAAAACTGCACACAATACTCCAAATTCGGCCTCACCAATGCCTTATACAACCTCACCATACCATTACAAATCTTGTACTCAATGCTTTGATTTATACAGACTAATGTACCAAATGCTCTCCTTATGACTCTATCTACCTGTGACGCCACTTTTAAGGAATTATGTATCTGTATTCCCAGATCCCTCTGTTCTACTGCATTCCTCAGTGCCCTACCATTTACCTTGTATGTTCTACCTTGGTTTGTCCTTCCAAAGTGCAATACCTCACACTTGTCCGCATTAAACTCCATCTGCCATTTTTCAGCCCATTTTTCCAGCTGGTCCAAGTCCCTCTGCAAGCTTTGAAAACCTTCCTCACTGTCCACTACACCTCCAATCTTTGTGTCATCAGCAAATTTGTTGATCCAATTTACCACATTATCATCCAGATCATTGATATAGATGACAAATAACAATGGACCCAGCACTGATCCCTGTGGCACGCCACTTAACACAGGCCTCCACTCAGAGAAACAATCCTGCACTACCACTCTCTGGCTTCTCCCATTGAGCCAATGTCTAATCCAATTTACTACCACTCCATGTATACCTAGCGACTGAATCTTCCTAACTAACCTCCCATGCTGGACCTTGTCAAAGGTCTTACTGAAGTCCATGTATACAACATCCACTTCCTTCCCTTCATCCACTTTCCTGGTAACTTCCTCAAAAAACTCTAATAGATTGGTTAAACATGACCTACCATGCACAAAGCCGTGTTGACTCTTCCTAATAAGTCCCTGTCTATCCAAATACTTGTAGATCCTATCTTTTAGTACTCCTTCCGATAATTTATTTACTACTGACGTTAAACTTACTGGCTATAATTTCCCGCATTACTTCTAGAGCCTTTTTTAAACAACGGAACAACATGAGCTATCCTCCAATCCTCCGGCACCTCACCCGTAGATATCGACATTTTAAATACATCTGCTAGGCCCCCTGCAATTTCAACATTAGTCTCCTTCAAGGTCCGAGGGAATACCCTGTCAGGTCCTGGGGATTTATCTACTCTGATTTGCCTCAAGACAGCAAGCACCTCCTCCTCTTCAATTTGTATAGGTTCCATGACCTCACTACCTGTTTGCCTTATTTCCATAGACCCCATACCAGTTTCCTGAATAAATACAGACTCAAAAAATCATTTAAGATCTCCCCCCATTTCTTTTGGTTTCATACATAGCTGACCACTCTGATTTTTAAGAGGACCAATTTTATTCCTTGCTATCCTTTTGCTATTAATATATCTGTCGAAGCTCTTAGGATTATCCTTCACCTTGACTGCCAAAGCAGCCTCATGTCTTCTTTTAGCCCTCCTGATTTCTTTCTTAAGTTTTTCTTACACTTTTTATACTCCTCAAGCACCTTATTTGCTCCCTGTTGCCTATACATGTTATACATCTCTCTTCTTCTTTATCAGAGCTCCAATATCCCTAGAGAACCAAGGTTCCTTATTCTTATTCACTTTGCCTTTAATCCTGACAGGAATATACAAACTCTGCACTCTCAAAATTTCTCCTTTGAAGGCCTCCCACTTACCAAAGACATCCCTGCCAGAAAACAACCTGTCACAATCCACGCTTTTTAGATCCTTTCTCATTTCTTCAAATTCCCATAGTAACCTGGTATCCCATCTGGCCTTGGGACTTGTTTATCCTTGTGCTTTTCAAAAGTTCCAGCACATCCTCTTTCTCATTCTCGACATGTTCTAGCATATCAGCTTGTTCTACATTGAGGTCAAGGTCCCTTTCACTAGTGAATATTGAAGCAAAGCAAAGATCTCCCCTACCATTTTCCTCTTCTACCCCTGATTGGTTTTACACTCATTCTGGTCATCCTTCTGTTCTTCACATATGTGTCGAATGCTCTTGGATTTTCTTTAATCTTACTTGCTAAGCCCTTCTCATGCCCCCTTCTAGCTCTCCTAAATCCATTCTTCAGCTCCGTCCCGGCTACCTGTAACTCTAGAGCCCTGTCTGTTTCTTGCTTCCTAAATTGGGCAAGGTTGGACAAAGCTGGATTTTTTTCTCTGTAGTGTTGGAGGTTGAGGCCCAATAGAAGTTTATAAATTATGAGAGGTATAGGTACACAATCTTTTTTTCCAGCATGAAAAGTCAAATATTAGAGGATCCAGGTTAAGTTAACAGGAGGGGGGGGGGTGAGTTTAAAGACGTGCAAGGCAGGTATATTTTACACACAGTGCCTGGAATATGCTGCTGGGGAAGTGTACACAGATATGATAGCACCATTTAAGTGTTATTTAACACTTGCTGATGTAGGGACTGGAGGAACGTAGAGCATGTGCAGGCAGATAGGATTAGTAAGATTGACATCAGGGTTCTGAAGGCACTGAATGTTTGGTTAAAATTTTTTTTTATATTTGATATCAAAACAAAGTCTTTATTCCAGGCTTTTCTTGGACAGTTGCTGTTTGGAGAAGTTCACGAGCTGTTATGGTGGATTGGCATCACAATGACCCTCTGTGGATTGCTCCTGCTCCACACAGTTAAAGACATGGACCGGAGTAACACTTACAAGAAAGAGGAATGAGATGGAGGCCATGAGAGCAGGGAAGTACTTGGACTGTTGGGAGCACTGTGTGCAGTGGCGATCCTGTAACATCTTTTGTTGAAACAATACAGATTTTCCTCAGTATTGTTAGGAGTAAATAAGATGCTGGTAGGTTCATCCTGCTTTGTATCTTGAGCATCCATTGAATTCTTGGCTTAGGAAGCTCTGGACCATCTCTCCCCACACAGCCTCCACTCCAGTTTCCCTCCCTTTTCTGTAGTGGTACAGTGATTTCCATGTACCACTCTGTGACACATACTGCTCACTCCTAATTAAATCTTTACCCAGGAATACCTTATAGCTTCTAAAATCAGAGTCAAGGTAACCTAGACTCCGGTAAGATGGTGATTGTTTAACGCTTAAAACTTTCACTCCGTTACATTTCTTACCTTAGCATGCTTTATCTCCCTTTTTTATCCCAGTTTGTTAATTTTTTTTGCCGCCTTATCTGCCTGCGAATACACTTATCTTCAAATGGCTACAAACCTTCCTGAATCTGGGGAAAAAGAAGTCTCTAGGTCTGCGACTGCCAAGATTCTCTCTATCTTGGAACAGCATTGACAGGACATTGTATCTGATTTTAAGTCTGAATTTAAGTCTTTCAGTTCATTGGAGTCAAAATTGGATCAAATTAATGCTAGAGTGGATCATCATGCCAAACATCTATCTCACATCGATTTAACTTCCGAAGATTTAAAACGCCACGTTCAGCAGCTGGAAGCTGTCTGTTCCAATTTGACCAAGCAAAACACCAAGCTTACTCTCAAGATGACCAATCTTGAAAACCAGAACAGGTGTTATAATCTATGAATTCTTGGCTTGCCAGAGGCTATCGAAAGGGGATCTCCTGTTGAATTTTTCTCTTCCTTACTTGGTGAGATTTTCGGGAAGGAATTTCTTTCGACCTCACTTGAGTTAGACGGAGCATACCGGACATTCATAGCCAGGTCTGACCTGGGTTCTAGGCCACGTCCAGTAATTCTCTGTTTTCATCGATAATCAGGTGAAAAACCTGATCAGGGAGGCACGCCGGAGGGGAAAACTGGATTATCGGGGTCATGGCATTTGTATCGTTGAAGACTATGCCCCTCAGGTTTTGAAGATGCGCACTGAGTTCAAAGATGTTATGAAAGAGTTGTTTAATCGTGGACTCAAACCTTCTCTCTGTAACCCTGCCTGTCTTCGAATAACTCTTACTACTGGGGACTATGAATGGTTTAAGTTGGTCAAGGAGGCTCAGAAGTTTATTGAAGGTCTCCCAGCCATTTCGACTACCTCAGACTCGGTGTGACTTTCTAAAATGGTCGATAAGTACTTTTTTTTTAAAAAGCTTTCTTGTGGACTTAGATTTTTTTTTGTGTAATCCAGTCCACCTCCAAATAACTCAATACTGGGGACCACAAATGGTTTTAGTTGGTTAGGGAGGCTCAGAAATTTATTGAAGGTCTCCCAGCCAGTTTACTATATCAGATTTGTTTTTTTTTTAAATGGTTGATAAGTATTTTTTTACATTAAAATTTTTCTTCTCTCTTTTCCCCTCTGGTTTCTTTTTAAATTACTGTTTTTCTTTCATAGTTTCCCCACGGGTAGACTATTTTCGATTATTATTCTGAATTAAGTTTTTTTTTGATGTAATTGTTTCTCTTCATCTATAATTTTGATTTGTAGTGCATACGTTCTCTAGTTTCTGTTATACTAGTTAACGGAGCTTATGTCGATGTTATAAAACTGCAAGTTGGATTTTGGGGTGCCTTTTTTGTAGAGCTTGCTGCCTTCTGGGTAGTTATCTAGTTTTGGGATTGGAGGGTGGGGTGGGTTCTCTAGTGCCAACATGATTTAGTGCTTTTTTTGTTGTTTGTTATTCAGGACATTTTTTGCCTTGATTTTATTGACTTATACCTTTGCTCCAGAACTGTTACTTGAATGTTTGATCCTGTTTATGCTTACTACTGTCTATGTTTTAATAATTGATAATGGTTAGTTCGTTGAAATTTGTAAGCTGGAATGTGAAGGGATTGAACCATCCTGTTAAAAGGAGGAAGGTGTTTCCACATCTTAAGCAACTTAAAGCTGACATTGCTTTTCTGCAAGAAACTCATATTTGAAGTTTTGACAATTCTAGTCTTATGTCAAAATGGGTGGGTCAGCACTTCCCTTCTTCTTTCCCAGCCAAAGCTGGGGGGGGGTGGGGGGTTCTATCCTTATTAATCAAGATGTTCCTTTTGAGCTCCACAGTAAGGTATCTGGTACAAATGATCATTTTATTATTGTTTCTGGAAAGTTGTATAATACTAAAGTGGTATTAGCTCATTTGTATGCTCCTAATTTGGATGATGTGAATTTTTTTTTCCTGATTTGAATTCATGTTCTCTTATACTGGGCGGTGACTTTAATTGTTGGTTAGATCCAGCTTTGGATCGATTGTCCTCTGTTCCTAGATTACCTACTAAATCTGCTTAACTATTCATTCTTTCCTTTCTAACTATGGTATCTCTGATATGTGGCTTTTTTTTATCCTACTGAGAGATTTTTTTTCACATGTCCACTATACTTTTACTAGAATTGATTTATTCTTAATCGATAATCGGCTGATTTCATTTGTTTACTCTTGTGATTATCAGAATATATTGATTTCGAATTGTGCTCCAGTTACCTTGTCTTTAAATTTCCCCGGTCTTCCTCAAACGAATGTCATTGGCATTTTAATCTGACTCTATTATTGGATGATGATTTTGTAAAATTTATGAAGGATCAGATAACTTTTTTTAAACTCCAATATGTCATCTGAAATTTCATCTCAGATTGTCTGGGATGTTATGAAAGCATATTTGAGGGGTCAAATAATTTCATATACAGCGAATCTCAAAAGAAAGACTCATTTAGAACGATTAGATTTGATCAGTCAGATTAAAGTACCAGACCAACTATATGCCCAGACTAAAAATCCTGAACTGTACAAGAAGCGAGTAGAACTTCAAACTAAGTTTGAACTTATTTCCACTCAACCAGTTGAACGTCAACTTCTTGAAAGCAAGAGCCGATTTTATATTCATGGTGATAAATCTAGCAAATTTCTAGTTAACCAATTGAGACGCTGTAAAGCCAAACAACATATTACAAAGATTCGAATGGAGAACGGGAATATTACCTTGAATCATTCTGAAATTAATGATTCATTTAAGAATTATTACTCTCGACTTTACACCTCCAAATCCTTAAATGATAATATTTCTGTTGACCTTTTTTAAATGGTTTGAATATTCCTTCACTCTCCTCTGATTTTAAAGCAAAACTCAATGAGCCATTATCACTAGAAGAAGTATCTTCTGCCATTTCTGCACTGCTGTCGGTCAAATCTCCTGAGCCTGATGGGTTCTCTGCAGAATTTTATAAATCATTTTCCTCACTACTTTCATCTCAGTTATTTTAAGTTCTATCTGATTCGTTTAAACATGGTGAATTGCCACCATCATTTAAAACACATCAGCCATCAGCTGATTGAGTGCACTTTTCGTGGTTTATCGTGTCACGTCCACGGAATGAATGGATTGTCTCTACCACTCCCTAGCGGAGAACAGTTACTGCCTGATGAATGGGCTTTATGGTCAATTTAGGGTTGGGGTACAGTCCAATTTGATGACAACGAGGGATGTGATGCCTTTGATCTAATGGTCTTAGAGGACTTGCCAAATTCACTGAATTGGGTGGATTGTCTTTCCCTTTCCCTAGCGGGGAATGGTTATTGCCCAATGGAGTGGGTTGGGGTTGGGGTACTGTCCTATGTGGTTTGATTGTTCAATTCAAGGTAAGGTGACAATGAGGGATATGAAGCATTTGACCTAATGGTAATAGAGAACGTGAGCTTTGATCAGACCTTTGACATTCACCATGACTAAAAAACACGGTAATGTGCCATTGTTGTGAATTTTACTGTGTGTGCCTATCTTTGATCAAACCCAGATATGCCAGGAAGTTATGGCACCTTCCCCAGGGTATGCAGTCACATTTCGTTTCTTACCTGTCACCCTGTTCGTCTATCCGTCCATGAATGTCTGTAAGATGTCAATCACCAGCCGGATTGTTAGACTGTAAATGTTCTCACAAACATCTTGAACCCATTCGAGTTGACAAACTTCAGCAGCTTCTCATTTTCCTTCGTCCAGAGACCTCTCGCTCCAACCACAAATCCAAAATAGTCCACAGATTCTGCACATGTAAGCTCTTTGATCTGGCGTGTGAGATGTTTATATTTGTCCTCCTTCTCCTTCTGTGCTCTTTCTGATTATTGTCCTCGTACCTGATGGTAACATCTACTACGGCAGCTTTCCCTCTCTTCACAAAGATAAGGTCCAGCTTCCATAACGATCCATCCTCTGGTCTACTATGGGGTTCGATGCTCGCATCCCAACCTTGCTTACAGACCTCTTGTTTCAGTTTTTCTACGACCTTATTATGTCACTTAATCCGGCTTCTTTTAATGGATAAGCGTCTTCCTGAGATGTGGGCCAGGGTTTCATTGGCCATTCTGCATCTCCTACAGGTTTTTACCCTCTCCTTATCTCCCTTGTTTCTTGTACAATACATTGGATATTGTCCACATCTCAGCAGCAGAGCATCCATGATCTGGTATCCTTTCCATCTTTCATGGTTCTGCAGCCACCAGTTAGATGGCTCATTGTTCTTCAAGTCCTTAATTCCAGATCCTTGTTGGGTCAGTTGGGCCCACTTGTCAAATTCGGCCGTCCTCCAGTCCAACTCAAACTTCGGTGGCCCACTATCCTCCTCCTCCATCATCTCCCCTAGAACGTTGCATAGCATAAAAGGAACTCGCATCCCCTCCCCCAAGTATGCTTCGATATCAAGTTCTCTCATAACATTCTTCAGCACCTGGAGATTTGCCAGACTTTTAATCTTAGCCTGGTTGTCCTCTTTGGCCATCGTGAAAGATGCTTTGATTATCTTATCCTGTGAGAGCTCCAGTGCAAGCCTCTTCCTGATCACGGCAATCGGGATCTGTATCTCCAGCTTTGGCAGGTACAACCCTCCATCACTCATCCTGGCATACTATACCCCATCAGTTGTGTCCTGGGGTAGGTAGAGGATCTATTTTGCCATTGTCCTGATCAGCTTGTTCAAATCTGTGAGAGTTCTGCGATGCCTCATTGAGGGTAAGATGGTAATACATCCTTGAAATCATGGATGTCCTCATGAGCTCAATCTTCTGTAATGGCTTGAGCTTAGCTGCCTTTAGACTATGGAACCACATATCCAGTTTGTTTTTCCAATTATCACCTCTAATTCTGCACCATGGGTCAATTTTCACCCCAAGGTACTTTTCAATCTCACCTGGTGAAATGAACTGAATATCTTTCCCATCCAGGCTCATTCTTTCTTCTCATTGAACAAGTATGTCTTCCTTTTACATTCACGGTAAAACCCTTTTGTCTTTCTCACCTTAGGACACCTGCGTTACAGTGTGACAGGTGTACCGCCCCAGTCAAACTCCTGTTACGTATTCAGGCAACAATAAATATATGAGTTCGGCAAGGGCTTTTATAACAAACAACACGTTTATTAAACACTGAAAACAAACCCCCCAAAAGTAAACAAACACTACCGTAACCGGAAACAGCTCTTAAAGCGATGCAGCTCAAACAGTTCTTAAAGTGATGTTGCAAAAACAGTTCTTTTAAGTAGGACTGCCACAAGTTCAAAATGCTCACGGTTCATTTAAGGGAGAGACTTTATAAGACGATTTAAATTCTCTTTCACATCGTTTTGCTTCGATCCCTGACGTCGAACTTTTCCCACGCAGAATTAACGAATTTCCTTTATCACACTGTCCTCAATCTTCTGCTATCCCGCAGAGATTAACACAAGAACAGTCAACGAATTCCTTCTCGAATAAGGATTAAATAAGGTTGAACCTGTTTCACCGTCGTAAATCAATTTTCGATCTTTAACTCCTGAACTCCGATCTTCACTCTCCACTGATTCTCAAACTAGCAGTATTGTAAAGAACCTGCTGGCAATGACCTTTTAAACTTTAGGCATTAGATAAAACTTCATCTTTCAACTAAACTGCGTCATCACATTAAATCGCGCAGTGGCATGAAGTCAACATGGCAAATCCAGCCACGAACTGCCCCTCCTCACAGGGTGGGGTCTTCCTTTTATAACCTGTAAAAAAAACCTGTCACATGATCTCTACTGGCGGGAAAATGAAGTCACTCCACCATAACAAGACCATTACCTCAAGTCCAGTATAGCTTCAACCCCAGTCACGTGACAAGGGTACCACTGTCATGTGTCACGAGTACGTAACACTCCCCACCTGCCACTGTCCCTGTAGTGGGTTGTGCCCGGGCGCTTCCGACCAGAAGCGAGAGCCCCTCGGGGCTCGCCTCCCCGCCTCACCGGGTAAGTGAGAAAACGATCAGAGTAGTGGTATTTCACCGGCAGCCCCGGAGGGCCTCCCACTTATTCTACACCTCTCATGTCTCTTCACAGTGCCAGACTAGAGTCAAGCTCAACAGGGTCTTCTTTCCCCGCTGATTCTGCCAAGCCCGTTCCCTTGGCTGTGGTTTCGCTAGATAGTAGGTAGGGACAGTGGGAATCTCGTTCATCCATTCATGCGCGTCACTAATTAGATGACGAGGCATTTGGCTATTTGGAAACACTTGCTGGTCAGAAACCAACTACGTGCACTTTTCGTGGTTTTACGTGTCACGTCCACAGAATGAATGGATCGTCTCTACCCCTATCGGGGAATGGGTCTTGCCAATGGCATGGGCACTTGCCGGTGTAGTGGGCAAATCGTCTCTCACTCTTGGGGCTTTGTCCAACAGATGTCCTAAGGACCTTGATTCAGTCTTTTAACCCCTTTTCAGGAAGCTGACAAAGAGGGATATGAAGCGTTGGATGTTACTTATAACCGAGAACGTGAGCTATGGTCAGACCAATGACATTCACCATGACTAAAAACACGGGAATGTGCCATTGTGAATTTTACTCTATGTGCCTATCTTCTGTGGACAAACCTGGGCGTATCAGATAGGCCAGGAAGTTGTGGGACTCTTTACGGTAAGCAGTCATCGACCATCGTATACTCTCACGTGACTGTCACCGTTCACCGGCTAGCCGTCCATGAACGTCTGCAAGACGTCAATTGTCAGCCGGATCGTCAAACTGCAAATGCCTCTTGCAAACATCTTGAAGCCACTCCTGCTGATGAATTGCAGCAGTCTTTCATTGTCTTTGGTCCAGAGACCTCTCGCTCCCACCATGAATCCAAAAAATTCCGCGGACTCTGTGCCAGTCAGTTCTTGGATCTGAAGCATCAGGTGTTTGTATTTGTCAGCTTTTTCCTTCCAGCTTTTTGATCTTCTCCAAGGCCTTACGGTTATCCTCATACTAGATGGTTACGTCTACTATGGCTGCTCTCCCTGTCTTCACAAAGATCAGGTCTGGCTTCCACAACGATCCGTCCTCAGCTCATATATGAGGTTCAATGTAAGCATCCCATCCATTCTTACACACTTTGTCCATCAGCCTCTCCACAACCTTGTTGTGCCTCTTGATCCGTCTCTTCTTAACCGCCCGACACTGTCCGGATATGTGTGCCAGAGTCTCATTGGCCTCCCTGCATCTCCTGCAGGTTTTTACTCTCTGGTCTTCCCCTTTGTTCCTCGTACATCGGGTCGGGTACTGGCCTGGCCGCATCTCAGCAGCAAAGCGACCACAACTTGGTAGCCTTCCCACCCCTCGTGGTTTCTTAGCCAGTTAGAGTGCTCATTGTCCTCAAAGTCCATGACTCCTGAACCTTGTTGAGTTAGCTGGGCCCACTTTTCAAGCTCTACGGACCGCCAGTCTAGCTCAAATTTAGGTGGTTCCCCATCCTCCACCTCCATCTCCCTGAGGAAGCTATCCAGCATAAAAGAGTTCTCCCCTAAGTATGCTCCCATGTCTAGTTCTTCGTTCCCTCTGACAGCCTTTATCACTTGGAGGTTTGCCGTACTGAAGGATGCCTTTATTATTCTGGACCTCCAGTTTCGGCAGACACAACCCTCCGTCCCTCATTTTGGAATACAGTGTTCTGTCGGTTGTGTCATTCGATATGTGGAGTATCTCTTTCGCCGTCGTCCGGATCAGCCGGTTCAGCTCTCTCGGTGTTCTGGGATGCTTTGTTCAGGGTCAGATGGTAGTAGATTCGCTGGATCATGTACGTTCTCATGAGCTCAATCTTTTGTAGCGGCTTCAGCTTTGCTGCCTTCAACCCCTGGAACCAGGTATCCAGTTTGTCCTTCCAGTTATCGTTTTTCACTCTGCACCATGGATCGATTTTCGCCCCTAAGTACTTTTCGATCTTGCCTGGTGGGATGAACTGGATATCTTTACCTTCCAGGCTCCATTCCTTCCTCGTGTTGTAGAGGTAGGTCTTTCTCTTACACTCAGAGTAAAAACCTTTGGTTTTCCTCACGTTGACCTCCAGCCCGGTATCCTTGCAGAATCTGTTTAGGATCTGCAGGTTTTCCCCCATCCCTTCGTAGGAGCTACTCAGGAGAACAATGTCGTCCGCAAAGGCCAGTGCCGTGCACCTGGCCCCCGCCCCGACTTCCACTCCCCTCCCTCTAGGGTGCTGATCAGCGGGTCCATGGCAATGTTGAAGAGCACGGGCGACATCGGGTCTCCCTGTTTGACCCCTTTCATCACCGAGATCTTGTCTGTCCTGTCCTACCCGACTTCCACAACAGTTGTCGTGTTGGTGTATAAGTCTTCGACAAGCCTTCTGAGCCTCAGTGGTGCCCCCACACTCTGCAGTGACTTCTGGATCGGCTTGTGTCCGACCGAGTTGAATGCCTTCACTAGATCCACGAAAACCACTGCCAGATCCCTGTCTTGGCCCCCTTCATGATGTTTCAGAGGATGGTTATATTCTCGTTACAACCTGGAGTCTTTTCCAAGAAGCCCTTATGCCTCTTACTGATCACCACTGCTCTGCTTAGTCGTTTCACCAGGATCTTTGTAAACAACCTCAGCAGCAGTGGCCCAATAGTGATCGGCCTCCAGTTATCCAGGTTTTTAAGTTCCTCCACATCCTCCGTCTTGGGAATCAGCAAGGTCCTGCTCCTCTTTGGACACTCCGGGATGGTATCGGCCTTCAGCCATAGCGAGAAAAGCCTTGGTAGGAGTTCCTCGCTGTCCTCCACCATTCTTTCCAGGTCCGCTTTCTTTATACCATCAGGACCTCCTGCTGTATCTTTCTTGACCTCCAAGAGGCCACTGGAGTTCCCATCATGGTACCAGGGATCGAGAACTGCCTGATGACAGCGGCAAACTCCGGCAGGCGAGCCAACACTCGAAGGGCTGGATTTGATGCAGAAAGCAACTTTTCCATCCACAGTGCTTTCTGGATGGGGATTGACGCCACAATCGATGGAATGCCCAATCCGCCATCTTTAAGCCCTGTGTGGAAAAAGGCAACAGATGAATCGTCGGGTAATCGCAACCAGGAACAGATAGTGACAGGTGCCAGTTTGTCGAGTCCCTTCAAGGTGTTTTTATGGGACCGACCCAAAACAAGGCTGTGGACCAATGATGCTTTATGATGTTTCCAAGTGCCCGCATTAGCTCCTCGCGATGTTTCACTGGCCGGCGCCCCCACCAATCAAATTTGACTCCGAGATATTTGAATTCGTCTGTGGGGCCCAGAGATTTGATGTGGCCCTCACGGATGGTGACTCCACAATTATTGAGAGCTGTGAACTTCTTTTTCTTATTGCCCCTGATAACGACAGCGCTGGATTTGGCCATGTTAATGTCATGCCCGCAAGGTGCAATGCGTCATCAACATGGGCTAGCTTCTGTCCAAGTGTGGACGCTGACTCCAAAAATACTATTAAATCGTCAGCGTAAGCAATAGCATCAAGCATGACGTTGCCAAATGGGATGCCATTAGATGGGTCGGCCAGGGCAATCACTTCATCCATCGCCATAATAAACAGCAATGGTGATGGAGGGTCACCCTGACGCACGCCCCGCCTGGCTGAGATGGTAATATCGCCAAGTTGCACAGTCGCCCCCGAGTAGATGGATCGAATATACCTCACCAGAGGTGGGGGTGCTCCAAACGCTTGAGCAGATCTGATGATTGTGTCAGTCGACACTGAGTCAAAAGCCTTAGCGACATCTGTAGACGCTAGAGCCGTATCCAGGTTGCGGCCCCATGCTCTTCTTAGCACACCGTCCAGCAGGTTGACCGCCTCAAAAGTTCTGTCACATTTGCGGAATCCAAACTGTAACGAAGTAAGCTGTAATGCATCTGACCATCTTGTAGCAAGGATGCGATTGAGCGCCCTTAATATTATAGATGACACATTAATCGGGCGATAGTTCGATGGTGTCGACACAGAGCCAGATTGCTTTGGTACCAATGTGATTCGGGAATGTTTCAATGAGTAGGGAATATCCCCAATGCATAATAGGATATTAAAATAAGCCGCCAGCACCAAGGGGTCCATCTTCCGAAGCTGTTGGCAGCTAATCCGGTCAGAACCCGCTGCCATGCCCGACATATCTCGGACATATAACATATCTGGATATAGTTACTCCCACTGTTTACCCGCACTTCATTGAATTTCTTCACTTTGACATTCAGAGCACTGGGCAGAAATCACATCGCGTCAACACCGCCCTGCGGCCTTCGCGATGCTTTGTTTTAATTAAACAGTCGGATTCCCCTGGTCCGCACCAGTTCTAAGTCAGCTGCTAGGCGTCGGCCGAGGCCACCTGTCCAGAGTCACCACTGCACCGCCCCTTCCCGGAATGTGCCTGCTGTGGGGATACTGGGCTCTTCGAGCATCACCACACCACCACACCATAAGGATTTCACCAGAAAGCAGGTTACCTGATTATGCCTTGCACACCGTTCATGATGAGTCACAGTACATGATTGCATAATGTGGTGCAAGGGTTCGGGTGCCCTGCATAGTCGACGGCACTTTAGGTCCGCACTTCCTGGACGACCTTGACAACGTCGCACCCTCGTGCCCAGGGTGTTGGCCCGCAGTTGTAATCCTCTGATGGAGTTGGGGGAACACCCTGTCAAGTGACCCGATCCATGATCGTGACTCACGGGTCACCTCGATGTGTCCGAGGTTGGCTGTGAGCACGGCACTCCAGGCAGCCTTCTCCTCGAGCTTGGACCCACAGGGTTGCCCATGATGACACCAGGGCAAGAGAACTCCGGCAAGCGAACCATTACTCGAAGCACTGGATTGGTTGAGGAGAGCGGCCTTTCCATCCAAGCAGTCTTCTTTGGGGATGGAAGCCGTGAACAATGGGTCTCCCAAACCACCATCCTTTAAACCGGCATGGAAGAAGGCAGTAGAGGTGTCATTTGGGAGTCGCAACCAGGCGCGAATGGCAGCGCGTACCTGCTTATCCAGGCCCTTTAGTGTGTTGTAGTGGGCCTGCCGAAGGACCAGACTGTGCACGAGCTTAGATATCAGGTGCTCGCACAGGATCGTTAAACGCACGTGAGGCTTCAGTAGGCTCGTGCGACGTTGTCTAACGCCCCAGCCAAAACCTCCTGACGTTTCAGTGGTCGACGACCACGCCAGTTAAACTGGACTCTGAGGTACTTAAATTCTTCTGTTGGGCCAAGAGATCTCAAACGGCCCTCACAGAAGTCGACACCAGAGTCGTCCAATGCAGTGAACCTTTTCTTTTTTTTTAATAAATTTTTTTAATTGAATTTTTAAATAGGTTACAGAAAGAAAAAAATTATCAACCCTTCCCCCCCTTAACCCCTCCCCCCTAACATGTCCCTATAGGAAAAAAAAGAAAGAAAGGAAAAGAATGAATGAATGCCTGGATATCGGTAGATCCCCACATGCTCCATGGAGTTCATAATAGCTTTAATATGTATATTTATTTCTTTCCCCAGATAACGAATAATTTTATCTTCGGAGCACCTATTTATTTAATCCTGTCTTTTGTAAATAAGGGCACCAAATTTTCAGAAATATTTCATATTTATCTCTTAAATTATAAGTAATTTTTTCAAGTGGAATGCAGCTAAAAGTTTCATTCTTCCAACGATCTATACTTAAGTACGAATCCGATTTCCAAGTAACTGCAATAGCTTTTTTGGCTACTGCCAATGCAATTTTTATGAATTCTTTCTGGTATTTATTCAATTTGGATTTCGATTTTATCCCTTCAATATCGCCTAGTAAGAATAATGTTGGATTATGTGGAAGTTGTATTCCAATAATTTGTTCCAGTAAAACTCTTAAATTTGTCCAAAAAGGTTGAATTTTAAAACAAGACCAAGCAGAGTGTAAAAAAGTACCGATTTCTTGATTACATCGAAAACATTGATCAGATAAATTTGAGTTTAATCTATTTATTTTTTGTGGTGTAATATATAATTGATATAAAAAGTTATATTGTACTAATCTTAGTTGAACATTTATTGTACTTGTCATACTGTCAAGACATAATCTTGACCAACTTGTTTCATCAATTTTGATATTCAAATCAGTTTCCCATTTTTGTCTTGAATCAAATTATACATACCAGAAATAAATGTTTTAATTTTACCTTTATGAATTAGTTTCTATTTCATTAGGTTTCAGCAATAACATTGTTTGACCCAGTTTATCTCTTAAATAAGCCCTTAATTGGAAATAACAGAAAAGAGTGTTATTTGATATTTTGTGTTTATTCTTTAATTTGTCAAATGACATTAATATACCTCCTTCAAAACAGTCTCTTATATATCTAATCCCTTTGTGAAGCCAGTTATATAAAAGTTGATTATCCATTATAAAAGGAATGTTTATTTTGAATTAAAGGTCTCTTTGCTAATAAAGATTTCTTTATCTCATCATCATCATTTATCTTATTCCATAAATCAATCAAATGTTTTAATATAGGAGATTCTTTCTTTTCCCGTATCCATTTAGATTCCCATTTATATATAAAATCTTCTGGTATATTTTCTCCTATTTTATCTAATTCTATTCTAATCCATGCCGGTTTATCTTCATTGAAAAAAGATGCAATAAATCTAAGTTGATTTGCTTTGTAATAATTCTTAAAATTTGGTAATTGTAACCCTCCTAGGTCAAATTTCCATGTCAATTTTTCCAACGATATTCTTGACATCTTACCTTTCTGAAGGAACTTCCTCACACATTTATTTAACTCTTGAAAAAATTTCTGCGGTAATTGTATTGGTAGTGTTTGGAATAAATATTGTAATCCAGGGAATATATTCATTTTTACAGCATTACCTACTAATATTATTGGTAACATCATCCATTTGTCAAGATCCTCTTGAATTTTTTTCAATAATGGCAAATAATTTAGTTTATATAAATTCTTTATATCATTATCAACTCTTATACCTAAATACTTTATACCATTTATCGACCATCTAAATTGAATTATTAATCAACATTGACTATAATCTCCTTTAGTAAGGGGTAGAATTTCACTTCTATCCCAATTTATTTTGTACCCTGATGTTTTCCCATGTTCTTCCAATCGAGAAGATAATTTACACAACGAATGCAATGGGTTAGTTAGATAAATCAGAACATCATCAGGAAATAAGTTAATCTTATATTCTTCCTGATTAACTCTGAAACCCATAATATCTGAGTCAGTTCTAATTAATTCAGCTAATGGTTCTATCACCAACACAAATAAAGCAGGTGATAATGGACAACCTTGTCTAGTTGACCTTGTTAACGGAAATGATGTTGAAATTTGGCCATTTGTCACCACTTTAGCTTTGGGGTTAGTATTTAAGGTTTTAATCCATTTTATAAAAGATACTCCTGATCCATATTTTTCCAATACCTTAAATAAAAAATCCCATTCCAATCTATCAAATGCTTTTTCTGCATCCAAAGCAACTGCCACACTCATTTCTTCCCTCTTTTGTGCCAAATGAATTATGCTAAGTAACCGAGTTACATTATTTGCCCATTGTCTATTTTTAATAAATCCTGTTTGATCCATGTGTATTAATTTTGGTAAATATTTAGATGATCTATTAAATAAAATCTTTGCTATTACTTTATAGTCCGTGTTCAACAAAGGAATAGGTCTATATGATGTTGGCTTTAAAAGATCTGTCTTTTTTTGGCAATACTATTAAAATAGCTGTCGAAAAAGATTCTGGAAGTTTATGCGTTCTTTCCGCTTGGTGTATTAGCTCCATAAAAGGAGGAATTAATAAATCTTTAAATTTTTTGTAAGATTCAGGCGGAAAACCATCTTCTCCTGGAGATTTATTACTTTGAAGTAATCCTAGAGCTTCTTCGACCTCTTTTAATGTAAAAGGCACATCTAATCCCTTCTGTTCTTCTGAATTCAATTTTGGGAGAGTTATTTGTGATAAAAACCTTTCTATCTCAACAATATCATTTTGTGATTCTGATTGATACAGTTCAGGATAAAAAAATTTAAAAGTTTCATTGATTTCTAAAGGTTTATAAGTAATTTTATTTATACTTGTTCTAATTGCATTTATCGTTTTGGAAGCCTGGTCTGTTTTTAACTGCCAAGCAGGAATCTTGTGTGATCTTTCACCTAGTTCATAGTATCTCTGTTTAGTTCTCATAATTGCTTTTTCTGTTCGGTATGTCTTAAGTGTATTATATTCTAGCTTCTTATTAACAAGTTGTCTTTGTTTCTCTTCTGTCATATTTCTTTGAGATTCTTTTTCTAATTTTGTAATCTCTTTTTCCAATTGATCTATTTCTACCATATATTCCGTCTTAATTTTAGAAGTATAACGTTATCTGGCCTCTCAAATATTCCTTCATCGCTTCCCATAATATAAATTTATCATCAACTGAATGTGAGTTTGTATCTAAAAAAAAAACTGAATCTGTTTTTTCATAAAATCACAAAAATCTTGACATTTTAATAATATTGAATTAAATCTCCATCTGTAAATCAATTCCTTATCCATCATTATTGTCATTATCAAGGGGAATGATCTGACAATATTCTTGCTTTATATTCCATATTTTTCACTCTGTCTTGAATATTCGCTGATAGGAAAAAATCTTGAATAAGTTTTGTCTATTTGAATAAAATGAATAATTTCTTTCTCTTGGGTTAATTCTCCATATATCAATCAAATTTAAATCTTTCATCAATGATAAAGTTAATTTTGCTACTTTTGGTTTTGTAACAACCTTTGTTGACCTATCTAAAAATGGGTCTAGACAAAAGTTAAAGTCTCCACCTATTAATATTTTATCGTGCGTGTCAGCCAAATTCAAAAAAGCCTCGTATAAATTTTACATCGTTTTCATTTGGTGCATATTCATAAGAGTCCATAGTTCTGAAAAGATTTGACAATGTATAATTACATATCTTCCAGCAAAATCAATTAATACATTTTGTATTTTAATTGGTAAAGTTTTGTTAACCAAAATTGCAACTCCCCTCGCTTTTGAATTAAATGAAGCTGCAATAACATTTCCGACCCAATCTCTCTTTAATTTCTGATGTTCTATCTCTGTTAAATGTGTTTCTTGTATAAAAGCTATATCTATTTTTATTTTCTTAATGTATGTTAAAAATTCTTCTTCTTTTCACCAGTCCATTAAGCCCATTAACATTAAAACGTCAAAAATTCATTAAATAAGTCATTATTTTTAATGGGGTTACTCCCGTCTATAATAATACATAATATTTCAACTATTGTAGTAACTTGGAGAATTTTAAAATAATTCCCCATGTTGCTATGTGTCTCCCCTCTGATCATTCAGGCAAAGAAGGAAAGATAAAAGAAAAATAGATTATAAAGAAAAAAAACAGCAAAAAAAAAACCCCTGCTAATGTTGTGAATGAAAAAAAAAACACATTACACCCCTCCGTTGTGCGGGTCATGGCAATCGCCATGATTACACACGTGAATCCCGTAGCGATCGATCTGGATCCCCCAGCTCCCCCGTAACGTGAAAAAAGTATATGTAAGAGAAGAAAAAATAGTATCACTACTCTCAATTAATATTTCTCAAATATTTACCTTTCTCCCACTGTAGAGAGTACCCCGGTGGCTGTACCCCTTGACAATAAGTACTCATGTTTGAGTATTGTTGGGGGGGGGGGGGAGACAGCCTTCCTGGCTGAAGTGACAGTGGTCGGGCCTCCGGCACAGAGGACGGCCCTGTAGCTCAGAAAGGTAGGGATAGAAGAAAGAGGACCATAGTAATAGGGGACTCGATAGTCAGGGGTTCAGCCAGGCGGTTCTGTGGAGGTGATCGGGAGTCCTAGATGGTAATTTGCCTCCCTGGTGCCAGGTTTCGGGACGTTTCTGATCGCGTCCAAGATATCCTGAAGTGGAAGGGTGAGGAGCCAGAGGTCGTGGTACATGTAGATACCAATGACGGGTAGGAAAGGGGAAGAGGTCCTGAAACGAGAGTATAGGGAGTTAGGAAGGCAGTTAAGAAGAAGGACCGCAAAGGTAGTAATCTCGGGATTACTGCCTGTGCCACGCGACAGTGAGAGTAGGAATAGAATTAGGTGGAGGATGAATGCGTGGCTGTGGGATTGGAGCAGGGGGCAGGAATTCAAGTTTCTGGATCATTGGGACCTCTTCTGGGGCAGGCGTGACCTGTTCAAGAAGGACAGGTTACACTTGAATCCTGGGGGGACCAATATCCTAGTGGGGAGGTTTGCTAGGGCTACAGGGCAGACTTTAAACTAGTAAGATGGGGGGGCAGGAATAAATTTGAGGAAACCATGGGAGAGGAGGTTAGTTCACCAGTATGCAAGTAAATAGACAGTGTGTGAGGGAGGAAAGGCAGGTGATGGAGAAGGGATGCGCTCAGCCCGATGTAGGGGAGAAGAAAGAAAAGGATAATAAATTTGAATGCATTGTTAGGGATGAAAAGAGAGGAGGGGGTGGAGAGTATCTTAAATGTATCTATTTTAATGCTAGGAGCATTGTAAGAAAGGTGAATGAGCTTAAAATGTGGATTGATACCTGGAATTATGATGTTGTAGCTATTAGTGAAACATGGTTGCAGGAAGGGTGTGATTGGCAACTAAATGTAACCCCCTGGGTCGCCTCAGGCTCGCTCAGCAGTTCTCGTCTAGGGGGAGCAGCCTTCGGCCCCGCCAAACTGGGTAATCAGCTGGTGTGGATGCTGTGTGATGTCCCCGCCTCGCCCAAAAACAGACAGTACACCATATGCGATTAAATGAGTACAATTTATAAAGGTTACTATAACTAAGTGATTAATAACGATACAGTATATATGAAGAGAAAAAAATAAAGAAAAGGCGCCAAACTTATCAAAGTCCAAACCACTTCGTGCACAACCGTTGGAGCTCAATTTCTGAAGTCTTCTGGCCACCATTCGATCCCCTCCGAACTCCTCGACTCGCAGCTCAGGACCCTCCGAGTGGTCAACCAAGCACATCTAGCTTCATCCCCCCTCCTCGGAGTACCTCCGGGCCTCAGACCCCCGCTTGGGGTCTGTTCCTCGCCCAGCTTACAGCATAGCGTCCTCTCTCTCGACCCCCTCGCGCCGATCTGCCCAAAAGCCCGTCAACAAAAGCTTACAGACTCAGAAGAAAGAACATTAATCCCCATTTGGTTTACAAAGGAATACAATTCTCGTTATCAGTAAATTTTAACCCAAACAAGCTTCCAGCACTCTCTTGCAACAAAGGAGCATTCCTGCTAGTTAACCAAACAAAGAAACCCTTTCCCAACAGTACCAAAGAAACAAAAAAACCCCTTTACACTAATATTCCTGGATGTAGTTGCTTCAGGTGTGATAGAGTAGGAGGGGGCAGAGGAGGAGGTGTTGCATTGCTTGTCCGAGAAAATCTTATGGCGGTGCTTTGGAAGGATAGATTAGAGAGCTCCTCTAGGGAGGCTATTTGGGTGGAATTGAGGAATGGGAAGGGTGTAGTAACACTGATAGGAGTGTATTATAGGCCACCTAATGGGGAGCGTGAGTTGGAAGAGCAAATGTATAAGGAGATAGCAGATATTTGTAGTAAACACAAGGTGGTGATTGTGGGAGATTTTAATTTTCCACACGTAGACTGGGAAGCTCATTCTCTAAAAGGGCTGGATGGTTTAGAGTTTGTGAAATGTGTGCAGGATAGTTTTTTGCAACAATACATAGAAGTACCGACTAGAGATGGGGCAGTGTTGGATCTCCTGTTAGGGAATGCGATAGGTCAGCTGACAGATGTATGTGTTGGGGAGCACTTCGGGTCCAGTGATCACAATAGCATTAGCTTCAATATAATTATGGAGAAGGACAGGACAGGACCTAGAGTTGAGATTTTTGATTGGAGAAAGGCTAACTTTGAGGAGATGCGAAGGGATTTAGAGAGAGTGGATTGGGTCAAGTTGTTTTATGGGATGTAATAGAGAAATGGAGGTCATTTAAGGGTGAAATTATGAGGGTACAGAATCTTTATGTTCCTGTTAGGTTGAAAGGAAAGGTTAAAGGTTTGAAAGCACCGTGGTTTTCAAGGGATATTAGAAATTTGGTTCGGAAAAAGAGGGATGTCTACAATAGATATAGGCAGCATGGAGTAAAGGAATTGCTCGAGGAATATAAAGAATATAAAAGGAATCTTAAGAAAGAGATTAGAAAAGCTAAAAGAAGATACGAGGTTGGTTTGGCAAATACGGTGAAAGTAAATCCGAAAGGTTTCTACAGTTATATTAAAAGCAAGAAGATAGTGAGAGATAAAATTGGCCCCTTAGAGAATCAGAGTGGTCAGCTATGTGTGGAGCCGAAGGAGATGGGAGAGATTTTGAACGATCTCTTCGGTATTCACTAAGGAGAAGGATATTGAATTGTGTAAGGTGTGGGAAACAAGTAAGGAAGTTATGGAACCTATGACAATTAAAGAGGTGGAAGTACTGGCGCTTTTAAGAAATTTAAAAGTGGATAAATCTCTGGGTCCTGACAGGATATTCCCCAGGACCTTGAGGGAAGTTTGTGTAGAAATAGCAGGAGCTCTGACGGAGATCTTTAAGATGTCATTAGAAACGGGGATTGTGCCAGAGGATTGGCGTATTGCTCATGTGGTTCCATTGTTTAAAAAGGGTTCTAGAAGTAAGCCTAGCAATTATAGACCTGTCAGTTTGACATCAGTGGTGGGTAAATTAATGGAAAGTATTCTTAGAGATAGTATTAATAATTATCTGGATAGACAGGATCTGATTAGGAGTAGCCAGCATGGATTTGTGTGTGGAAGGTCATGTTTGACAAAACTTATAGAATTTTTTGAAGAAGTTACGAGGAATGTTGACGAGGGTAAGGCAGTGGATGTAGTCTATATGGACTTCAGCATAGCCTTTGACAAAGTTCCACATGGAAGGTTAGTTAAGAAGGTTCAGTTGTTAGTTATTAATGCTGGAGTAATAAAATGGATTCAACAGTGGCTAGATGGGGATGCCAGAGAGTAGTGGTGGATAATTGTTTATCGGGATGGAGGCCGGTGACTAGCGGGGTGCCTCAGGGATCTGTTTTGGGCCCAATGTTGTTTGTAATATACATAAATGATCTGGATGATGGGGTGGTAAATTGGATTAGTAAGTATGCCGATGATACTAAGGTAGGAGGTGTTGTGGATAATGAGGTGGGTTTTCAAAGCTTGCAGGGAGATTTATGCCGGTTAGAAGAATGGGCTGAACGTTGGCAGATGGAGTTTAATGCTGAGAAGTGTGAGGTTCTACATTTTGGCAGGAATAATCCAAATTGAACATACAGGGTAAATGGTAGGGCATTGAGGAATGCAGAGGAACAGAGAGATCTAGGAATAACAGTGCATAGTTCCCTGAAGGTGGAGTCTCATGTAGATAGGGTGGTGAAGAAGGCTTTTGGAATGCTGGCCTTTATAAATCAGAGCATTGAGTACAGAAGTTGGGATGTAATGTTAAAATTGTACAAGACATTGGTAAGGCCAAATTTAGAATATTGTGTGCAGTTCTGGTCACCGAATTATAGGAAAGATATCAATAAATTAGAGAGAGTGCAGAGACGATTTACTAGGATGTTACCTGGGTTTCAGCACTTAAGTTACAGAGAAAGGTTGAACAAGTTAGCGTAGAAGGAGCGTAGAAGGTTGAGGGGGGATTTGATCGAGGTATTTAAAATTTTGAGAGGGATAGATAGAGTTGACGTGAATAGGTTGTTTCCATTGAGAGTAGGGGAGATTCAAACGAGAGGACATGATTTGAGAGTTGGGGGCAGAAGTTTAAGGGAAACACGAGGGGGTATTTCTTTACTCAGAGAATGATAGCTGTGTGGAATGAGCTTCCTGTAGAAGTAGTAGAGGCCAGTTCAGTTGTGTCATTTAAGGTAAAATTGGATAGGTATATGGACAGGAAAGGAGTGGAGGGTTATGGGCTGAGTGCGGGTAGGTGGGACTAGGTGAGATTAAGTGTTCGGCACAGACTAGGAGGGCAGAGATGGCCTGTTTCCGTGCTGTGATTGTTATATGGTTATACGGTTATATGGTATCATATAATTAAAAGTATATTTAAGTATTCTTCTGTCCTTGATGTCCATCAACTCACGTCACTGTCTCCGTCTTCATCTTTAATCTGTTTCACTTTTAAATCTTTACTCTGTCTAGTGAATATTTGGGAGTTCTTGTGCAAACTCATCTGCATCCCGATGATCAGTAAAATATCTTCTTTTTCCGTCATCCAAAAAAAAATCAGTGTTGCCGGGTGACGCAATATAAATTTATAACCCTTTTCCCATAAAACTTTTTTTCACTGGGTTAAATTCCTTCTTTCTCTTCAAAAGGTCGTAACTTATATAAGGATAGAAAAGAACTGCTTTCCCTTCTATCATCAATGGCCCATTTCTCTCTCTGGCACATTGGGCAGCCGCCTTCAGGATCTTTTCTTTATCTTGATATCTTAAGCATTTTATCAAGATCGGTCCTGGGTTTTGATCAGGTTGAGGTTTTGGTCTTAAGGCTCTGTGGGTCTTTTCGATTTCAATCAACTGGGTTCCCTCTTCCATTTCCAAATTTTCCGGGATTCATTTTTGAAAAAATTTTATTGGATCCTCTCCCTCTATCCCTTCTTTAAGACCAGCAATTTTAATATTATTTTGTCTACGAAAATTTTCAAGCACGTCTATTTTTTTCCAACAGTCGTTTTCTTTCTGATGTCCAGGCAAGAATATTATCTTCCATTTTATTCACTCTATCAATAGTGTCTCCTATTATTTCTTCCAGCTTTTTAACTTTCTTGTCCATTTTATCCTGTTTTTTCACCATTTTATCAAACATAATCTTCATATTTTTAATATTTTCTATTATTTTTAATGTTTTTAAGTCTTTTAATTCATGCATTATTTGCACCAAAGCTTCTCTTATGTCTCCAGAAGAT
The DNA here is from genome assembly GCF_030144855.1 of Hypanus sabinus. Classification (NCBI taxonomy): domain Eukaryota; kingdom Metazoa; phylum Chordata; class Chondrichthyes; order Myliobatiformes; family Dasyatidae; genus Hypanus; species Hypanus sabinus. The sequence continues at coordinate 67,479,084 of NC_082725.1, read as the reverse complement.
CTTCCACCTCCAACCTCTTCCTGTTGTTCTTCTTTTGCCTCCTCATCTTCATCTGTATGCTCCAGAGAATCCGAATCCACCTCGGGTTCATTTTCACTTCCACTTCCAATCGTAGCTGGATTTGTAGTTCAAATTGCTCATGTTTGCGCACGCCCTTTCCTGCTCGCATGCACAGTTCCTGTTGTTCCTTCTTGGAGACTGTTGATGTTGCCGCCGATTCCTGTTCTGTATCGCCGGAGGTGAGATGCACTTGAGTCCGAGGCTTCTTCATGGTGGCCGACATGGCTTGTACTGTCTTCAAAGTAGTAGTTTTCTTCTTTGTTTGTTTAGGAGGCATATCTAAGGAAAATACTGAGTAGTTTAGATGTAGTTTTTAGAAAATATTTACTAACTTAAACATTAATTTATTAGTTTTTTACGAGAGAGCTGGATTTCCACGTCTCGATCCTACGTCATCACGCGATGTCCCCCCAGTGAACTTTTTCTTGCGATTGCCACGAATGATGAGGGCAGAATACTTACTCATGTTGATGCGCATGCCGGCCAACTGCAAAGCGTCATCAACACGTGCCAGTTTCTGCGCCAACATCGACGCAGATTCAGAGAAGATGACAGGATCATCTGCATAGGCAATCGCATCCAATATTCATTCCTCAAAGTAGATGCCAATTGTGGGGTCAGCTAGGGATACCACCTCATCAACCGCCATGATGAAAAGAAGTGGTGAGAGGGGGTCCCCCTGATACACCCCATGCCTGGCAATGATGTTCTGCCCCCCCCCCCAAGTTGAATTATCGTCCCTGTATAGATGGATTTAATATAGCTTACCAGCGGGGGGGGGGGGGGGGGGGCGCTCCGAATGCTTCGGCTGAACGAACTATGGTGTTGGTTGACATGGAGTTGAAGGCCTTGGAGACGTCGATGTCTTGGTATCGGCCCCGGGCTCTCCTGAGAACACAATCCAGTAAATTGACTGCCTCGAAAGTGCCGTCACATGGCAAAAATCCAAACTGTAACATGGGTAAATGGAGAATGTTAGACCATTTGAAGGCTGGGATCTGATGATATGCCTAAGAATGATGGACGAGATGTTAATGGGGCATAAATCAGAAGGGGAGGTAACACCTCGGGTATGTTTTGGGACCAGGGTAATATGGGAGTGCATGAAAGGGGAGGGAAGTACACCTAGACACATAGTGATATTATAATAGCCCACAAGGAACAAGGTGTCAGTCCGACATAATTGTTCATATGTAATCCAATCGGGGCCTGTTGCCACCCCAGACATACCCCTAATAGCTGAGGATATGTCAGCTGACTCGATAGGGCGGAGCAAGTCCCAACTCTGTCTGGACGGGGTTTGGGACTACCCTCCGCGGATAGAATTCCCTCCCAGAAGTCATGGGTGACTGGCGGAAGGGCCCACTCCTGTAAATGAGTGGTCTTCCACGCTCCAGAGATGACCGTCTGGGCTGCATCCTTCCGCGGAGAGTGATATAAAGCCTGAAGATGGGCATACTGTGCACAGTGTTCTTTCTTCTTCAGCCCGCCTGTCGATCCAGAACACTGCCGACAGGGAGCTGTAGGCTTCCATCGAGTTGGAAAGTGGAGCTGAGAGTGCACATCCAAATGCGAGATGGCCTCTTCTGTCGATATGTTCCCTGCCTGAAGCAGCTCGACCAGCACCTGGGTCTCCCACGCGCCGTACAGATCTTGGTGACAGGAACGAAGTTGACGGACCGCCACATCTAACAGGCTTTTCCCCACGCTCATCATCACCTGGATCCGTACCTGGAGGTGTCGTCTCTTCTGCTAGTTCCGCTGGAGTCACCCCAGATCCCGCTTCTAATCGATGGATAAGAAGGTTCGGTGTCGGGAGGAGCTCAGCCCAGGAGGTTTAACCGCTTCTCGATGGCTTTGACTGATCTGCCAGGGAGCAGGGATGCAAGATTCCTATAGAGCCCAATGAGCCCCAGCTCCGGCACCCACCGCTCCCCCATCTCACACATAAGAGCTAGATCTTCTTGCTCGGACCAATGCCCCCGTCCTCCAGTCTCCGGATATTATGTTCGACAGGGTGTCATCGCCGCATGTGCTGTCCCAATCCGGCCTTAGTGGGAAACACAGCACGTGAAACTATCCCCGCCGCCCCCCTCTACCGCCTGGGTTAGATTATGAGGACACTCAGTCCTCGTTTAATGTCATTTAGAAATGCATGCATGCATTAAGAAATGATACAATGTTCCTCCAGAGTGATATCACAAAATAAAAACAGGACAAACCAAAGACTCTCACTGACAAAACCACATAATTATAGCATATAGTTACAGCAATGCAAAGCAATACCATAATTTGATGAAAGCAGACCATGAGCACGGTTTAAAAAGTCTCAAGTCCCGATCGACTCCAATAGTCTCGATATCAGGCAGCCGGATCATTAAGCTGCAAATGTTTCTTGCAAACATTTTGAACCCACTCCTGCTGATGAATTTCAGCAGTCTTTCATTTTCTTTAGTCCAGAGACCTTTTGCTCCCACCACGAATCCAAAATACTCCATGGATTCTGCGCCTATAAGTTCTTGAATCTGGCGTGTGAGGTGTTTATACTTCTCCTCCTCCTCCTTCCACGCCCTTTCCAATGCTTGATGGTTGTCCTCGTATCGGATGGTTACGTCAACTACGGCCGCCCTCCCTGCTTTCACAAAGATCAGGTCCGGCTTCCATAATGGTCCGCCCTCTGTTCGAATGAGTTTCAATGTAAGCATCCCATCCTTTCTTACAGGCTTTTTCCTTCAACCTTTCCACGACTTTGTTATGTCATTTGATATGGCTTCTTTTGACGACCCAGTATCTTCCGGAGATGTGGGCCAGGGTTTCATCGGCCTCACCGCATCTCCTGCAGGTTTTTACTCTCCCTTTGTCTCCCTTATTCCTCGTACATTGTGTGGGGTATTGACCACATCTCAGGAGCAAAGCGTCCACAACTTGATACCCTTTCCACCCTTCGTGGTTTTACAGCCACCAGTTAGACGGCTCGGTGCTTTTGAAGTCTTTAACTCCCGAACCTTGTTGGGTAAGTTGGGCCCACTTGTCGAACTCCACTGACCACCAGTCTAGTTGGAATTTAGGTGGTCTACCTTCGTCCTCCTCCATCGTCTCTCTGAGGACATCCCGAAGCATAAAAGGGTCCTCCCCTAAGTATGCCTCGGTGTCGAATTCTTGCTGACCCATGACATCCATTAGCACTTGGAGGCCTACCAGCCTCTGAATCTTTGCCCGGTTGTCCTCTTCAGCCATACTGAAAGATGCTTTAATAATTCCATCCTCTGAAAACTCCAACGCCAGCCTCTTCCTTATCACGGCGATTGGGATTTGGATCTCCAACTTTGGTAGACACAACCCTCCATCTTTCACTTTTGAATACAATATTCTGTCGGTTGTGTCCTGTGGCATGTGGAGTATCTCCTTCATCGTTGTCCAGATCAGCTGGTCTCGTTCTCTCAGGATGTTCTGTGATGCCTCATTAAGGGTTAGATGGTAATAGATTTGTGGAATTATAAACATTCACATGAGCTTGATCTTTTGCAGTGGCTTGAACTTTGCTGCTTTCAGGCTCTGGAACCACGTATCCAGTTTGTTCCTCCAGTTGTCATCTTTAATACAGCACCGTGGGTCGATTTTCGCCCCGAGGTACTTCTCAGTCTCTTCTGGTGGGATGAACTGGATATCTCTACCTTCCAGGCTCCACTGTTTCCTCACGTTGTACAGGTAGGTCTTACTTCTACACTCGCAGTAAAAACCTTTGGTTTTCCTCACATTGACCTCCAGCCCGGTAGCCTTGCAGAACTTGTTTAGGATCTGCAGGTTTTCCGCCATCCCTTCGTGGGAACTGCTTAGGAGTGCTATATCACTTCCATTCCTCTCCCTCTTCTCTCTAGTGTGCTTATTAGCGGGTCCAGGGCAATATTGAAGAGTACAGGTGACATTGGGTCCCCTTGCTTGACCTCTTTCATCACAGAGATCTTGTCAGTCTTGTCCTCTCCGACTTCAACAGCCGCCATCGTGTATGAGTCTTCGACTAGCTTCCTAAATTTCTGTGGTGCCCTTACTCTTTGCAGTGACTTCTGGATCAGCTTGTGGCCCACTGAGTCGAACGCCTTCGCCAGATCCACGAAAACTACCGCCAGGTCTCTATTCTGCCTTTTGGACCCCTTCATGATGTTTCGGAGGATGATTATGTTCTCATTGCACTGTGGCGTCTTTTCCAGGAAACTTTTTTGCCTCTTACTGATCACAACTGCTCTACGTAGTCGCTTTGCAAGGATCTTCATAAACAACCTCAGCAGCAGTGGACCAATAGTGATAGGTCTTCAGTTGTCCAGGTTTTTCAGTTTCTCAACATCCTCTATTTTTGGTATAAGCACTGTTCTACTCTTTTTTAAACACTCTGGGATGGTACCGGCTTTCAGCCGCAGAGAGAATAACCGTGGTAGGGGTTGCTCGTTGTCAACGATGCCTTCCAGGTCCTCTTTCTTGATACTGTCCGGACCTGCTGCCGTATCTTTCTTAACTTCCATCAGAGCCTTCTTGATCTCATCCATTTCAATTTCTTTCATCAACTCCATGGATACACCGGGGTTGGAAATGTCTCCGAAATGTCCCAGCCAATATTGATCAGATGTCCATAATGGCCTGCTGTGTAGAGGTCTCACTGTATTTGAGCCTCTTGAGTGCCAGCATTCCTGTGCACATTCTTCCATAGGAACCTCAAGCCCAGTTGCCTTGCAGAATCTGTTCAGAATCTCAAGGTTTTCCACCATCCCTTCGTAGGAGCCGCTAAGGAGTGCAATGTCATCCGCAAAGGCCAGTGCCGTACATCTGGCTCCCACTTCCACTCCTCTCCCATCTCTTTCCAGTGTGCTTATCAGTGGGTATATGGCATTGTTAAAGAGGACAGGTGACATGGGGTCTCCTTGCTTCACCCCTTTCCTCAGTGATTTTGTTGGTGTGTTCCTCTCCGACTTCCACCACTGTAGTTGTGTCGGTGTACAAGTCTTTGACTAACTGCCTGAACCGCTGTGGCGCCCCCACTCTTCGCCGTGGCTTCTGAATCAGCTTATGGCCCACTGAATCAAATGCCTTTGCCAAATCCACGAATACCACAGCCAGGTCTTTGTTTTGCCTTTTGGAACCCTTGATGATGTTCCTAAGGATGGTGATATTCTCGTTACATCCTGGAGTCTTTGCTAGGAAGCCCTTCTGCCTTTACTAATTGCAACCGCTTTGCTGAGTTGTTTTGCGAGAATTTTCGTGAACAATCTCAGAAGCAGTGGACCAATGGTGATGGGTCTCCAGTTGTCCAGATTCTTGATTCTTAAGTTCCTCAGCATCCTCGGTTTTTGGGTTAAGCACCGTTCTGCTCCTCTTAAGACATTCTGGGATGGTGCCGGCTTTCAGCCAAAGTGAGAATAGCGGTGGAAGGAGTTGCTCATTCTCTGCTATGATGCCTTCCAAGTCTTCCTTCTTAATACGATCTGGACCTGCTGCTGTATCTTTCTTTATTTCCTTTAAAGCCTCCTTGATCTTGTCCTTCTCAATTTCCTTCTTCATTTCCATGGAGTCAAATAGATCGTGGTGGTCCGCCTTGTTATTTATGCCCCCCAATTTATGTCAGAAGCGAATGTATACCTCTTCCTTCTTCAGTTCACAGTGACTAGGACCATGTGCTCCCATGATCTGTCTGGCCAGCTTCTTCCTGTCCTTCTGGAAGAGTATTTGGGCCGCTTTATAGGCTGCCATCTTCCCACCTGATCTTCCCAGTGTGGCGGTGTCTCTCATGTTGACCCAGTCCAATCTTCATGTCGAATGATGCTTCGCATACCTCGCACACGAATTATCCTGACATTAGTCCTGTTTGTGATAAGTATAAAGGTGTTGAGGCTTCTCTTATCCATATGTACTGGGCCTGTCCTAGTCTAGAGAAATTTTGGAGAAGTTTTTTTGACTTTATCCCACATCCTTAATTGCCACTTAGAACCTAAACCTCTGATTGCTCTTTTTGGTACCTTGGGTGAGGCAGATATACATTTGAGTCCAACTAAACATCGAACATTATCTTTTGCCTCTCTTTTGGTTAGGCGCTTAATTCTTAAATGGAGAGATGTTACTTCACCCACCCATGCTCAATGGCTTAGTGATATTATGACCTGTTTAGACCTTGAAAAAATTCACTACTCACTTCTCAACTCAGACATAAAGTTTCAAAAGGTGTCTGGACCTTTTCTTGAATATTTTCACAACCCCTCTAGATTGTCTATTTTCTTTAATCCCTTACTTACAGCTTTTTTTCTTTCTGTAAGTTCTATGGTTTCTTTTTGTTTGAAACTTCATTTTAGTTTTGGTAGTAAGCATTATTTTTGTTTTTATTTATATTTACAGTTTTGGGGGTTTAGATGCTCCAATTAATTTTTTTACATCTTGTAAAGGTAGGCCTGGGGTTTTTTTCTGTGAGAGGGTGGGGAGGATACTAACTTTATATGACTTTACTTTGGGTGCTATTTCCTTATTGTTTTGAACTATATAATCGATATGTTTATTTTGCACTGTATTAATTTTCATTTTGCTGTTGGGTTTTTGCTTGTAGTAGCTGTAGAAATGCATAAAAAAATCAACTTAAAAAAATAAAATCAGAGTCATACAGTCATATAACCACCATGTCTAATACAACCATACCTGTACATAATGCAACTAGGTTTGAATCCGGCCTGTTAGACAGAAGTGCAATCCATAGAGACTCTTCATATTGACGACTACTTTTCTATTTTCTTGACTCTTTTCTGACTTTCCATAACATACAGTCAGTTTAGTTCAACCTGGTTTATCTTTGGCAGTGGTTCTCCTTCCTCAGGTGTTCCGATGTTTACATTTCTCATCCCTAAGTTTCACTCTACTGTGTTCCCAGTAGCCTCTGTGTGTTAGTTACGTTGGTTTCAACTTCCCCCCACACAACGCAAACTTTCAGACTACCATTGGAAGCCTTACTCTGTTCTGAAATTCCCTCATCAAATGCCTTCCATTCTCCACTCCAAAATCCAACACTGTTTCTACAGGGTTGTTTTCCCAACCAGCTCCAAACACAAAGGAGTATAAAAGCTCAGCACTGGATGTTGAAATGAAAAGCTGGTAATGCAGGTGTTTGAGAGCCTCAGGTGATCAAGGCCATTGAAATCTCTCCATTCAAACAGAAAAGTGTTGTATGTTAGTTCTGTACATGTGCCCATTGCTGTGTTCACTCGCTGTCTGAAATAAAGATAAATTTGTATCTCGCTGTTTTCAGTGTGCACTGCAAAAGAGAGCAGTAGTCTTAGGCTTACTAGCGCTGGTCACACAGATGTACTATACTTAGATGGGATAAGCTGAACTGTTCTGGGGTCATTCCATAAAAACTCCCACCATCCTACTCATTTATTATGCGGATCTTTGACTTTACAGATAATTGAGATTGCTGACATTCAGCTTGTGGTATTAGGGACTGCTTTGGTTCATAAATTCAGGAGGTGAATGATAATGTGACATAGTCCTTCACTAGTGGACCACAATGAAGGGAGGAAGTTGATTAACTAAGGCAGTGATGCACAAACTTGTTTAGAGGACTTCTTTCTTCCTGCTTGTAAGTAACATTTGTTACAAAATTAATATTTTATTGCTGGGTGTGTAAAGTTTTGATTTAATACATTAAAGAAGGGCATTCCTGTTTCTCACTGCAGGTCCTTGCTGTGATCTGTTCCTACATTTGTTCAACTACAGACCAATTCTTTAGAAGTACTCACAATCTGAATCACTGCTAAAATCAAACAAAAAGCTGCATGGTACTTTCAGCAGTATTACTGAAAGACACTTGCTTTATCTATTAATTTAGGATTACCTCAACTAATATACTAATATACATTCGTCCTTACCAAAATGGTGTGACCCAGGACCTATGAAGGGAAAGTTTCCTTTGAAATATCCACAGATGGCAATGGAGGCCAAGTTATAGGGTATACTTAGAGATCATGGATTCTTGATTAGTAGGGACATCAATGGTTACAAGAAGAAGGCAGGAGAGTGGGGCTGAGAGTGAAAAGTCAGCATGATCAAATGGCAGAGCAGACTTCATGGCCTGAATCTGCTCCTATGTCTTGTGGTCTTATTCCAAAGTGGAATATGTGTCTGGATAGGCTCACATTTGTATCTGGTGGAAACTGCAAAGAACGGTCTTTTGAATGGATGGAAGAGGTAGATACATTAAGGACATTTAAAAGATTCTTAAGTAGGCAGATATATGAAAGAAAAATGGATGGCTATGTGAGAGAGAGGGAAGAGATTGATGAACCTCTGGTGATGATCTTCGCATCATCAATGGGGACAGGAGAGGTTCTGGAGGATTAGAGGGTGGTGTATGTTGTTCCCTTATTCAAGAGAGGGAGTAGAGATAGCCCAGGAAATTATAGACCAGTGAGTCTTACCTCAGTGGTTGGTAAGTTGATGGAGAAGATCCTGAGACACAGGATTTATGAATATTTGGAGAGGCATAATATGAGTAGAAATAGCATGGCTTTGTAAAAGGCAAGTCATGTGATGAGACAACCAAGCTGAGCTGGGGTCCAGAGTTGACCCCCCCCATGAACTAAGCTGCTAATGAGAGAGTAGAAGGGGGGGGGCATCCCGCGCAAATGAGAGAGAGAGAGAGACATGATTTAATATTATGGCTCCTTGGCTGATTGTTTACCTTTGCTCCAAGGACACTTTTGCCTGCTTGTAAGATTCCTGCAGAGACAGCAAGGCGGGACTGGGTTGATGGACAGTCAGTGTCCTGAAAGGGGAGATAAAAAGCATGTCTGCTAAGACACAAGCAGACACACCAGGGAGACACTCCACGGGACACTGAAAGAGCGTTGTGCACCCACGTGAAGGTGGGGGTTTAGAGGATCAATTCGGGGGAATTGATCAGAGGCTCACAGTGTGTGAGGGTGTGACCGGTGGGGACTTGTTTGTGTGTCCACCCTTGCCTGGGTGACAGGTCTACCACTGAAGAATGGTCGTACGGGGTCATAGTCGGTGACCGTAACAGGACAGGAAGACACTGGAAGGTTCGACGGCATCTGCATCACCTCTCCCTCTCCCTTTCCCTCTCTCTCTCTCTAACGGTACACCAGCAACCACCTCGACCTAAACTAAACTGAGCTGAACTCCTCACCATCGTGAGACTATCCGTTTACCCCTAGACTCTGAAAGAGCTTGGTTCTGATTCCTATTTCCACACTTCTGTATATATCATTGCTAACCTGTTTCATATATTTGCATTTTATAGTACTGTATTACTTAGTTTACTAGTAAACACTATTAGTTACAGTAATACCAGACTCCACCGTGTATTCCATTTCTGCTAGTTCAGTAACCTGGTCATGGGGTACATGACACGAGCATGATTGAATTTTTTGAGGATGTAGCTAAACACATTGATGATGGTAGAGCAGTAGATGTAGTGTATATGAATTTCAGCAAGGCATTTGACAAGGTACTCCAATGCTTTTTCAGAAAGTAAGGAGGCATGGGATCCCAGGGGACATTGCTTTGTGGATCCAGAACTGGCTTGCTCACAGAAAGCAAAGCATGGTTGTAGATGGGTCATATTCTGCATGGAGGTAGGTGACCAGTGGTGTGCCCCAGGCATCTATTCTGGGACCCTACTCCATGATTTTTATAAATGATCTGCTGAAGAAGTGAAGGGATCATTTAGTAAGTTTGCTGATGACACAAAGGATGGGGATGTTGTGGATAATGTGGAGGGCTGTCAGGTTACAGCAGGACATTGATAAGATGCAAATTGGGCTGAGAAGTGGCAGATGGAGTTCAACCCAGATAAGTGTGAGGTGGTTCATTTTGGTAGGTCAAATATGAGGGCAGAATATAGCATTAATGGTAAGACTATTGGCAGTGTGGAGGATCAGAGGGATCTTGGGGTCCGAGTCCATAGGACACTCAAGGCTGCTGTGCAGGTTGACTCTGTGGTTACGAAAACATACGGTGCATTGGCCTTCATCAATCGTGGGATTGAGTTTAGGAGCCGAGAGGTAATGTTGCAGCTGTTTAGGACCCTGGTCAGACCCCATTTTGAGCACTGTGCTCAGTTCTGGTCACCTCACTACAAGAAGGATGTGGAAACTATAGAAAGTGTGCAGAGGATATTTACAAGGATGTTACCTGAATTGGGGAGTATGCCCTATGAGAATAGGTTGAGTGAACTTGGCCTTTCCTCCTTGGAGCAATGGAGGATGAGAGATGACCTGATAGAGGTGTATAAGATGATGAGAGGCATTGATCGTGTGGATAGTCAGAGGCTTTTCCCCAGGGCTGAAATGGCTAACATGAGAGGGCACAGAGGAGGTGGAGGGCATGGAAGTAGGTACAGAGATGTAAGGGGCAAGTTTTTTTAAACAGAGAGTGGTGAGTGCATGGAATGGGCTGCTGGCAATGGTGCTGGAGATGGATTCGATAGTCTTTTAAGAGACTCCTGGACTCCTCACTAATTTTTATAGATGCACCGTAGAAAGCATTCTTCTAGGGTGCATCACAACCTGGTATGGAAGTTGTCCTGTCCAAGACCGAAAGAAGCTGCAGAAGATCGTGAACACAGCCCAGCACATTGCACAAACCAATCTTCCATCCTTGGACTCACTTTACACCGCACGCTGTCGGAGCAGTGCTGTCAGGATAATTGAGGACACGACCCACCCAGCCAACACACTTTTTGTCCCTCTTCCCTCCGGGAGAAGGTTCAGGAGCTTGAAGATTCGTTTGGCCAGATTTGGGAACAGCTTCTTTCCAACTGTGATAAGACTGCTGAATGGATCCTGACCCAGATCTGGGCCGTACCCTCCAAATATCCGGACCTGACTTGCACTACCTTACTTTCCCTTTTCTATTTTCTAATTATGATTTACTATTTAAATTTTTATTATATTTACTTTGATTTGTACTTCAGGGAGCACAAAGCGCAGAATCAAATATCGCTGTGATGATTGTACGCTCTATTATCAATTGTTTGGTGACAAAGTTACATGGAATACAGAAAAATAGAGGGTTATGGGTAACTAGGTAATTTTTAAGGTAAGGACATATTCAGCACTGCTTTGTGGGGCGAAGGGCCTGTATTGTGCTGTAGGTTTTCTAGGTTTCTATGTTAATATTTCTGACCATGGGATTTTATTGAAACATTAACTCTTGTTCTATCTACACATGGTGACATCACCACCCATAGATAACACTGTCACTGGGCATGTAAACACTACTTCCTACTATAAATTTTATTATTGCACTTACGTTCTATACATTTGTTTTGGTTTTGGACCACAAGGCACAGGAGCAGATTTAGGCCAACAAGTCTGCTCCACCATTCCAACATGGCTGATCCCAGATCCCACAACCCCATTCACCTGCCTATGAAATGAACGGCTTATGCCATAAACCAACCCTCCACAGCAGTCTGTGGCAGAGCATTACACAGCTTCACTACTCTCACTAAAAAAAATCATTACTTCTGTTCTAAAAGGTCACCTCAATTTTGAGGCTGTGCCCTCTAGTTCTGGATACCGCCACCATAGGAAACATCCTCTCCACATTTACCTTATAGAACCATAGAACATTACAGCACAGGAACAGGCCTTTTGGCCCTTCTTGGCTGCGCTGAACCATTTTTCTGCCTAGTCCCACTGACCTGCACTTGGGCCATATCCCTCCATACACCTCTCATCCATGTACCTGTCCAAGTTTTTCTTAAATGTTAAAAGTAAGCCTGCATTCACCACTTCAACTGGCAGCTCATTCCACACTCCTACCACTCTCTGTGTGAAGAAGCCCCCCCCCCAATGTTCCCTTTAAATTTTTCCCCCTTCATGACCTATGACCTCTGTTTTTTTTTCTCCCCTAGCCTCAGTGGAAAAAGCCTGCTTGCATTCCCTCTATCTATACCCATCATAATTTTATATACCTCTATCAAGTCTCCCCTCATTCTCCTACGCTCCAGGGAATAAAGTCCTAACCTATTCAACCTTTCTCTGTAACTCAGGTCCTCAAGTCCCGGCAACATCCTTGTAAACCTTCTCTGCACACTTTCAACCTTATTACTATCCTCCTCCTAACTAGGTGACCAAAACTGCACACAATACTCCAAATTCGGTCTCACCAATGTCTTATACAACCTCACCATAACATTCCAACACTTATACTTAATGCTTTGATTTATAAAATCCAATGTGCCAAAAGCTCTCCTTATGACTCTATCTACCTGTGATGCCACTTTTAGGGGATTATGTATCTGTACTCCCAGATCCCTCTGATCTACTGCACTCCTCAGTGTCCTACCATTTACCTTGTATGTTCTACCTTGGTTTGTCCTTACAAAGTGCAATATCCAGTCCTTTCAACAGTCAGTAGGTTTTAATGAGATCCCCCATGTTCTTATAAATTCCAGTGAGAACAGGCCCAAAGCTGCCAAACACTGCTCATATGTTAATTCCTTCATTCCCAGAATCATCCTTGTGAACCTCTTCTGGACTCTCCAATGACAACACATCCTTCTGTGATCATACATATCTTTATAGCATTTTGTTATAGAGTCAGAATTACATTAATACAGCAGAATTAAACATTATCTGATTTTATTGGTCTTTGACTTAAGGTAGCGGTGTGCATGAAATATTTTTAAAATCTGTCTTGTATAATGGTTGGAGAATATCTGAAAGAATTAATATCAACAAATTAAGTATTTTCATCCAAACCACAGAAGATTATCCTTGAATACTTGCACGAACAATGTACTATGACAGACTCTTCATAGAGTAAAAACAAAACTTTATTTCATTTACACAAGGTACCAATGCAAAACCTATAGGTAAGGAACACTTTATATTAAAATTCACCAAGCTGGATCCTGAGGTTCTTTATCCACCACTGAGGGACTCAAACCTACCAGAGTGTAAATCAGGATTGAATACTGTTAGACAAGAGATTAGTGTCTTATGTCAAAACCAAGTACACAGCTTTGTGGCAGATTGCCAGTATGTGACCACAAGGACAGAGCATACATGGCAGAAGAAACTTTGAGGTCATGAAAGGCACATAATATTATGTCTCATTGTACAACAAGTTTCAAGGTCATGAAACATACTTTGTTTTTGTGCAGTAAAAGGCACTTTAATTAATACCATTATAAATAATACTAAAATACACTTTCACAAACATAATACGCATCTTAATTACATTTCTGTGAAGTTCTATTTTGGTAATCTGGGTGATCAGTTTTCTTTTGAAATTCATCCATCAAATTGACAAAACTTCATTATGTCAGGAAGAAGTCTTTACTTCAGCAAGTTGAGTGGTTACCTGGGCCCTGGTATAGTTACCCGGACCCTCGTATGGTTACCCAGTCAGGACTTCAGCAGACATGTCCTCCACGTTCCTTTCAGTAGGGGTGCTGTTGCCTCTCTTCCTGCACTGCAAGTCAGAGAATGGGTTGAACCATCCGAGCGAAAAGTTTCCGTCAAATGCTGCTTTCATTCCTTCCCAACCCAATGTCCTCTCCCAGGTGGGTGTTTCATTTTTGAGACGTTCTATGCCCTGGAAACAGTTATGATGCTGTGTAAAAGGTACTGAAAATTAAATACCATCATAAATATACTGCATCTCCAAAAAGAGTGGAAACCTGAATCCCCATCTCTAACAAGAGTGGAAACTCCTTTAACAGAAGGACTATGGCAGTTCAACACCCCCTTCTCTGGAGCAATTAAGAAAGTGCAATAAATGTTGGCCTTGCTAGCAACACTCAAATTCAGAAAACGAATACAGAAAAAAATACCATATTATCAATTATCGCAAAACATCTTTAAACACAGCTCACGAAAGGGGAGGTTTCTCTAGCTGAAGGAGATTTGGAAGAACTTTAACTTGCATTACCTGAAATTGTACTTCCATTTTTCCTTCGGTCTCCTTGAACAAGGGATCCACTGTAAGAATCTTTCTCATCAGGATCAGGGAAAGGATGCCAGATCTCTTCCCTCATGGACAGTGGTGAACTAGCTGGGCTTTACAACAGTTTCATCTGGACAGCAGACTTTTCTTTGTATAATTAATTCCCAGTTCTCAGGTGGCTACAGTATCCCTCAAACAGTGGGTGATCTCTAGTCCAAGCAGTGTGCTATTGTACTGTTTGCAGTTGGTTTTAATATTTACAGTACATCAACCCTTGTAAAACCCAAATATATTCTCCCTTGTACAACCCAATACAATGTCAATGTATGCTTTCAACATACAAGTTTTATCTGCCTCTAACCAATGTTCTTAAAATTCTAGTGTCACTGAATCTAACCAAATGTGAAATGAGACTAGTGAACAAACTACATCAGGTCACTGGTTAGCACCTCTTACAACACATTTTATTGTTTCATTTTGCCACCAGAACTGGTTAGAATGCAATAAATTATAGCATTTTGCTTCTGAATTGTTTCTTAAAATGAGAAGGCAGCATTCAAATACACACTTTATAGGTTAACTCTCACAAGCCTAGTTTACATATACACAGCTCCAGGACTGTGTATCCACAGGAACAGGACTACATGAAATGTGGGGACTTAGGAAGTGTACATCCCTTTCCTCTGGTTGAGTTTAGATCTATAGCTCTGAAATGCACAAAGGCACCACAGACGAGAGATTGCCATTAATTAAAATGAAGCTCATGCAGAAAGATGTACCTGGATCATTAAAGGTCAAGTATCATTTAAGATTTCTAGACAGAGTTGTGCAGGCACCAACTTTATTTCCATGACAGGCTGCAGTGTTAAAAGAGGAAAGAAGTCAGTTAGTTGAATAAGCAAAAGTAAGGAAAAGTGCAAACAAGTACGCACGGTTTGATTTCCTCAGAGAATAACATAGTGAACTCACAGGTCAGTGCAGTAAGTCTCCCATTACCTGTCACGTTAGTGCTGCCAATCTTGCAGATTTTTGTGACTGTCAGAGGTTACTTACTATTAGTCCCCTTTTATAAACATGTTATGCAAAAATATCACAGTAAATCCAGTTTAAGGGAGTGGGTAACGTATGAACAGCTGGATCCTGTATCCAGTCCCAAGCCACCCACATTTCTGAATAACTCCACCCTGGCTCCAGTCACAGAGTGACCCTAATCCCAATCCTGAGCTCACATTCCAGACTACCAGTGAGCGGTCATCAGAACTCAGGTTTCTCTGACTTTTACCAGTGAGCCAGAAGCTCACATGCTCTGCTGCAGTACACTGCAGTTTTGAAGGAGCTGCTCAAATTGCAATGCAGTACACAGAATGTAAGCTTCTGACTCATCCTGATAGGCAGAAATACTATAGCCCTCCTATATCCCTGCTCCCTATAAAGTTTTCTCCAGGCAAGTACCCCTCTCAGTTCTTTAAGTGCATCCAATATCTCTCCATAACCTATTGCTGTGTAAACCCATTCCAACTACATCCAATATCACTAGATCCAAGTGTAATACTTCAATCCTATAGATGGTCTATGAACAAGTTAAAGATCTGGATGATATGAATGTGAATTTCAGCATTAGCAGCACTGTTCTGCAGGTGGGTTTTAGTTGTGGGCTCCCAGTATCAGTTTTCATGTGCAAATATCCCCATGGACAAACCAGGGTAGGACATAGCTGGTGAGCGGTAGGGCACTGAGGAATGTGGTAGATCAGAGGGATCTGGGAATACAGATTCACAATTCTTTGAAAGTGGTGTCACAGGCAGATAGAGTCGTAAAGAAAGGCTTCGGTATACTGGCCTTCATAAATTAAAGTAACATTCCAATTCCTGGACTCGATATGTTGAAGTTGTAAAAGACATTGGTGATGCCCAATTTGAAGTATTGTGTGCAGTTTTGGTCACCTGCCTATGGGAAAGATGTCAATATAGTAAGCTTTGAAAGAGTGCAGAGAGAATTTACAAGGATGTTGCCAGGACTTGAGGACCTGAATTACAGTACAAGGAAAGGTTGTATACATTTGGACTTTATTCCCTGGAGTGTAGGAGAATGAGGGGTAATTTGATAGAGGTATACAAAATTATGAGGGGTATAGATAGGGTAAATGCAAACAGGCTTTTTTCCATGAGAGGTCATAAGTTAAGGGTGAAAGGTGAATGTTTAAGGGGAACTTCTTCACTCAGAGTGTGGAACAAGCTAACAACAGAAGAGGTGGATTTCAAAATTTAAGAGAAGTTTGGATAGGTACATGGATGGGAAGGGTATAGAGGGCTTTGTTTTGGGTGCAGGTTGATGGGATGAGGCAGATTAATAGTTTGGCATAGAAATGGGCTGAAAGGCCTGTTTCTGTGCTGTAGTGTTCTTTGAATCTAAAAGCAAAACAGCAGGTCAGTGGGCTGTTGTCAAAAAGATCAGGTGTGATATTTGCTGCCTTCATTCCCTCTCCTTCATTTCAAATGTTCCCTTCAACTCATAGCGTACTCTTATCCAGTATCTGCAGACAACACCATACCCTGGTCCATCCTAAGTGGGATCAGTGGTAGAAGGAAAACATGAGAGATTCTGCAGATGCTGGAAATCTAGAGTAACACGTACAAAATACAAATCGTAGCAACGTGATGGAGGGCCTCAGCCCAAAATGTCGACTGTTTTTACTTCTGCTGAGTTCCTGTGTTCCAGTGTAGAAGACAGCCACATCTCATCCCCTCACAATATGCAGACAAAACCTGCTCTGCCTGCAAGCTGTTACAATTACAGGAATAATTGTATTTCTGCTGCTTGTGCTGTTGGGTATCTTATTTTAGGAGTTTTTTTTTTGCAAATGCAGTGTGTTCTGTTATCCAAGCTTCATAGACTAGTATTTTGGTTTCAGTAGCAGATAAACAATTATTTGCTCCACCTAGGAATGTTAAGTCAATTAATCAGGTTTGTCTTTGTACCTGTTGTAGCCTTCTGCCCAGTGGGTTGCTGTGGAAGATTTGAGAGAGCAGGGTGAGATCAGATTCCTGAAGGACAGTAGTCTAGTTTGTTTTTTTGTGAGGAGGTGTGGAGAAGAACAGATGGGAAGATCTTGGAGGATCCCACCCAAAGGGAAGACCTTATTGCAAGAGTGCTTTGTGCAGGCAAATGGTTTCAAGGAGTAAGTGCCAATATCTCTGAGTCAGCCAATTTGTTTGCGACAATCTTCGAGGGAAGTTTGGCTTGTGGCTGGTGATGTGTAAAGCGATACTCCCACCTACTACAGGTACAAGCTCCAATGTTTATATGTACAGTTACACTAGTTCCACTGTAATGGGCCCTTTTCTTTTTCTGTTAACTGTTTGTTAAAGTTGAAATATTGGTAAATATACTTTTGTAATTTTATGCCAGTGTATGATCTGTTTTTTCCTGGCGATTGGTAACTCTGCATGGGGCAGTATTTACCCAGCATACACCATTATTACATTCCAACTTTCCTGATTGGTTAAACCCAAATCATATTGACCCTGGCCATGTGATACTTAGGGGGTACCCTTCTCACCAGTACCCATACAATGCTGAGTCCTGTGCTTGTTAGCCAGAGTTAGCTAATGAGCTGAATTTGTTACGAGCCCCAGTACATCCAGCACAATGAACGGCCACCTTACAAAATTTATGCAAGTGTTTAAAAACTACTCCTTGGAGCTGCCTCCCAGAGACCTTACTTGGCAAACTGTTACAAAATCAAGGCCTGATTTGGTGTTTAGGACATATATAATGCCGAGCAACTACTGATAGCCTTAGTGCGGTGATATTTATGATGCATTTTAGATCACTGTAGGTACACTCAATGTCAGTGTGTTCCATGTTTGATAGAAACAATGCCATTGAAAAGACCCTTAATGGCATTGCTCCTGTAAAATACAGTCATAGAATGATGGAGACCAGACACAGGCCATTTGGCTTGTCTGGTCTATTCAGAATCCTCCCTGGCAGTCTCAGATGCCTGCATTCTGCTCATAACCCACCAAACTCCTCCCCTCCATGTACCTTTCATGTCTCCTAAATGTTGCAATTGTACCTGCTTTGACCATTTCCTCTGAGAGCTCATTCCAAGTACCTTTTCAGTCTCTCTTAAATTGCTCCACTTTTATATCTGTGCCCTCTAGTTTTGGATTCCCTAATCCTGGAGAAAAGACTATGACCTTCCACCTTATTCATACCCCTGATGATTTTATAAACTTTTATGAGGTTACCTTTCATTCTCTTGTGGTTCAGGGAATAACCTCTCCCTATCACTCTGGCCGTCTACCCCAGGCAATGACTTATATAACTGCAGCCTCATGTCTCTAAGCCTGAAAGCCAGCATGTTAAACGCCTTCTTCACCACGTCTACTTGGACGGCCAGTTTGACCAAACTATGCACCTGTATTCCCAGGCTTCTCCGTTCCACAACACTTGCTAGTGCCCTACCATTCACTGTAACATCTCTACAGTGAAGTCAGGCTCACTAGTCTGTAATTCCCTGGCCTGTTCTTCAACAATGCTATATTAACCACCCTGGAACTCTGACGAAGCAAGTATCTCCACAAAGACCTCTGTGATTTCTTCCTTGGCCTCCCATAATATCCAGAGTGGCATGGTCAGGCCCTGGAAATTTGCTTACCTTAATGCACTTAAAGGCAGCACGTAACTCGACTGAAATAGATATATGATCCAAGACCCCACCACTTACTTCTCTGGCATCTGTGATTTTCTTGATAAACAGCGAAGAGAAATAGATATTAAAATCTCAGCCATTTGCTGCAGCTCTACCAACAGGCAGCCCTGAAGTTTATTCTTTTTCTAGTCACTCTTTTATTGTTAATGTAACTGAAGAACCTCATGGGATTATCTTTACCCTGCCTATAAAGTCCATCTCATACCCATTAATGCCCTCCTCATTTCCCTCTTAAGCTTGCTCTTAAATATTTTATATTTGTCAAGGGGTTCATTTGTATGCAGCTGCCTAAATGCAATGAAGGCTTCCTACTTATTCAAAATATTGGCAGCTCTTGTCAGCCAGAGTTCCCTGACCTTTATATATCTACCCTTCACCTTAACAGGACAATGCTGCCACTGGACTCAACTTTCTAAAAGCCTCCCAACTTGCCAACTGTCCCTTTTGTTTAAAATAGTTATCCAGTTGTTCCCAGCTAGATCCTGTCAAATGTCCTCAAAGTTGACCCTGCTCAAATTAGTCATAGAAAAGTACAGAAACAGGCCCTTCAGCCCATCTGGTCTGTGCTGAACCATTTATACTACCTACTCCTAAAGCCCTACAGACGCCTATACTCCATGCACCTATCCCAACTTCTAAACATTGAAATTGAGTTCATATGCACCATCTTACTCCACACTCCCATGACCCTCTGAGCGAAGAAGTTTCCCCTCATATTCCCCTAAAACTTGTCACCTTTCACTCTTAAACTTTAGTTGTAGTCCTACTTAACCAGTGGAAAAAAGCCTGCTTGCATTTACTCTATCTATACTCATAATTTTATAGCTCCATCAAATCTTCCTTCAATCATCTACACTCCAAGGAATAAAGTCCTGCCCTATTCAATCTTTCTATATAATTCAGGTCTACCAGTCCGAGCAACATCCTTGTAAATTTTTCTCTGTACTTTTTCAACCTTATTTATATTGTTCCTGTAGGTAGGTGAGCAAAACTGTAGTCCAAATTAGACCTCACCAACGTTTTGTACAACTTCAACACCACATCCCATCTCCTGTACTCAACATCTTGATTTATGAAGGCCAATGTGTCAAAAGCTTTCTTTACAACCCTACCTAACTGTGACACCACTTTCAATGAATTATGGACCTGTACTCTGCAGGGATCTGTTCTGGGACCCCTCCACTTTGTGATTTTTACAAATAACCTGGATGAGGAAGTGGAGGGATGGGTTAGTAAGTTTGCTGATGACACAAAGGTTGGAGGTGCTGTGGATAGTGTGGAGGTGCTGTCAGAGGTTACAGTGGGACCTTGATAGGATGCAGAACTGGGCTGAGAAGTGGCAGATGGAGTTCAAGCCAGCTAAATGTGAAGTGGTTCATTTCAGTAGGTCAATTTTGAAGACATTATAATATTAATAAGTAAGACTTTTGGCAGTGTGGAGGATCATCAAGATTCTGGGGTCCATGTCCATAGGACACTCAAAGCTGCTGCGCAGGTTGACAGTGTTGTTAAGAAGGCATATGGTGTGGTGGTATTCAGCAACCATGGGATTGAGTTCAAGAGCCGTGAGGTAATGTTACAGCTATACAAGTCCTTAGTTAGACCCCACTTGGAGTACTGTGTTCAGTTCTGGTCACCTCAGTACAGGAAGGATGTGGGTACTATAGAGAGCGCAGAAGAGATTTTTTTTTACAAGCATGTTGCCTGGATTGGGGAGCATGTCTTATGAGAATAGGTTGAGTGAACTTGGCCTTTTCTTCTTGGAGCGACGGAGGATGAGAGGTGACCTGATAGAGGTGTATAGGAGGATGAGAGGCATTGATTGTGTGGATAGTCACAAATTCTACCCAGGATTGAAATGGCTAACATGAGGGGGCACAGTTTTAAGGTGCTTGGAAGTAGGTACAATGGGGATGTCAGAGGAAAATTTTTCACACGGTGTGTGGTAAGTGCGTGGGATGAACTGCTAGCGAAGGTGGTGGAGGCAGATATAATGGGTTATTAAGAGACTCTTAGATAGGTACATGGAGTTTAGAAAAACACAGGGCTATGCAGTAGGGAAATTCTAGGCAGCTTCTAGAGTAGGTTACATGGTCGGCACAACATTGTGGGCCGAAGAGCCTGTAACGTGTTGTAGATTTGCATATTCCCAGATCCCTTGTCCCACCATACTCTTCAGAGCCTACCTTTCACTGTGTAAGTCCAACCCTGGTTGATCCAACCTTGCACTTGTCTGCATTAAATTCCATCTGCCATTTTCCCTGCTGGTCCGTATTCCACTGCATGCTCTGATAGTCTTCCGTGCAGTCCACTACAACTTCAATCTTGGTGTCATCTGAAAATGTGCTTATCCAGTTTACAATGTTATCATCCAGATCATTGATACAGATGACAAACAACACTGATCCCTGCAGCACACCACTAGTCACAGGCCTCCAATCAGAGGCAACTATATACTACCACTCTCTGGCTTCTCCCACAAAGCCAGTTTACTACCTCATATTGAATACCAAGCAAATGAACCTTGTGAGACCTTGTCAGATGCTTTGCTGAAGTCCATATAGACAACATTTACTGCCTTACCTTCATCAGCTTTCCTGGTAACTACCCTGAAAAACTGTAACATTGGTTAGACACAACCTACCATGCACAAAGGCAAGCTGACTATCCCTAATCAGTCTATATCTATCCAAATACTCATTTATCCAGTCCCTCAGAATACCCTCCAATAACTTTCCCACTACTGATATCAAGCTCACTGGCCTATCATTTCCTGGTTTACTTTTAAAGCTGTTTTTAAACAGCGGAGCAATATTAGCTATCTTCCAGTCCTTCTGATACCTCATCTGTCACCAAGTCTGATTTAAATGTCTCTACTAAAGCTCCTGCAATTTCTGCACTTATTTCCCAGAGTCCAAAGAAACACCTTGTCAGGCTCAGGAGATTTATCCACTCTAATTTGCCTCAAAACAGCAAACAACTCCTCTGCAAACTGTACAGGGTCCATGACTATGTTGCTGCTTTGCCTCACTTCTATAAACTGTGTTCATCTCACGTGACTCAGTATTGAGATGAAAAAGAAATCCATTCTGATCTTCCAGAGGACAAACTGTGTCTCTTACAATCCTTTTGCACAAGTTCCCACAAGCACCAATCTACTATTCTCACAAGAACTACATGCAAATTCCCAGAGGGAGGGAGAAGAAGGAGTCTATATAACACACCTGCCAAAGTGACCGTTCCCTTCTCATTTCTAAGTTCTACCCAAAAGGCCTAGTTAGATAATTCCTCAAGAAAATTCCTAAGTACTGCTGTTGTGTCCCCATTTATCAAAAAGGCAACAACCCCTCTACTCTTACCTATTTCTCTCACACCTGGAACATTAAGCTGCCAGATTTGGCCTCTCTCAACCACGTTTCAATAATGCACCACAATAGCCCAGTTCCCTAGAGGCAATCTGTGTCTTCAGTTTGTCAAACTACATGCATTGAAATAGATGCAATTGAAAGCAGTGGCTCTATCTGTCCTTTTACTGTAAACAAAGCTATCCTGATTGCTAGCTTTACACTTAGGTTGCTGCACATAGCCCTATCTTCTCACAGACTTTGTTCTTTCAAGTTCCACTCCTTCAGCGTTCAGAATCATAACCAGATTTATTATCACTGACATATGACAGTTTATAGCAGCAGTACGATGCAGACTAAATTACAAAATAAATAGTGCAATAAAAAGGAACAACAAGGTAGTATTCATTGGTTCATGGACCATTCATAAGTCCAATGAATCATCGTGCAAGTCTTCAGGGTGCTGTAAATCCTCCTCAATGATGGAAACAAGAAGACTGTGTCCTAGTAGGTGAGGCTCCTGAGTGACAGATGCCACCTTCTTGAGGCATCACCTCAAGAAGTGGTGATGGGAGTTAGCTGACTCTACAACCCTCTGCAGCCTCTTTCAATCCTATACTTTGGAGCCTCCATACCAGGCTGTGATGTAACAGTTGAAATGCTCTCCACCATACATCTATAGAAATTTCTAAGGGACTTTGGTGACATACCAGATTTCCTCAAGCTCCTAATTAACTGGGCCCAGGATAGATCCTTTGATATGTGCACACCCAGGAAGCTACTCACCCTTTCTGCTGCTGACCCCTCAGTGAGGACTTGTGTGCATCCTCCCAACTTCCCTTTCCTGAAGTCCACAATTTCTTGGGTTTTGCTTATGTTGCGTTCAAGGTTGTTGTTATGACACCACTGAATCAGTTGACATATTTCATTCCTGTATGCCTCTTCAATGCCATAGTGAGACAGCTGCTATGAGAAGTTGTAGTAACTCAGTTGATCAGATGCCAGTGTTTCCTCCATGCAGTGAAACCCAAAGCATTGACGAGCCATCCCCCCTCCATAGATTCTGCCAGACCTGCTGAGTTTCTCCAGCATTTGGTTGTTGGTCTTTAACTTCAGTTTGTTTGCAAGACCAACTATAGAAGTTGTGAAGTTAAAGTTAGAAAGTTACACTGCAGTTATGTAAGATGTCAGTGAGGCTGCACTTGAAATATTATGTACAGTTTTAATCACCCTGTTATAGGAAAGGTGGTATTAAATTAGAAAGAGTGCAGAAAAGATTTGCCTGGACCTGGGTGCGTGATTTACAAGGAGAGGTTTTGTAATTAGTAGGACCTTGTAGGAAGTTGAGGGGCGACCTGATATTAGGCCAGGTTCTTCACACAAAGCATAAGGGAGGTCATGCTGAACTGTACAGGGTACTGGTGAGGCTGCACCCGGAGAACTGTGTGCAGTTCTGGTCTCCATACTTGAGGAAGGATATACTGGCTTTGGAGGCAGTGCAGAGGAGGTTCACCAGGTATATGAGGAGAGGTTGAATCGCCTGAGACTATACTCTCTGGAATTCAGAAGAATGAGAGGGGATCTTATAGAAACACACAACATTTTGAAAGGGATAGGTAAGATAGAAATAGGAAAGTTGTTTCCATTGGTAGGTGAGACTAGAACTAGGGGACATAGAACGTAGAATAGTACAGCACAGTATAGGCCCATCGGCCCACAATGTTGTGCCGACCCTCAAACCCTGCCTCCCATATAACCCCCCACCTTAAATTCCTCCATATACCTGTCTAGTAGTCTCTTAAACTTCACTAGTGTATCTGCCTCCACCACTGACTCAGGCAGTGCATTCCACACACCAACCACTCTCTGAGTGAAAAACCTTCCTCTAATATCCCCCTTGAACTTCCCTCCCCTTACCTTAAAGCCATGTCCTCTTGTACTGAGCAGTGGTGCCCTGGGGAAGAGGCGCTGGCTGTCCACTCTGTCTATTCCTCTTAATATCTTGTATACCTCTATCATGTCTCCTCCCATCCTCCTTCTCTCCACAGAGTAAAGCCTTAGCTCCCTTAATCTCTGATCATAATGCATACTCTCTAAACCAGGCAGCATCCTGGTAAATCTCCTCTGTACCCTTTCCAATGCCCCAAGATTCAGGGGAGAAGATCTAGGAGGAAGATGAGGAGAAACTGTTTTTCCAGAGAGTGGTGAATCTGTGGAATTCTCTGCCCAGGGAAGCAGTTGAAGCTTCTTCACTAAATATATTTAAGATACAGTTAGATAGTTTTTTTTACATAGTAGGGGAATTAAGGTTTATGGGGAAAAGGCAGGTAGATGGAGCTGAGTTTACGGACAGATCAGCCATGATCTTATTGAATGGCGGGGCAGGCTCGATGGGCCGGATGGCCTACTCCTGCTCTTATTTCTTATGTTCTTATGTAATATGCATTTGGATTGCGCTGCCGGAAATAATGGTTAAGGTGGGTACAGTAACATTTAAAAGCCATCTAGATAACTGCACGGATAGAAGAGGTTAAGAGGGCCAGAGGGCTTGGTTCCATGCTATTTGACTACCAGCACAGTGATACATACCTTGGAAACCACCATTCAACAATATCAGTGATATTCACCATGACCTGGGGACTTCACAGTGCAGAGACCTACAGGGTAGCATTAGTCGCTGGCTTCCTAAATACCTGTGAATCTCAGACTAGCCACAGCATGCGTCACAAAGCATCAAGAGAACTTTTCTCTGCTATGACACCGCAAATCCCTGATCACACCAGCAGCAGATGATGAACAAACTTCAACTTTGGCCAGCCACTACTGAGACTGATTATTCCGGGCCTCCTGCGGTGGACGCCAGGCTGACCATAGTAGACACTGCTTTCTGAATTCCATCAGCACCAGAGAGTACCAGGTGAACAGAAGACGATCCCAAAGCCTCATCAAATCCACTCATTGGCCCACAAATGCTCAGAGCGTCAGTATTAAGAATGCACTGAGATGGGAGGGGGGGAAATGGGGTAGTGGGTGAGCAGTTTACCCAAAACATTTCTCTTTCATTATTCACCCAGTTCCTCTTACACCCATCCCTATGGTTCTTTATCCTTCTCCATCCCACTCAATTTGCCCACAGGTACCCACTCCCCACCTTCCTTTATTCAGAATCAGGTTTAATATCACCAGCATGCAATACATAATAATAAAACTGAATTACAGCTTAAATTAAACAAGTAGTGAGGTAGTGCTCATGGATTCAATGCCCATTCAGGGAAGAAGTTGTTTTTGAATCATGGAGTGCGTGCTTCCTTCCCTGATGGTAGCAATGAGAAGAGGGTATGTCCTGTGTGACCGGCCTCAGTGGTGGATGCCGCCTTTTTGAGGCATCATTCCTTGAAGGATGCCTGGGGAGGCTGAATGAACTTACGGTTTTCTGTAGCTTATTTCGATCCTGTATAGTTTCACCCCCCCCCCCCACCCCGAACTCAAGCCAGACAGCGATGCAGCCAATTAGAACTCTTTCCATGGTATATCTCTAGAAATTTGCGAGTATCTTTGATGACATACCTAATCTCCTCAAATTCTTAATGAAATATGATCGTGCTCCATCTTCCTCTTTTCAGATTCCATCATTTTCAGCTTTTTATAACCTCCCACCCTCCCTACCTACATCTGCCAATCATCCCTCCTTACCTGCATCCAACTACCATCTGCTGGATCTTGTTCCACCCCTTCCTCTCACCTTCATCTTGCAGTTCAAATGAAACATTCACTGTCCATTCCCAACCCCACACACACAGATGCTGCTGCTCCCAGTGTTTGTCCAATATTTTGTTTTTTTTTTGCTCCAGATTCCAACATCTGTAATCTCTAGTGTGAGGGGGAAGTGGATGGAAATAGGTTTACAGAGAAATGTCACTGATGGCAATGTTCATGTTGTAAGAAGCTGCTGAAAAAGATGTGAAGTATTTTTCAGTCAGAGAACCTACATCACTTATCAATATCTGGAATGCTTGGTAAACACCAATGGTTCACACATTTCCTCCAAAACAATAGCAAATGTTTAAATTAGTATTAATTGACCTCAGTATTGAATAGGATCGAAATTAGGATAAAATATCCATGGAATTCTCCCTTAAATTTGGAGAACCCTCCCCCCACCCAAACAAAAAAATATTATGTATTTACTTCTTTAGATACATTGCTGAATAGGCCCTTCTGGTCCTGTGAACCAACAAACTCCTGATCTAATCTGAGCGGGACAATTTATAGTGACCAACAACTACATCTGTGGATGGTGGGAGGAGACAGGATACGCCGGCGGTCATAGGGAAGCAGTGGTGGGAATTGAGCCCAGGTTGCCTGTATTGATGGGCATTGCCATGCTACCACGCCACCACAAATGCCTTGAGAATGATAATGTATGGACGTCTGCTCAAGATGATGAGTAACCAAATCTGAATTCATAAAAAAAACCACCAGCCCCCTCTGCACAAATCCTCAGTTGGTTTAACGAGGCTTCATTTTCATTAACACAGAAAAACATGAAAACTGCTTTTCGATTGAATGGAACATTCAGGTTTAGTGGTTCGGCTCCCCTGCAAGGCTTTACAAGGATCGGCCAGACTGCACTTGGAGTATTAGAAGAGTTTTGGGCCCCTTATACAAGAAGGGATGTGCTGGCACTGTTGAGGGTCTAAAGGAGGTTCATGAGAATGAACCTGGGAATGAAAGGGTTAATTTTATGGTGCATTTGATGGCTCTGTACTCACTGGAGTTTAGAAGAATGAAAGGAGATCTCACTGACACTTACTGAAGATCTTTGATAAGAGTAAATGTGTATAGGAGATAGGAGTCTGAGACCAGAGGGCACAGCCTCTGAATACATCCTTTAGAACAGAGATGAAGTGAAATTTCTTTAGCTAGAGTAGGGGTTCCCAACCTGGGGTGCCCGTACCCCCAGGGGGTGCGAGATGGAATTTCAGGGGGTGCGACAAAGAGTGGCTTGTGTCCTTGAGTGATGAGTCACGAGTCATCACTCAGCCAGCTGCCAGTGTGCCTTGAGAAGTGATAGTAACGTTTGTCCCAAACACACTCCAGTCTCCCGCTGCCCGAGTCGAGAGAGACATTAACTCACTCCAGTCTCCCGCTGCCCGAGTCGAGAGAGACGTTAACTCACTCCAGTCTCCCGCTGCCCGAGTCGAGAGAGATGTAAACTCACTCCAGTCTCCCGCTTCCTGAGTCAGCGTTGAGGATTCTCATCAGTGTTACCTGGGAGTTACACCTCAGAGTTGAGGAGTCTCATCAATTTACTGTTTACAATTTTTTCTGAATAAATTAGAATCTAATTGGTCAATTTATATTTGCATTTTATGCACTGAGTTAAAAGCTTATTTTTTTAAGTTCAATTTGTTCACCCACAGTATTGTATGTGGTTCAATAATTAGAAATTAGACTTTTTCATCTTCAAATGTGATATTACTTTTGTAGGGGGTGCGAACATTAATCAAACATTTCCTAGGCGTGTGGGGCATAGAAAAGGTTGGGAACCACTGAGCTAGAGGATCATTAATCTGGAATTCATTGCAACAGAGGGCCGTGGAGGCCAAGACATTGGGTGTATTTAAAACAGAGATTGGTAGCTTTTTAATTGGTAAGGGCAAAGGTTACAGGGAGAAGGCAGGAAAATGGGGTTGAGGGGAATAAAAACAAGCCATGATGGAATGGCAGAGCAGATTCTATAGGCTAAATGGCCTAATTCTGCTGCTGTGTCTTATGGCCTTATGGAGAGAGGAATCCGTGACAAAATAGATTAGTGCTGATTAACCGGATAAGTATTTTTCCCCATCAGTAGTCCCCAGAGATTGTGCCTGGCTTCTAAAGATCCAAATGGTTTAAGTCTGAACCATCAGAGAGGCAGCATCATGAAACATCTTAGGTCTCATATAGAGTATATTCCCAGATATGAAATCCAAATCCGGTGTACTACCCAGGCTAGGACTAGATGCGGGAAAGATACTTATACAGAAGAGCCTGGAAGATTAATTCTGTGATCACCCTCAGCTGTAGGAAGCAGTGAACTCGCATGTTAAATGTCACCCCAATTTAAAACATCATTCAACATGCCAAACTGTAATCTTACCCTCCGGAGGTTCTTCATTTCAAGGAAGCTTTCTTTCCATTCAAACTGGATTCTGAGGCGACCTATGAGAAGGCTAACGAAGGGTGGCAGAGCACTCCTGACAGTAACGTTCTTGATGCAGCAGATCCACCCTGCACTTTGCACAGCCACAGGTCAGGTTCCCCCAGGACTCAGTCAAGGGTCTCCCCCCCCCCCCATGGGGGCACTGAATTATTTCCTTATGCTCATCGGAATCTCCTACCATCAGAGCTCAGAACAAAGTACATACTTAACGAGAAAAGTGTAATATATATAAATAATGTGCTCTGTCCATCAGAGCTAAGAATTTAACTGGGTCTTCAATTTTGGGCACGTTGACCATAGAGAGAGAGGAGACACTGTTGTGGTTCAGTTAGTATATTTGGAAGATTTGCTTGAGACTGTTATTGATACATTGCCAGCGCTTCAGATAGTTCATATTTCAGAAGTCTAGGAGACAAGAATCATCACTGCCTGTTGACCTTAAGTATAGTGCAAAATTTGACACTTTTAGGGAAACACTATAAGTTGATAAACAGGCCCTTCAGCCACCATGTCCATGCTATCCATCATACCCATCCACCAGTACTCTGCACCAGTAGCCTAACAATTCAAGTGCTATCTACATTTCTTAAATTGCACGAGGGTTCCTCTCTCCATCCTACAACTAGTGTCATTCAGCCAGTGTCTTCCAAAACCTAAACAAAATAATCCCCCAGATTCCTTCTAAACCTCTTATCCCTCACCTTCAACCCATTCCTTCTGGTTTTAGATACCTCAGTTACGGGGAAACTTGCCACTATCTACACCATCCACCTCACTCCTCAGCCTTCTCCACTGCAAGGAATACAAGCTGAAATACACCTATCCCAGGCAATTTTATGGTAAATCACCTTCATGATCCAAGTCTATTCCGAGCAAACTTCATCACTGAAGTCTGCCTTCAGTAGGAGCTGGCTTGCAAGATACATGTCTATACACGCTACACAGTTAAAAGAAATAATGATACAATAATTTTTGAGCAATAGTGTAATACAGATAGCAAACCAACATTTGGTGGTGTTACTGATAGCCTGATGGAAAGGCTAAAATCATAGCAGCTTTTAAGAGGTATCTTGACAGATACTTGAACTGGCAAGAAATGGAGGAATATAAACCATGTGTAGGCAGATGGGATTAGTTTAAATTATTTCATGGTCAACACAGACAAGGTGGGCCAATGAGCCTACTCCTGTGATGATTGAGACTTTTATCAGAGGGCACTGTTGTACAGCAGGGAGAACTCTTCTGCATAATTTTAAGTGTCTGTTTCTATGAATAAGTGTAAGGCCCCAATCTTACTCAATTCAGTGAATTTGTTGATGGTTGTTTGAGCTCTGCTTCCCTGCATGTATACTGTGCATCTCAATGACAGCAGAGAGGATGGAACCTTGTCTCTAGACTGGTTAAATAGGTTCCAACTTGTCCTATTGATTCGCTCAACTCCAGTGGAATCTGGTGTGATGTGCCAAGAAAGTGACCCAGTTTTCCTGCATGAAGTTGTGGACCCTTTGCTTATAAACATGATTGCTATCACAGACCAGATGCAAGAGGCCAAATTTCAGAAGGGCACCCTCTGGCTCTTGGGACTAATAGATTCAAAGTCTTCTATAAGGCTTGAGGCAGCCTTACATAGATTTCCTACAGTTCCCTTGGAGGAGATATACAAAGATTGCATCCACTGTGCCTTCGAATGGAGGAATTCCATACTGCTGTTCCATCACTGGGAGCTGAAGGTGAGGAGTTCCTTAGAACACCTACAAGTCAGCAAAATTACAGAGCTCTAATATGACAAGATCTCTCCCCGACCATTCAAAGTCAAATGAGCACGAACAATTCAAGAAGCACTGGCATATAGCTAGAGGTTGGCTGCACAAAACCCAATTCAAACTTTAATGCAATACAAATACCCTTTTGAAGAACAATCCATTTCTATTGCACTCTCCCTGTCACACTCTGATCATGATCCTTTTTGAGCAGGTTGAGTTCAAGTACTAATATAGATCAAGTACTTTCAAATGGAATCACCCCAAATTTCAGATAATCAATCCTCAAAAATTCACCCAGAAATCCAGATATTTTCTTAGTCAAAGACATATCTGCTTCAATATTAAAACATTAAGAATAAGCAAAGCATCACTGACCTTTAAGTCTAGCTGGTAGTCAATTCAATATTTAAATGCAAACACTGCACAGAATCTTTGTAAAATTTTTATTTGATTATTTTCACACAGTACTCAGATTGCATCCAAAGTCAATGTTTAAGACAAACATAAAACAGAATTTTTCCAAATCCCAGGTTAAATATGCATATTTAAAATGTACTTCAGAGTTGGCCCCAGCATACACAGGACACATGGTTACCAGATATAATGATATTTTTGGCAAAGTTGTAATCTAAACAGAAAACCAAAAACCAACAATTTATATCTTCTAGCCTAATGTGAACTATTCTGTGGACTACAGAATGTTACCTTTCCAGACTCCAGCATTGCAAAAAGTGTTTCACATCTGACAATTTAAGCCTATCTTTCTAAATACATTTTTAGAGCCTATGAACCACATTATAAACCCATTTCTAGAATTCCAAAACTAAGACAACTTGAGTTTCTTAAAAATGTCTTTCTCCTTTAAAAACAACTGCCAATCTTTGCTAGACACAGATTATCTTGCATTTGTACAAAACTAAATTTATCCATTACCCACTAAAACAAATGAGTTTTCCTTTCATCCTTAAGAATATTTTCACCTTGTTTGACCTCTCCAAAAGATATTCATACACTGCATAACAGTTGCCTTGGCACAGCTCCCCTTTCTGCCTCAGTACATCCCAAAGGATACTACCACGTTAACACACGGCCCTCCCCTTCCTGCTTCAGTACATCCCAAAGGATACTACCACGTTAACACATGGCCCTCCCCTTTCTGCCTCAGTACATCCCAAAGGATACTACCACGTTAACACATGGCCCTCCCCTTCCTGCTTCAGTACATCCCAAAGGATACTACCACGGTAACACACGGCCCTCCCCTTTCTGCCTCAGTACATCCCAAAGGATACTACCACGTTAACACATGGCCCTCCCCTTTCTGCCTCAGTACATCCCAAAGGATACTACCACGTTAACACATGGCCCTCCCCTTTCTGCCTCAGTACATCCCAAAGGATACTACCACGTTAACACATGGCCCTCCCCTTCCTGCTTCAGTACATCCCAAAGGATACTACCACGGTAACACACGGCCCTCCCCTTTCTGCCTCAGTACATCCCAAAGGATACTACCACGTTAACAGATGGCCCTCCCCTTTCTGCCTCAGTACATCCCAAAGGATACTACCACGTTAACACATGGCCCTCCCCTTCCTGCTTCAGTACATCCCAAAGGGTACTACCACACAAACTGCACCCTATCCAGTGTTCATCAAGGGCATTCAGAGCACAACTTTACCCTTTCCCATCAAGCACCAAAAGCAAAACCTTGTGCAACCACTGACACTCTGGCTGACGTTAAATAACTCACCAAATAGAAGATACCGCTGGTCGCTCTGGCTCAGTACTAAGCTTTGCAAAGAGATTCAGGCCCTGCCACTATCAAACCCATTGCTAAGGAGCAAATTTGAGATATTCAATGTTCTCCTTCATTCCTCGGTTTTACTTCCCTTATGCCTTGACAACTATCAATTTAACTTTCAACGATTTATGAATGTAAAGAATAAAACATTGAAAATGACTCAGAAGTATTTCAGCAAAAGGTAGTTTTCATTCTCCACCACATAAGCCTGCTCCCTCAATACCAGCCCATCGAGTCTCAGAGGAGAGAACATAGCTGACAGCTGGAACTATCTGTAGCAAAGTGAACCCCCAACCCCAAGATGAAGATTTGGAAATCACCTCACCAACTTCCCTTACCCTGAAACCAAAACTTATTTCTTAGTCTGAAAACACACCAAAGACAGACTATGCCACTTGAACAACTCCTGTGGAAAACAGTGGGTGTTGACTGACAGTAAATTTTCACACACTGACAGTGGCAGACCATTCATGGTAATAAGGGGATCAAGACCAAGATGGGTCAAGATTAAGCTGCATGGTGGAAGAAGGTTAAAGTAGAACAGCCTATTGCAGGATAACACAGGAGTCTGAACACAATAGAAGGCCATTTAAACAGAAATACAACAATTCAAACCTTTTAAAATCTTGATGTTATGAAGTTCAGGAACAGAACATTTATTTTCCTGCAGTATTTGGAAGACAGCAATTACCTCTTGAAACTTACAGCAAATCAAATTGAGCACCCCATGAAGGGTCGGTAGAGCTGTTAACAAGAAGAATTCCGATAGCATTTTCTTGGCTATGCTCAGTAACAGAATAGTCAACAGGTCAGATAAAACAAGTTCACAATTATTTGTAATACTAAGATAAAAAAGTAATGCACTAACAATCTGATATTTGTGGCCATGTGATACAGCTTTGGCACTTAACAGGTGGCCGCTTGTTACAATTCATTGTCACCATCACAAACTGTTATTGTCAAAATATTAAATCAACTTTAATACAGTGTGGAATAGGCCCTTTCAGCCCTTGGAGCCATGCCACCCAGCAAACCCGATTTAATCCGAGCCTAACCACAGGATAATTTACAGTGACCAATTAACTTACCAACTGATAAGTCTTTGAACTGTGAGAAGAAAGTGGACCACGTGGAAAAAGTGCACATGGTCACAGGGAGAATGTACAAACGTTTTACAGGCAGAGACAGGAATCGACCCTGATCGCTGGTGCTGTAAAGCATTGTGTTGCCTCAGACCAGTGAGCATTTCCAACTCCAACAACTTCTGATTTTAGGTTTCAGCACTGACAAGCTTTGATCAACAACTTTGCTTAACAAGGACTCTGCTCCTTTAGCGTTACATTGTTCACACAAAGCCAGAAGGCAGTCTCCCCTCCACTATGGATCACTAGTAGCAAGAAGAATCCAGACTGGACAAACAGCTCAGTTTCTCAAAGGCTCTGATATGAAATCCATATTGGTAAATAATGGGGCATCTCTTATCATGACCTGGGGTAAGCTCAGCAGTATTCAATAAGTACTTGCTGAAGAAAGATCAATTCAGACTTGATCAACTCTAACACACCCAAAGGATATAAATCAATAAGGTGGCAAGTCCCAGAAATATCCTAGTATGACAAGTCCTTGAAATTTCAGAATCCTTAGAACTTTTATTTCACTTGAATTAATTATTCTTTATTTTGATAGCTACATCTACAGTCATCAGAAACTTGCTCTACATTATCCTTGCAGTACAAAATAGGTGAGATGGTTTGGGACTGATCTATTGTTTCACTGAACAGAGAAGACTCCAGAACATTATTCATCATTCAAGCATTCCTAAAATGTTAAGCCACCAGAAAGGACACAATATTGTGGATAACTTATCAAGTAAGTTACAATAGGTATTTTTTTTAAAAAGTTTCTTTTAAATAACCAGTTTGAATTGGATTGCTGGCTTAGGATGACTCAGACCACATATTGGTAGGGATCTACCTTCCCTTGATCAGGAGTTGCAAATGGACTTAGCCATTCTATTGAAAATGGATGACCGAACACTGCTTTCATATTCATCCATTTTGTTTTTTTAGCCCATCTTCTCTCTTCCTTTTTCAACTGCTCTATTCCCTGGAAACAGAAATAGAACAGCTTCAATCAAGCAGGTCAAAGTTAGAGAGGAGGACTCACTTGTACCCCATTTCAAAGAACATCATGCACAGAATCAGATTACTGATATTTTGTTTTACCATTGGATTAGGCTTTCAATTTAAACAAGTAGTTAAGGTAACAATTTTCTCCATTTTCAGAGTGCTGTGGCAAACATCTCTTCAGAAGCTGCTCACTTCAGCTCACCCATTCAGAGGACGTGCTTCTAGAAGCCTGCTGAGAATTGGATGCTCAGCACAGAAAGGGGCAACTAAAGCTTGTTCTACCACGAAACAGTACAGCAGGGTACTGAGATGCTATGCCATCAATCCAACCATTGATTCAAATTTTAGCTCTAAAGCATTATCACCACATAGCATGGAAACAGGTCCTTAGGTTGAGTTCACACTGACTCATTTATATTATTAGACACTATTATGCATCTTTTTATTTTCCCCATGCTAATGAATAGTTGTATGAAAAACCGAAAAATGCAGAAGACCAGAAAGAAAATCAGCCATCCATAGCCTAACATGATCCAATCAAAACAGCTAGGATTTGTGGTCATCCCATTAGCAATTTGGAAGGAAACTGGCAATTGCATAACCAATAGACATAGACCTTGTATTTCTAAACACAAGAGTTTCTGCAGATGCTGGAAATCCAGAGCAACGCATGTAAAATGGAGGAACTCAATAGGACAGACAGTAGTTTTGGAGAGAAATAAACAATTTATGTTTCAGACTGAGACCTTTCATCCTGAGTTCCTCAAACATTTTTTATGTTGAACTTGTAGTTATACAGATTTACCCAAGTCAACTTATCTTTATAGCAATTTTAATGCAGGAAAATTATGTTACAGCTGCGTCCCAGCTTCAATCCTGATCTGACATGCAGTGTGGAGTTTGCACATTCTCCTTGTGATTCCTCCCACATCCCAAAGATGCGTAGATTGCTTGGTTAATTGGCCATTGCAAATTATCCTAGTGCATAGTTAAGTGGTAGTAGCTGGGAGTTAATGAGAATGTGGGGCAATAAAAAAAGGATTAATATAGGCTTGGAGTGAATAGGTGGCTGATGGTTGGTGGGTGAGTCATAACTGTACAGAACAAACACCACAGCCACGCTGATCTCTTTACCCATTTATAACAAGCCCACTTGACCATATTAGGACATATATCTTGCTGATTTAAGTGCCTGTATAAATGTCTCTTAAACATAGCAATTGTATCTGAATCCACCACCTCTGTAGCACACTCCACTTGTGTAAAAAAAAACTCCTAGTTAATACCTTTCAGATTCCCTTTTGTTTTTGAACGGGGGGGGGGGGGGAAGAATCTAATTATCTATCCTATATTTGCCTCCTAATGTTATATTCTAGCAGATCACCCCTCAAACTCCTTTACCTCAGGGAAAAGATGTCCAGCTTATCCAATCTCTCCCCATAATTGAAGTCTTCCAATCTAGACAACAACCTGGCCAATCTCCTGTGCACCTTCTTTGGCACAAACACATCTAGAATGACACACAATACTCTTGAATGTGACCCAACTTAGACTTTGTAAAATTGCAACATGACATTGAAACTCTTATGTTCTACTCTATGTCTTGACCTGTGAAGGCAAGCATGTCATTGCTTTTAGGAAATAATAGACTTGGTTCCCTAGGTGTCTCTGGTCATCACCATTCCTTTGGTCCATTTACTGTATGCATCCTAATCTTACTTGCTTTTTCAAAACCTTGCACAATTTGGAGTTAAATTCATATATCAGTACCTCACCCAACTTTCTAACTGGTCTAAATCCATCTGTGCCCTTAGACAACCTTCCTTGCTATTCACAACACCACAACAAAATGTGTGTCATTCTCAAACTTACTAATCATTACTACATTCACATCCAAGTCATTAACATACTTCAGAAACAGTGAAAGACCCTATAATGACCAGAGATACACCACTGGTCATGGACTTCCAATCACCACTACCATCTGCTTCTTTCTAAAAAGCCAGTTTTGAATCTAATTATCCAGCTCATTTTGAATCCCATGTACCTTCTGGAGCAGCCTACCGTGTGGGACTTTGTCAAATGCCTCACTAAAGTATATCTACCACTTTGCCTTCACCACTTTTTAGTTACTTCCTTTACAAACTCAAATTGGTGAAAGAGAATTTCCTCCGCACAAAGTCCTGCTGATAATGCGCTGCCTTTCCAAATGTCCATAAACTCCACCCTCAGAACTTCCCTCCCACTGATTTGAAGTTCACCTGGTTGATCCCGGCTGCCTTTCTTAGATAAAGGAACAATATTAACTATTCTCCAGTCTTTTGGTAGATGTTGGATAGGATCCAGATTGTTTTAAATGTGTTTTTCCTTGTTAGTTTTAGCTTTCTGAACACTTGCTTATGAGTTTGTATAATCAGCTGCTTGTAAACTTGTAGTAATGTTTTATACTCTTGCAGTTTTTTGTCCTCAAAACCTAAATGTGACTCCGTCAGTACCTGTTCACAGGCTTCTCATCTAAACTGATTCAGTATAAAAGAAAAGCATACGATCCAGTTTATTACCTCTTTTCTTGTCTTGTGCTTGACCTATACTATAATGAACATCTAAACACAGACTGACACCTCATTCTTGACTTCCAAGGAACCTTCTTGAGAACACCATTTCCAAATGTAACATACCTCATCTATGGCTAACAAAGCTGAAAAAACCTTGATCAGACCTTCAGCAGCCCATCTCTTGTTTTTCAAAACAATCAGGAACAAATGTCATCTAGTCTTTGGGATTTATCCACCTTTATTCCTTCCAAAACATCCAACACTTTCACTTCCTTAATACTAATGTACTTCAGACTATCAATATAGACCAAAAAGTACTCACTTGCAAACTCACACCCCCTAAACCAACACACGGATTACTCTTTTGGCCCTTAAGGGAACCCACTCTCTCCCTGGCTACCCTCTTGCTCCTAATAAGCCTATAGAATGCCTTGGGATTCTCCTTGAACTTGTCTATAAGGGAAATTTCATTGTTCCTTATGTTCCCCTAATTTTTTTCTGAAGTACTCTTCTATATCCTCTAATAAGAAAAAAAATAACAAAGCCAAAATAAGTTAAGTCAGACCAGACATGTTCTAACTGAAGATTTTAAAGGAGAGACACAGGTTTAGGAAGAAAATTACAGACTTTAGAGCATGGCAGTAGGGGAAAGGCACCACAACGGTGGGGGGCAGCAATACAGTGGAATATTTAAATACAGGAACAGGCATTTTACCCGGGTTTGATAGATAAAGTAAAAGTGATGCTGAGCTTGGAGGAAAGGGGTACATGGGCAATGGAGAGTGGGCTCAGTGATTACTGAATTCTGCTGTTGTTCCCACTGCTGACTCACGACTGTACTGCCAGATTCAGCTCAACACATTAAGTTCACTGATGATACAACACTGGCTGGTTACACCAACAACAATGAGCTGGCAAACAGAGAGGAGGTAGAGGGGCTTATCAAATGGTGTGAGAACAACCACCTGAGTCTCAATGTGGACAAGACAAAAGAGATGATTGTGGACTTCAGGAAGGCACAAGTCAATCACTCTCCATTGCACATTAATGGCTCTGCCATGGAGAGAATGAAGAGCACAAAGTTCCTAGGTGTGCATATAATGATCGATCTAACCTGGACCCGCAACTCCTCACTAGTCAAGAAAGAACAGCAGCACCTACACTTTCTGAGGAGACTGAGGTGTGCAAGACTCCCTGCCCCCATTCTAACAACTTTCTACAGGAGCACCTTCGAGGGTCAGCTTGTGTGGCACATGAGCTGCAAGGCATCCGAGCACAAGACCCTGCAGAGGACACTGTGGCCTCCCACCCCCTACTGGAAGTCTTGCAGATGAAGGTCCCCAAGCATTGTTGAGGATCCTTACCACATATCCCACAATCTCTTTAAACCACTATTGTCAGAAAGGAGGTATGGAATCATCAGGAGTAGGGTTGCCAGGCTGTGTAACAGTTTCTTCCTTCAGGCTGTGAAACTAATCAATGCCCTTCTACCACTGACTTCTCATCACTGGGACAGTGAGCTGTCTACCGTTTACTTGTGCCGTGCTTTACTACATGCTTTCAGAATTCTATTTATTAGTTTAATTATAGTGTAATCCTCCTGTTTATGTGCCGTTGATGCACTGTAGTCTGGAGGAATGTCATTTCATTTGGTTGTCTGTATATATGTACAGTTAGATGACAATAAACTTGACTTGAAGTGTGTTTGTATTTGAGGGAGTTTGAGTGAGGGTAATGACAGATTTGAAAAGAGAAGGATGGATGCCAACTAACAAGATAGCCAGTGAAATAATGTGAATAGGATGAAGATGGTAGGAAGTGGGTTTCATGGACAAAATGAGATTAGACAATGTGTTGGGAGGCATGTGTTAGATAGAAATGATGAGAAATTGGTTTGTGCTGGATGAAGAAATTGTAAGAGGGCTTACGATCGAGGATTCACATACAGAAGATTGTTCTTGTATTTCAGCAAAGCCGAGAGCAGTGAGCAAGTCTGACATTGAACATCAGTACCTGATTGCTTAGATAGAAGCAACAACGAATGGCCAAAACAATTAATTTAATGGGAACTGTAAGACAGGGACAACCAAGGAGGGACAGAGGAAGTTAGGCAAAGACAAAAAATGCGAAGGGGAGAAATTATTGCACCCCTACTGATGGTCTTTGTGTCCTCAAGGGCCACAGGAGCAGTACCAGATGATGGGAGGTGGCAAATGCTACTCCTTTATTCAAAAAATGGAGTAGGGATAACCCTGGTAATTATAGACCAGCGAGTCTTAATTCAGCGGTGGGAAAATTATTGGAGAAGATTCTTAGACACAGGAGTTAAGAGCATTTGGAGAAACATGATCTGATTAGGGATAGTCAGCAACAGTAAGGGGTAGGTCATGCCTTATGAGTCTGATTGAATTCTTTGAGGATGGGACAAAACACATTTATGAAGGCAGAGCAGTGGATGTGGTGCATTTGTAATTTAATAAGGCGTCTGAAAAGATGCCCCATGGTAGGCCCCATTCAGAAAGTCAGGAGACATAGTTTCCAGGGAAAACTGGCAGTGTGCATCTATGATCTACCTTGGTTTGTCCTTCCAAAGTGCAGTACCTTGCTCTTGTCTATATTAAACTCCATCTGCCATT